>NW_027271353.1:605000-950641 GCF_040938485.1 Diadema antillarum | reverse complement strand
ATCCGTACTTGTTTCACCAGGGTCAGTATTTCACTCTGTGTAGTGTCCACTAAGCGTTTAGAACGTTAGTGTTCCAACAGACTATCTTTTGGTCCTGTTGGGTTCATTACGAGGCCAACTAAGCAGCACTGGACACACATGCAGGCCTTTGCTGACTGAACCATCCCTCAGTATCTGGCTAATTAACAGAACAACCTATAGCACATAAAAAGGAAGCTAGATTCCCCCCCCCCCAGACACACACAGCACACACACACACACACACACACCGACAGTGCACAGTCGCCCACCTCGCAGATGTACTGGCACACTTCGAACTCTTTCCCCTTCAAGACATCACATGGTGGACACAACTAAAGATTTCTCACCCCCCCCCCCCCCCCCCCCCCCCCCCGAAACACCAGACACCACCAGAGAGAGAGAGAGAGAGAGAGAGGAGAGAGAGGGAGAGAGAGAGAGAGAGAGAGAGAGAAGTGTGTGTGTGTGTGTGTTTGGGGGGGGGGGGGGTGTGGAGATAGGCAAACACAAATACAGTTGAACCTCTCGTATCCGGACAAGTCGGGACCGGGGCTCATCCGGATAAGGGATTTGGCCGGATACGGGAGACTCAATGCTTTATACATGTACATATACATACACATGTACTGATGTAGCCCATGTAGTACCACATGTAGTAATGTGTATACTGCAACCTTTTCATTGTTACATTTGGGGATGTTTCGGGATGTTGAAATGTCTGAAGGTAAGCAATTTGGAAGGAAATTTGATGCAATGTATGTTAATCATATTGGAAGTAATATGTAATTCATGTGTGTTTGGGTAGGAGTTCTCAAGGAGTTGGGAATCCCCCTTTCTTCCCGTAATTATTAAAAAAAAAAAATCATGGCAAGATTGCGTCCGGATAATAGAGAGATCCGGATAAAGGGAGGCCGGATGATAGAGGTTCAACTGTACACCAAAGCTGCAAGGTACATTTTGTAGGCATTTTGTCGAAGTCCATTATTTTCCATCATGTTATCGTTGATGGCGCTCTAACACGACTACTGATGACACTGACTCCTGATAAAGCCGTGAGAGACTCTTAGAAGAGGGAAAAGGTTGTCACCTGTTCTTACCAAAAACGCTTTGTGATGTGGATTACGTAACACAAAAAAAACTACCATTCTTAAAGTTAAAGAATCTATTTTTCTACAGGATATTTTGAGATAATTATATATTCTACAAGACAGTACTTTCTTTTTTGGTTAGGTTACATGTTGGAATCTCGAAGTGATGAGCATAACAATAAATGGGGAAGTACAGTCATAATGATTATCCCCCCTCCAAAAAAAAAAAAATAAATGAATTATTCTCCTGCGTGAATCACCGTCTTACGGCTTTTTCAAGAAATCCTAAACAGCACAAACGGTCAGTATGCAGACAATGACGCCAAAAGGATACTGTACCATTATTGGTTTTTAAAGATTACTTGTGAGGATTGCAATAAGCCAGTTCGGAGCTACAATCTGTAGCTCGTTAATGAACATGGTACAAATTACTTTTCTTTTTTTCTCATTTGGTCAGGCACCTCACTCATTTTCAAAGCGACAAACCAATGTACAAGCTTGCCCGATATGACAACTTACGGAATTCTGTAGTCATGCTCAACTATGATTACGAACTGAGAAAGGTCCAACAATCAACATTTTGAAAAGCATCCACCTCCTTTTGTATTTTAATGCATTAACCATCTTTTTCCGTTGACAGGCTTACTGCCAAATACGCTGTCAGGTCAATGTACTGCCAAGCAACATGTATCACTTTGTTTATAAGGATGACTTGAATAATCATTACATAGTAGGCCTTATAAGATGCTTATCTCCGATTAATTTGAACATCTGCTCCTGCGCGAAGTGAAACTCCAAACTGGCTTATTGAGCGTCAGATAATATGCAGGAATGCTTCTCATGAAATGATATATCCTCATAGTTATTACAAATGAAGATCGAAAGGAAAAGTCACAAAAGAAAAATAATATAAATGCTGCTGTGTGAGTCACACTCAATGGACTATGTGCGTGTTGCTATTGCCAGACACTGCTTTGTCCGTTCGAAATTAATAATGCCCCGCAAGTTTGAATACAGCACTTTTTGCATAAAAGGGATCTACCCCAAACTCATTATGTGTATTGAGTTATAATGCAGTAGTTTTACAAAAACACATGATTATGATGATCCACAGCATTTGTGTGCCGCCAGATATCTGTTGTACAAATATTCAAACATTCAAAGGAACTTTGAGGAAAATCGGGCAGTTTGTTCAAAGTTATGGTTTAAAGATTGAATACCACCATTGTTGGATATCCAAGACTACTATAGGGACTGCAGGAACATTTTTTGAGGGTGCGTGTATGCTGGGGGGGGGGGGGGGGGGGGTCAAGGATCAATGATATTCGATGGTTTTGATGAAAGATCGGAAGCTCTATAATATTTATTATTGGTGTTGGTTTAATTTCAATTAAGTATGTTTAAAATGTGGCAGACATCTTTTCATGGACCCCATGGAAGAACAGATGGAACAATGAATCTGAAATGGGCAATCCATTTATTTTGTAATATTTCTTTGATTCATGAAGTTAGGCTATGCCCTAAAATTATTCTGTATACATTTGTAATGTGAAATTGAGAATGAATCAAACATCTCTTATTCAAATTGTAGAGGTAGGGCCTATGCAGAGACAGGGAAGTAACAAAGTTCACAGTCACTAAATGCAGACCTTGGATAACTTTTAACCTTGGGTTTTCCCACCGAGAAATCCTGACTTAAAAAGGAAACAATGTGATACAATGCATCGATCATTTTCTTCATTGTATACTTGGAAATTATAGGCACAAACAAGAGATTGCATAGAGCACAGGTATACGAACGTTTTCTCTGAAACTTCTGCAACTATACATTTCTTTCTTCAGCGCGGTTTATTTATTGTTATGACATAATATTTTTGTCTCATTGCTATCTTTCACTTCTGAAAGCGCGGGATGGTACACCATGTGTGCCAACTCTTAATATTCTGGAAACAATTCCTATATGTTGCACTCTCCCTTCCGGGCACAGAAAAAAAAAATATACATCTCATGGATTTCGTTTTCTTCTTCAACAACAACAGCAACAACAATAATGATAATAATAATAATAATAATAACAACAATAATAATAACAACAACAACAACAACATACAGGTGCACATATCTGATACCCAAAATCATTAATTACAATATATATTTTTCTTGTTAAAGGGTACACGTATAACGTACACATATATGTTATAAACACAGAGACGGAGGAAGATAGATAGGGAGAGAGAGACAGACAGACAGACAGAGGACAAAGGGGATATATATATATATATATACATATATATACAGTATACATAAGGATGTATAGGGCCCTACACAACCATAGTCAAATAATCTATGTTTCTATGTGGATTTTCAAATATATTGTCAAACAGCTGTAAGTTTCCTGCTCCTTTGCATGGTGCAAGAAAAAAAAAAACCAGTGCAAAATGGATTCTTTTTTAACGGGGATTTTCAACAGAACCTCTGTCATGAAATATATGTAGCAGGATGGAAATGTATCAATGACGAAATGTTCGAATCACATTAACAGAGACAACCCAAAGCACCTTCTGATCTTGAGATTCTCCCGCCAGAAACCCCTAGCAAACGGGAGACTCCAAGTTGATGTGTGCAAAGAGCGAAATTCCTAGGGTTCTAGATGCTCTCGAAGATTTTGGAGTGATCCCTGACGTCACTCCAAAATGAGTGAAAATGAGCATTTTCACCCAAAATTCACTCCAATTTCACTCGAAATTCACTCTTTTTTGTATTCACTCTTTTTAGAGTGAACATTTTCACTCGATTTTTTTTTTAGAGAGTAAGGCTTATTTTTTTCAACATACAATAGCAATAAGTAAGAAATCCTTTCCAACAGGAGACACGGAGCCAGGGCAGGAGAAATTAAATCTCAAACGGGAGAACGGGAGACTTTGCAAAAAACTAATGGGTTTTCGGCGGGAGATCTCCCGTCGAGAGTTGGAGTCTCTGCATTAAGAATTGATGGTTAACTTAAATTGGGAAAAGAACACGTAATGAGAAATATTTAGCATGACTATAGGCCTATGAAACACACAAACAGCAACGCGCTCAGAGTTTGTGAGTGTAAACACGCAGGAGTGACGATGGAAATGAAACAGCTCTCAACATTGAAGCAGCCCTGAAAAATAGAATTTGGATGACTAGGTCTTTGAAGAGGGCTCCTAGCTATTACTTTCAACTCGGGCACGATCATGGATAGACATTTTACGACATCGGGCACATTTAGTCCTCTTACATTCATTATTCATAATAATGAAAAAATAACGAAAATGTATTATTTTCATCGTATATCTCGTAATGTACATAAAAAGAAAATCATACACATAATTATGTTTGTCAAAAATAAATAGGCTATTTATTGCGCGAATTGCTGATGGTTGGTTATGTGTGATTACTGGATTATGGATATCTCTTACTTAGTATCTTAGTATTTGCTTGCACTGTCTACGCCTACACTATCATCGTGACTTGACTCGAAAGTTACTATAAATAAGATACGCTGGTGTAAAGAAGAAATAGTAGAAATAGAAGAAGAAAAGGAAAGAAAAAAAAATCCTCCGTTCCTCAGGTGCAGACATAGGCCTAATGTACTTCCGGTCGAACTTCCCCACGAATGATGATACAAGTGTATTACAAGCAATATCCTTATATGGCACACATTGCCCCGCCCTTTTATTTACCATTGTATGGTGTCATTTGTTGCGAAATTATGTACCGGTACTGGAGCGAGAGTCCCTAGCTAAAGTAGCTATGAAAACAAAACTCAACCTAGCTAGCATCTAGTAAACCGTTTCTCTTGTGCGGTTGATTAAAATATCCTATTGGCTATCCTACTTTTGGTTTAAAAAATCGATAAATGAAAGTAAAATGTGTACAATGTAGTATAGCATGTAGACTTTGATTAATGAAGACGTAAACTTCGGAATGCGAGCAAAACTTTGTGAGCCAATTTATCTGTAGTGGACGGTGTGGGATGGGATCACTGAAGTTCATAGTGTGGGGTGGATGGGAACATCGTAAAAGCCGTTGTGAGCTGTTTCTTTGGAATTTGAGTGACGCACACTCTGTGCGTCTCTCGTGCGCTACGTAAGGTACTATTTCGTGCACGACATAACGATACCGAACCTTACGCACACGCGCACGAAATATACAATCTGTCAATAGTGCGAGAGGGAAGGAGGACTAACATAGAGGAGACAAAAGTGACATCAAATTGGGGGCCTGATTTCACCAAAGTTAGTTACACTTGTAAGTATTTAACTCCTAAAAACTACGACTTAGGGTTTTCATTTCATAATCATGCATTTTGATGACAGTAGCATGAATGCTTTGACAACTTTTGTCGAGTGGATGTTCGACTCATCAGCTTGGCACTGCCGGTTTGCCCGTTATCTTTCAGCGGACGTCGCATTGCAAGCGGGCCTAGTGCAACGGGCTCTCGCTCGCACTGCACTCGCTACACCGCACACTGTCACAAGTCAAATGGAGATGGAGTGGAGCATATAGCTGTAGGACCTATAATATACGATACGCTAAGCTTAGCATACATATCCGTAGTCTATGCTTGCTGTATTAGACTGAGAAAATGGCAAATATCATTAACATTTGTAACAAGATACTGGTCAGATTATTACTGGTCATTTCTACTCAGAGTTGTAAAATCCTTGAACTCGCGCTTCCTTGATGGGGTCTGCATCAACTCACACAGACAAGTCACAACTGGCTGCTCTGCCACTCTCTGCTGCAGTGCGAGTGGCTTCAAAGTCAAGAATATCAATCATCATGACCTTAGAAATAGTAATTCATACTCAAGATTGAGAGCCCTTCCCTACATTTCTAATGATCCAAATTCCAATCAGGTTACTAGACTATCCACATTGGCCATTAACGCCATTTAACAGTCATTACTATGAAGTGCAGAGGAATTCACCTGTATTCACCTGTATTCACCTGTCTTGTCGGGCTTCTGGAAAGACAGAAGTCCTGTAATGCCCTCCCACTTTCAGCAAGTTTCCACTGTATGTCAACCTGAGTGATGCTTCGTCTATATTGCAGTAATGACTGCTACTAATCCATGTAATTATTCGTCTGAGTATGAGAACTTATTGTACTTCTTGGATAGGAAGGCATCTATTTCTGACTTGAATCTGTTGACTGTAGTTGCTTCCACGGCTGAAATTGGCAGCATGTTCCAATGAGTTACTACCCTGTGAGTAAAATTATTTTTCCTGATGTTCAGACGTGCATGCTGTTTCTGGATCTTTGAATTATGGCCCCGAAGGGAAACTTTCTCTTCCTTTGTCTTGAAGAGCTTAGAACTGTTGGTGTCAGCGAAGCCATTCATGATTTTGAAGACTTGGATCATGTCACCTCTGAGTCTTCTGTAGGCAAGAGTAGGCAGCTTCAATTTCTCTAATCTTTCGGCATAAGACAGATTATGTAGGTGAGGTATTATTTTTGTTGCTCTTCTTTGGACCTTTTCTATGGTACTTATGTCACGCTTGAGTTGTGGGCACCAAACACTATCGCCATATTCAAGATGGGGTCTCACTAATGATTTGAAGAGGAGGGAGAACATATCTTCATCGATATAGTCAAAAGTCCTTCTGATAAGGCCCACAATGCTGTTAGCTTTATTTGCCACTCTTCCTACATGCTTACTAAACTTAAGTGTGGGATCAAACGTTACACCCAGATCCTTCTCTTCCTCTCTTGTCTCAATTTTGGTACGTGTTATTCCATCTCTCATGTCATATGTGCTGGGGGAATGTTGTTTCCCATAATGCATGATGCCACATTTCCCAACGTTGAATTTCAATTGCCATTTCTCTGCCCAGTCACTCAAGCTATTCAAATCCTCTTGTAGTACATCGGAATCCTGTGGGTCCTTGATATGGGCAAATATTTTAGTGTCGTCGGCAAACATCTCTGCATGACCCCTCAGATTATCAGGTAGGTCATTTATATACATCACAAACATACATGGCCCTAAAATACTTCCTTGCGGAATTCCGCTTGTGACCCTTGCCCATGAAGACATTTTCCCACTCACCACCACACGTTGTGTGCGATCAGTTAGGAAATTTCTGATCCAATTTGATATGTTCCCACGGATACCCGGATACGGATACGGATACGGAATGAAAGTCTGTAGCCAGGTACTACACTAGTACTACTTTTACTAAGTAGTTAAAGTAGGACTGACCTACTGTACTAGTACTGTACTGTAGTGTAGCACAATGTGACTGATGACCAATGTGACTGATGAGCTCCCTGTCCTTGACTCACAGAGATGAGATGTAAGATATTGCATAGAACTCTGTCTACTAACAAATACTATACAGTGTCACGTCAGTGAGGTGAAACACGGCACTGATAGTGGTAAATACACTCCTTTAATACAGAGAATGCGAGTAAACATTGTTGTAGTGATTTTCTTTTTCTTACAACAAAGTAAAAATTCAAAGTTACTGTCATTATATAGAGCTAGCTAACTGCTACAACTTGTACTCTGTAGTTTATGGTACAAAAATTCCTTCACTTGTGACTTAACAAAATATGTAAAATATACAGACAAAATGACAGAAAATTGCTTGTCATGAGGACTGGTATAAAATGCTAACGCCTGCAATGTGAGATGTCTGTGTACAATATGTTGTAGTGTACTGTAGACTGAAAGATCAGTCTGTATTTAATCACTTATTGTGGAGGTCGGGAATACAAAATGTATATTCGGCAGAGACTATTATGTCTGGCTTCATGGAATCCCCTCTTACAGAAAAGAGTCTCCAGAGGAGAGCTAGATGAAAGTAAAAAATTGTTTTAAAACTCTTCTATACGGACAGATTTTACTGTTTGTGTACTGTAAACTAAAAAATCAGAAATGCTTGCTCGCATTAAACTTTGGCAAATGTGAGCAGCCAAGGTTTGCAAAAGTAAAATGCATGTGAAAAGTTTTTTTTTTTTTTGCTATTTGACAAAGTTTTGTGTCTGACTGAAATAGGGTGTCAGCTCCAATTCGTAAAAGTTTCATGCCACGAATGTTTCTGGTTTTATATTATGTTGTGTTTTTAATGTACTTAGGCTGTGGTTTACAGACACACACACAAAAAGTCCTGTTTCCTATCACATCATGAAATGTCATTTTGCTGCAACAGGGTTGTTTATTTATTCATTTATAATTTTTTTTTTTTTTGGGGGGGGGGTGCTGTTACTGAAGTGGTAGGTGAAAATGACATGGTCTGACGAAATACGAGAACAGATGTGTTTTCTGTGGATTAGCTAATGCACAGCAGAAGTGGTCATGATAGGGAAGATGCATGCAAAATGTAGTCAAACATGGGAACAGTGGAAAAAAAAAAAGAAATACATGGGAAGCACTGTATTATTTTATTGGTTTTCAAAAGTTGGTAGAGATGGATTGACCCTGTTCCTGCTTGATTTTTATAGTTCATAGATCTCCATTTCGGTCAATCAAATGGAGAAAAGTACTTTTTGAGTCTTCTGGGAAATTTGCAAGGAGAATAATTGACACAGTATATATGATGACATGCAGAGTCAAATCTTGTATCTTTCTGTTTCTTTCCAGGTAAATAACAGCCATATTTAATATGTGGATGTCGGAGGCATATTCTCAAGGGTGAAACACTAACAAGGTGGAAAAATACAGTAGATACTTTGAAGATCAGAGGACGAGTGAATAGTGACAACTGAACAAGCCATGGCTGCAAACTGTAAACTCAGGTCAGTTGACCTGTTGGTTATTTTTGTGATCATATGTTTCTTGGTAATGACGCAAAAGGCACTTGGCCTACACCTGGGCTTGCCTCAGTTCACTGTGCCTTCCAATGCCTTGCCAGGACACAAAGTGACTGATGTAATCAGAAAGGGACAAGTGTCAGAGATAATCTCTGAGCCACACTTGAAAGACCTATTTCAGTTAGCTGAAGATGGTGCCCTGAAGATCAGGGACTCTCTGGAGCACCTTGCAAACACTGACATTGCTCTCAAGTTGAGACACACGCTGGGGAATCACACGTGGGATGATGTCCTACGTGTCCGCGTCAGTGGAGAGTCAGACAAGCTTCCTCACAGATCATATTGGGGGAATATTGTAGAGGGTATTGAAAACCAAATTGTGGAAGGTCTTGAGGGTCTCGCCCTACCCTCAGCAGAGCACATATCATACCAGCTGGCTGGAGAGGGCAGCGACTCTTTCCGATTGAAGGCGCTACCCAACGGTACAGTGGAGATTTACTGCGCCGTGCCCCTGAGCATTACGGCCACTCCGCAAATCAACCTGCAGGTTGTAGCGTCTACCCCGACCGCTGTGGTAGCCAGAGCAAATGTGACCATCGCAGTGGTGGGAAGAAACAGCCATGCACCCGCCTTCGTAATGGACACCTTTGCGTCCAGTACCTACACAGGAGCACCGAGTGGAACGAGAGTGGTTACAGTTTATGCCACGGACGCGGATGAAGGAGAGAGTGGTAGAGTGTCCTATTCCATGGAGCCTTCAAGTGATGTCTTCAGTTTAGATGAAAACACTGGAGTTGTCTCTGTGAAATCTCCTGTGACTACCGGGGACTATTCATTCACTGTGCATGCTCGCGATCATGGAAATCCCCCATTGCCATCCCTGCCGTCAAAGGTTACGATCATTGTGCGTCCCCTGTCTGCAGAGTTTCATCCATACGGGGATGACATCATGTACGCCCCCGACCAAGGGAAGGTATTAAATCGTGTCGAGCGTGACGTTTTGCCCGAAGAAACCCACACAATCTCAGAAGCTGAGGATGTTGGTGATGTGGTATACAACATAGTAGCTGGTGGTATGGATGTTCGCTACGCCATGGGAACGCCTGTGAATGCAAAGTTCTCCATCGATCCAATTTCGGGGGATGTCACTCTGGAGCAAGCACTTGATTTTGAAACCAGTAACGAGGAGATCCTTAATGTGGTGCTGACCAATGCATCAGATCCAGGTAAGTGGAAAATTTTGATGAAGTTTTAGCACAAGTGACTGATAAGTGTTTTTAATGTTAGTGTTTTTCTTCACGTATTAAATAATAGATTACCCTTGTTCATTGTTTATGCTGTGTTCAAGAATACCAATACTCACATAATTGCAAGTATAATTGAATCCACATCGATCCTTGTCAATCCCTATCTCCAAGTCACAAAGATTCAACTTCAACATCACATTGTATACACCCTGTAATGCATACATTCTTGGTTCTTGTTTTACTATTCTTTGATGATTCCAGTGGAATGCTTTTATTTTCCAGTCAGTACCATTTGAGTACAGCCCTTATATCAAAGTAACAAGGGGAAGCCTGCTTTGATTTGGCAAGGCAACAAACTGAAGAGAGAATCACTTATGAATGTGAGATAGAACAACTAATCTAAATATGATTTTTGTGATCAGTTAAAGAGAAAATAATAGAAAAACAAACATACACTGCCAGATCATGTGAGAGATTTTCACTTTGTATCAGCGGTTCCGATCTTACATATTTGTTTTTGTACAGAGGTAGACAATTGAAGAAAACTCATACCCCAGATTTATACACTGTATGTACAGTACATGTATGCATGCTGTATTGCAAACCAAATGTACAAATATGTACAAGTACATTCTACTGTACATGTAGGCCTACATGTAAGTGAAAATAAAAAGTGGGTAGTGTTGTGCCTGTGATGAGCAATAGACAGACAAAGGAGACCATAGAATCATTTATTATTCACGCCCGGATGTACACCGTAAGTGATATGGTGCTGTGCTTGCTGTGATTGAAGGACCTCGTATAAGATTAAGAATAAAGAACTTATGAGGGTACACTGTACATGTATTTGTCTCAGCTTTGTGTGAGATACACCATGTGGTGTTTAGTTGCCCAAATACATGGTATGAATGTTTTTGTTTTGTTTTTTTTTTTCTTAGTGTCATGCCTCCGCCAATCAAGTGGATGGGACACCACTGACTTTAGGTCTGAGACAGGCCTGTTATAATGAAATATTAAAGCTCAAACAGCCACGTGGTAGAAACATTGCACACTATAAATGGATTTGAAGGGAAAGGAGTGGCTTTACAAAAATGTATAAGAACTGTACAGTTTCAGGTTTTTAAACTAGATTTTTTTTTCATAGATCTTTACAACTGATGAAATGAGAGTAAAGTGGCTGCTTCTTTCTCCTTATTTTGCTGAATGACATCATCTACTATTAAAAGTAATTCATTTTCTGTCAATAGATAACTATTTCCAAATACAGTACTAAGTGTACATGTGTGCTGTACCAGTATTGCTTCAATTCTGCATGTGCTGTGAAAGTGTAGGCCTACGTGTTGTACAGTAGAAAACAAAATGTCACCAGTAATTACATTTTAAGGTGTACAGAAGAGAAAACTTTTGAAAGCATGCATGTACCGGTATTTAACACACAGATATTTTACACAAATGTATGATAACATACCTTTAGACTTTTTTTTTAATGAAAAAAAAAAAATCCTTACGTTGAGAATGTTTGCCATCTTACTTACAGTTACACAGTAAACTTCAGCAAACAAAAGACAACTTGTGTAATAGTGTACACTGCGCTACAAAAATGTAGTTTGCATTCAAGATTTGCAAGTATTTTCTTGTACAACGTGTACATGTATGGACACACATGTACATGTAGGTACTGCATTGATATGCAGTATTAAAAATGGCATACCCAGTATAACTATTACTACCAATACATACAGTACATGTATCGGCTGACATTAATGCCCAGCTACGTTTGAAAGACATTTGGCAGTTTGTCAATTTTTTCTTTGTTGGTACAGTACCTGACACAAACTCGTATCAGTGTCAGAAAGCAGCATAGATATGGGATAAGGAATATGTATTTGACTGTAAAGTATGCTAATGAAGAAAGCTTTTCATACAAACACACAATGTACATGTATGCTACTCAAGGAGACAAATTCCTGCATGTCCCATCTATCATCTCTCAAGAGGAAAAATTCATCTGTAACCCCCTCCCCCTTTCTGTGGTTGCCAACAATCTCAATCACTCTTACATTGCTCAGACTGTAGAAATACCAATATTTACTCTGCCAGTGCCAGTGATAGGCACATTGTATGATAATGCTAAACAAATGCCATCAAAGTGTACACAGTAAAGACTGCACAGAGACGTACATTGGCTTGTACTGAATAACAATATTGATAATGCAAATGACCTGATGTCATGACTAATTTTGTCACTCAGCAACATTTCCACATTATGCTACATATTATTAATATGTGTAATTTCTAGTGCATACAATGTACTTACAGTTCTTAACATGCATGTACACTAATAGTACTGTAGTACACACTGTACCGGTATTTCAATATTTTGAGAGTTACATGTATGGTTTCTACAAGTCATTTCTTGAGTCAATTAAAAAAAAAAAAGAGTTTCCTAGCAATGCCACCACACATGTGACTCACTGACAAATACGACTATGTAGGCCTACATGATAACCATGTACAATGTGCAGTACAAAAATGATGTCTGTGTACGTACAATTGTATTTGTATGTGATGGTACCAGGGAGGTAAACTTCCACCTCCCTGATGGTACACAGGCGCACAAAACAATACAATGGAAGTCCTAAAACAGTTGTACAATGGTTGTAGGCCTGTAATGCTCAACAAGTGCACTGGTGCACCTTGTTTGTAATACTGCACATGTTTCTTACATACAATGTTATGATAGTCCTTGAAATGAATTGTTCATAAACAGTGACATTTTAGAAACTGTAGAATTATACAGACAGTGTGATACAATGTACTGGTACAGTATGTAACTTGTAATAGAGTATGAACACTGTGACTATCCTTAACTCCTTGATTGCAGACTTTTGAAATTAACTGTGAAGATAAAATGCCTGCAATATCATATCCATGTACAATGTGCTGGCAGGCCTACATTGTAGATAGTTTATGCAACCAGGGTACCGTTTCATCAAAGTTGTCAGCGCTGACAAGTTGTCAGTCTCTGACAATCACCATAGTAACAGTCAGTGACCAGAGCATCCCAGCCAATCAAAACCAAGGATTTTGTGGAAATTGTCAGCGCTGACTAAATTGATAAAACACCCCCCAGAAGTGTCGTTATAAAATCCTTTCAAAACCTTAGTCCTGTTTCATAAAACTAATTATTAGTAACAACTGCTTCACTTCTAGATGACAAATTTGCTCTCAGCCAATCAGATGCAAGGATTTCAGTAGCTTATAACAGCTATCGTAACCTGTTAAATTGATAACTAGAAAAGCACTCTGAGAGCGCAGACCTCCGCCAAGCATGCAAATCATTTTCATTACAGATCTTGTTCTTCCATAGAGATATTTCCACCTATGCTGTGCTGAAAGTCGCCGATTTCCCAATATAGAAGCCTTTGTTACGTCATAAACCCTCAGCTGCACACTGCGTGCCTCACCCTAGCAGAAACTAGAGCACGCACTTTAATGCGCGCATGCAAACCTCAAATACGCGCAGCCTGAACTCCCAAGTTCACTGACTCTCCCTGCCAAAATATCAAAAATCCTTCATGAATTCCCCCAAAATTCTCGGATCACTACCAAAAGTTAATCATTTGTTACTTGTGTCATTCTCAACCTTTCCTGCAAGTTTCATCCTAATCCATTGTCTACTTTTTGAGTTATTTTGCGCACAGACAAACGAATGAACGAACAAACAAACGAACGAACGAACGAACAAACCAACGGTAACGAAAACATACAGTGTAACCTCCTCCCTTGGCGGAGGTAACAAGTTTTATGACATGGGTCTGTGGTAGGCTTCTGCAGTTTATCTGGATCACTTGCATGAACTCAAATTGAAATTTGAATATATTCTGGTTTATGTACTTAAATCATCAACAGCAACTGAACAAATAAAAAAGAATTGGGGGGGGGGGGGGGCGGAAACCTGCATCTTGCAGTACGAGAAGGAAATAGCATTAGCTGTACGAGTTTCAAGTCGCTGTTGTGACAGCACTGAACTTGGAAGACTGCCATTCACACCTGTGCTGGGAAGTCACTCTGCGCCAATTAATCCCATTTAGGTGGCTGGCCCGGGCATCAAAAATAGCAGTCAATTAAGAGTCTAGCGCGGGTGGTGCAATGAAGCTGTCAGCGAGCCAGTGATTGATATCGCATCTGCCCTGCAGCGCAGGTATAGGAAAATATCACCCCCCAGTCATGTGTGTATATATTGCCCAGTCAAGACTGTCCAGCGATGGATAGACGGGTTTCAGGAAGTTGTAATATGTACAGTGTATCCCAATATAGTGTCTATAGATGCACTTGTAGCCAAGGTGCGTATTATACATGTACATGTTGCAGCCTTTGTGGGGCGGGATCATGCAACGGCTCAGACAGCATGCATCTCATGTTTTCAAATGGTCATGTGATATGAATGAAGTCATGTCACTATAATGTTTTATATGGGACAGTCTGTTAGGCAATCATGCTTGTAAACTGAATCACTTTTGACTATTGACTGACTGGGTGCAGCACAAATAATACTAATCACAAAACTTCAGTACAGACCCACTTTATATTACAGAGAAGGAAAGATTGATCACAGTCAAGATTGTAGAGATGCCTATTTATGGCTGGCTCACAATTTGTAGATCATGGCATGTCGGTATTGCGCCATGGTTTTGTGTCACACTGTACTTCCTTGAAAGCTGAAAACCTGTTTCTATCATGGCTGTATTTTTGAAGAGTTTGTTCACAAAAACCGATAAGTCCATATTTGCCAAATGGAGATTTTTGCGATTAAAGGTCAAGAAATATAAAGAGAATGATAAGAAAATTTTTGCTTCTTTTGACCATACATGTGTAACTTCAAAAATGTACCTTTATATGTAGTGACCAATAAAACATTTAAAAGGTATTATTTTGTACTTTATGACAAAGACCATACTTCAAAATCTTTAAAAATGGACTAATTGGTGTTTGTGAACAAACTCTGCATTTGCTTCTTGAATGTGATAGGCATGGCTTTATGTATGTAAATGAATCATTAGGGGGTGGAGGGGGGGGGGGGGGAGAAGGAGGAGAGGTAGGGTGGATGATCTTGGAATTGACAGCTCACATGATGAAAACCCCTCTGTTTTCAATTCGAAGTTCATATCATAATTTGACATTGTTATCCCAAAACAACTGACAGATGCCTACAATTGTACAATGTATCAAAAGCATTTTAGACCAAATTTATATTTCTGGGCCACATTTCGTAAAACTTGTTACTATGATAGTTGTTACGAGCTACTGAAATCCTTGCATCTGAATTTGTCATAGAAATGTGGCAGTTGTTGCTGATAACAAGTTTCATGAAACGGGACCCTGGTCTTGTACCTGTACCACAAACTTTTAAAAATCTGATGGAAGAAGTTCTTACGATACGAACTCCTACTATTCCCAGATGTATTCTCTGTGGTGGCCTTCGGGAGATCCTGCTGTAGAGGGCGACAACCACTCCGTGATCAAGATGATATTGCATTGTAGGCTATTAATTCCTAAATTGATGGAACAGAAGCCGTTTCATTATCAGTCAGAGGTTGAGAACATGTAGGGTTGTTATGTTATTGCATGAAACTGTGGTATTGATGAGGTGATAAGCACATGTGAAATGCAACATGTACAGTGTACAATGTACAATTTGTAATTTGTAGGTTGTTCTTCCCTGATTTGGGACTTGAAGTTCCAGAAATTGGATGACACATGTGCAATGTGTACATGAAACACACTGATCGTGATTTACAGTATGAATGTGAATTTAATGGATTCTTGGCATCAACAAATTGTGGAAGTACTACACCACATTTGTACATTGTACCACCACTACATCCGCTTTCCAAATTGCCTGAACAACACACACCAAGGGGGATGCACGATTTAAAATTCTTGAAAGGGAATAAACAGGAACTGAATTGGTACATGTAGGCAGGAACCAAATTGGCAGGTTTGACAGTGAATACAAGGTACATGTACCTTTGACTTGTGAAACTTTATAAATGCAAAACAATGCAGCGGGGAGAGATCTAATTTTACGGGAATGAGATTGACCCAGAGGGGGCCTCCTTGCTCTTTCATTACACCAGACATGAGCCTTTGGCTGTGTTAACAGTATTCAAGAATGCGATCAGTTGTGTGGGGGGGTGGGGGGGGGGGGGGGAGGTCGCCCATATCTACAACATGTCTGCTATCTCTGCGACTAGCACAGAGCTCATGAGAAAGGTCTCATACACATGACGGTCTCCGTGTCCGTGGTGCCTCTCCCTGGGATCGGCGGCTTGGCAGCTGAACTTCAAAGCATTCCTTTCTTGTCAACTCATTCATCGTGGTAATAGGGATTTGAAGTTTGATTTGTCTCGTCAGTTATTAACAACTTGGCAAATAAAAATACATCAACTATCACCATAGTATTATTACTTTAGTTTTTAGACAAATATGCATCAATGCATACAATGTGATTCTTTTTTCTACTTCATGGTAAGATACATACTATCTGTCGTGCTGAACTAGTACAAATACCTCTTAGAAAAAAAAGATGTGTTTATTCTTGTGCTAATATGTATTGGTTAAGTACATGTAGTATTTTGTCCATGTACTCAATTGAAACATGGCATGAAAGCCTTCACAAAAAGAGTATTTTTCTGTAATCAGATATTTTTTTTCTTCATTTTTTTCTGTCATTAGAAAGTTGTTCGGATTTATACATTGTACTACATGTATTACAGTGTTGTTGTACAATGTACGTTGTTCCAGTTTTTCAACATTTTTCTTTAACTCTAGGAATAATGTTGGAGTAAAGTGGTATTTAGTAACCCAGGTGATGACTGTTACATTTTGACTGGTTTAAAGAAAATACAAAGAAGAAGTGATTTTGGAATTATTTGTACAGTGTATTTTATTGTTATAATGCAAGAAATATCTTGTCTTTTGATTGGATTATCCCTGTACACATTGTAGAGTCATTGCAAGGTCTTACACTGTACAATTACACAATTCTCTTACCGGTTGTATACCAATAAAATGTGCTTCTCTCTTTCATTGGGGGATGGGATACTTACAAGTACCGGGTGTTAGAGACGAGTGATAGATTGTACATGATGTAGCAGATCGGTTTTGCCTAAACAGACTTGTCATTTCTTGTTGAGTGGGATGCAGATCTACAAATGGCCGGCTGGGAGAGGTGACAGGAAAATAAGCAAACCTGTCTTTAGAGCTATTACGGTGCGATCGATAAGACCCTTTATCCCCGGCTGATATTTACACTGCCTCCTGGCACTCAAAATGTACCAGAAGGATCTGCTGCTTTGCTATTCTCCGTGTGCAGCACTCGAACACAGCATCCTGCCTCGGGTTGGAGGCGTATAGTACATCAGCTGCATGCAGCCATGTCTTCAATGTACCATTTGATGTAATGGCTTGTCTGCGGAGATAATAAAACTGTTACTACACTACGTACGCTGTATTGTGTACTGTAGTTTCATACACACATCATGCAGGGATGCCAAGTTCAAAAAATTTTTATGAGTGAGATTTTCATGACTCGGCATCTCGGCGCGCGAATGTGCACACGAGCGAGGGTGTGGGAGGGGGTTTTCCCCCTCCCACGGCCCATTAGGGAGCTTTTTCAATTTTTAGCTCTTAATGGTGCGATCAGGTGCATACTTCAAGTGACTATATTTTTCACTTATTTTGAAAGACAAAAGGGAAATATATACCTTCAATTGCAACTATCACTTTAATCCTTTGAGCTATGCTCTATTTACTTGTAGGCCGAAGTTGCAGACATCGCCTGATGGGTGAGAATAATGGGCGCCATGCGTGCGATCGTGAGACGGACCCCAAATGCTTGAGTCTCACACAGAATGCGTGAGACTTGGTAGCTCTGCATCATGCTCACTGAAGAACGTTGTCACAGAGCACCTCTTTGAGGTAACATATTAAGTGCACATACTGTACATGTAAATGACATACAGTACTGTATATACAATACAAAATATACATGTACACCATTGTGTATATGTCCAACCTATTACTTTTGATGACTATCAAATAGTGTTGACATGTTTGGAATGGAGATAACATGGACATTGTATGATGACTTCCACGTAAGAAATGACCAAATACATTTATCATCATCTGCAAGTATAATTTAGAGGAATTTACCTTAAAAGAAAGGCCTATAATATTACTACTGAATAATAAAAATAATTGAGCTACTGGTACATTGTACTGTACAAGTGTATGTGTTAAAAGACTAAATAAACAGTATTCGTGCTACAGAACTTTGGATCATTTAAAACGTCATCTACAAGTAAGCGTGGCAGCAAAATGGAAATGTGCTGAAACCGAATCATTTCGTACTGCAGCTTGGCTGATGCACAATGTGAATGCATGGCATGGTCCTCTTGAGTCGTAACACATCTCCCTCGGAGTCTAGTGCATGTGACCTCATGCAGCAGGCAGGCAAACATGCATAATGCAAGGCAGATTCAAGTCAAGAGCTGAGTGTGAAAAGTTCAGAATGGGTGGACCCGAACCTGCAGTAGTATGCGTATTGCATTGGAGTAAACCTACGCCTTTTGTTTTTTTCCTCCCCTCGCACTCACAAACGTTGTGGGGGCCAGTGATTTGGTAACATGATGCCCTCCCGCTCAGACCTCCGCATCTTGATGGTGCGATGAAACAAAGGCGATGTGAAATCTTACAGGGTGGAAGAGGCCATCATCCTAAATACCAAGCCTGCCTGAACTTGGTTGCCTGAGCAATTGAGATAATTTGGAATTGAGTCTCTACAGTAGGCTATTTACCGTACACTACACATGCCTGGGAGAGGCAACAGATTACAAATAGATAGACCCTCTTTCTTGCATATCCTGCTTGAAAGACATCAAATCATGGACATTGTAACAGTGTTTTATCGTACAAACTTGTACAATGTGTACAGGGGCATGGGCTACAGGTGTACACTGTCACTGTATACTATTGATGTCCAATAGTTTCTATCATTGCATTCTGACTTGTAAATGACATCAACTTCTACCACAAAAATATTCTGTGGTACAAGTCTCATCATAATACATTTGTATGTTCCCTTTCCTTTCTAAAGTAACAATGCTGTATGCTATGGGGGGGGGGGGGGGGGATGGTGATAAAATGAGCATTCCGGCCTTACAAATCTTTAGTCTTGTTTGCATGTTCTTTTTCTTTAATATGGTCTGCAGTAGCTTTTTACAGTTTTGCTGTTTAATTTGTTGTTCGCAACAGTCAAGAGTACTGATTCTTCATTAATAGTACATGGACATTTGTGCAACTTTTTGGATATACTGTATACAGCAACATGTACACTGCAGCGTCTCTGCGTTGCTGTTTAACTGGCAGGGTTTGAATTGTCACGGGGTATGTACTTTGTTGCGACAGTTACACCAACTGTATCTATCCATGGATGTTATTATAATGGTATACAACACTCATTTACACCGCCAACCAGTCATTTGCATTGTGGGCAGTGTGTATGAGCCTTGCAGTTTGTCAATAAAATCAATGGCTGTGACCCATGAAATCAATGGAGTGCTCAGCAGGACCCCACCATATTGAGCTTACTTTGCATGGCTATGATTTGATCCTGTTTTGGAGGTATGCTTTGCAATAATCATGCGCACACATCCATTCAGGAAATGACTTGTCGGTGCCAATTGTAGGCAGATCCCATCAAATGTGTTCAAATGAAACCTTCATTAGTGTGTGAAGGCCTGCATGCAGAGAACACATATCGTACACATTTACACGCAGTTTTACGCAATCTTCTCACTGAAGACCAGCAATTTTGTCACAATCAAATCCATGTTTATCATACTTTTTTTTTCTCATTACAACAAAAAGGGGTATGCAAATGTTTATTTCTAATATTGTTTAATATCTTTAAACAGTTTTCTATGCCGGTAATGTAGCTAGAATATCTGTTACATTTGCTCCTGCGACAATTGCACCCATGAAATGTCTACACACTGAGCAAATTTTACAACACATTAAAAGATTGCAAATGGACAGGCATGTACATGTACATGTACAACTTTGTATAGGGCGCTTTCAATAGTCTCTGTGTCAAAATCACGAAACAACATCTCACAAAAATGTCTGCGACCTCCTCACTAGTAAAATACAGTATCTGTACGTGAAAAAACAAACAGCCTTTTCAGTACCAGAAAATAAGGAAATTTTCAGTGTGTGTATGTGTGTGTGTGTGTGTGTGTGTAAAGTGTGTGGAAGAGGTTGGCACCTGCAGTCGGTGCATTAATTCATTACTTCCTGAATGAGGAAGTTGTTGAACTACAACCTGTAATTCTCCTGTCATCAGTAAATCATGAGGAGGTAAAGTGTAGGCTTGCTGAAAGGGGCATACCCCATTGAACTATTCTCGCAATGTGGCATGTTGCAGGAAACTTTTATTCCAAGTAGTACTGTCGTTTGGATAAATTGCATCATATTGAAATGACATATACAATCATGTAACTCCTGAGTGAACAACTCAACATCTCAGTAAATACCACTGATAATAATGCACTACATGAGGTTACTAACACTCACCATATTCTAGTTATCGTACTGTAAATATTTTTGCTCATCACATCAACACATTTCGTATAATCAGTGAACATACTGTTGCACTTTGTACTTGACGTAAAGAATTAGTTTTCCTGAGCTGGAGGAAGTAAGTTAGCTCGGTCTTGGCATGGAGCTATAGTGAGTCTCATGAAATCATTAGGCCTATATACAGTGTAGTAGGCTGATATACAGTTTAGCTCACATAGCCTCTCCTCTGTCTTATTCTCTTCCATGTCTTAATTTTAGTGATATTGAAAATATGCATTTTCATGCACCTACATGTAGATCTACAACTGTACAATATGTAAGTTGCTGTATAGTGTATAGGCCTATACCTTACTTACTTACCTTACATTAATTTGCCAAAATAGAATATCAAACTTCCTAACTTGTACACTTCATTTTAGTCCAGGGGAGTTACATGTATCTTTCCTCTTCAGTTCTTAATAAAATTTCACAATATTTTTCCCATTTGTAGTACTGTATCACTTCATGTTTGATACCTATTTCACTGTGTCTTTTGGTGTCTTTAATACACTTCCATGAATATTTCATTTGCTGCCTTCTTGATATGATTAAGAAAGAAAGAATCACCCACTTCTCATTCCGGTTGATTTTTCTCAAATTACACGTACACCTCAGCCGCAAAGTCTTTGTTCGATCCATGCAGTTGTGAATCTGTGTTATTTGAAGTGCTCTCCCACTCCCATGCACGCACCACACATTCCAACTGACTTACACATGGCGTTGTTTTTCATAAAGGAGTCATTGTATGACCTCTTGTGGTTTCAGCCACACACTGACACCACTAGACTGAGAAGTGGTATTTTTGGAGTCATGTTGGGGAAAAACTATGTACATTTGTATCAGGTGTGTGTGTGTGTGTGTGTGTTTGTTTGTTGTGTGTGTGTGTGTGTGCTAGTCACAGTCCATTCACTGCACTCTTCTTTTCACATAGAGTAGAAAAAACAACAGCGTGTTATGAAATTCTGTTTATGAGTTACATTGTGTATGAAATATTTTTTTTTGTACAAGTGAGGTTTTTTTTTTTTTTTTTTTTTTTTTTTGCAGACATCTGATACAGTTCAGTACATACGTATTTGTATACATCACTGTATTAGTGTAATGTGACTTTGCAGTTTCAGCAGGAACATAAATTGCGAAAATGACGATAGTGTGTACCATTTTTCGAGGGTGCAATGTCAGCTCATGATTGCTGGGTACCATGAACTTTATTTTCATTCCCATTTCTTCAATCAAAATGGTGACATTATTTTGTTGTTGTTGTTGCTGTGTCATAAGTCAGAGACAAAGGAGTAATGAATAGTATAACAATAGCATGAGGATGGGCTGATTTTGCTACAACACGCATTTCCCATAGACACTTGTCCGAGACCGAGTATACTCGAGGACTCATCCTCAACAGGTTAAAGAGATGGTACAATTTCAATTGAGATGGGGCATCAGGTTTCTAACATTTTTTATGATTTTTTTTTTAGATAATCAAAAACTCCTTATCAAATATGAAAAAAGTATGTACAGTATAGGCCCAAATTCTTAGAGAAATATCAAAGTTTATTTGGTAAAATTGGTTTTGAAATGAATGAGACATCAAAAACAAAGCAATCCTAATAAAAAGTGGCACCCACCTTTTATTAGTCCTGTGATGGCTTTGTTTTACTTTGTTTTTGGATGTCTCAGCCATCTCAAAACTGATTTTCATGAAATAAACTGAATTCCTCTTAGAATTGTATACTCTTTAACATATCATAAAGTGATTTCTAAGTAGTGTATCTCAAAAAGAGTTAAAAGCTGAATTCTCACCTCAATAAATACTATGCCATCCCTTTAATTTCTTTTATACAACCTTATGTAAGAAAAAGTTTCTTTTACAGATAATATAGGAATTGAAATATGTATAGATTTATAGAATACCAGTACTGTAATTTTGTAAACAAGAATTCTGTATACATGCAATTATAATAATGTAATAGGAATAATATGATTTTACATTGTCCATTTACAACCATCTTTGAAAGTTCTCTCTGTAGTCACCAGTGAAATTTCTTGGTCAAGGCCATCTTCACCTTACAAAAATGTCTTTAAAGATAATATAAAGTTTTGGTACCTCAAAAGTTTCCCTGAGTTTCCTTGTCATAGTTTGTGTTTCACGTTACAGTACTACCTTTCATATAACTAACACTGTGAGAATTACTCGCCCCAAAGTGCTCTCATGTCTTAGTAATCATGCAATAATGGTTTCATACCAGAGCAGAGCGGGCTCTGAAAAATTCGAACGAGCTGTTAGTTTGACTCGACGCGGTACCGCGACAATCAATATACATGTATTGTACGAAACCATTATTGCATTCGATTACTAAGACATGAGAGCACTTTGGGGCGAGTAAGTCTCACAGTGTTAGTTATATGAAAGGTACTTTGACCTGAAACACAAACTAAGACAAGGAAACTCAGGAAACTTTTGAGGTACCAAAACTTTATATTTTCTTTAAATGTGTATAAGAAATGAAGTGTTTAAATGCCAAAACTGGACAATAGGCCTACAGTGTACAATGTACATTTTCATTAACTTGATAGGCCTGTAGATTGAAGCTGCTGCTAATGATTAAAATGTGTTTGATAATTTTAGTAATATCTTCAAAAATATCTCTTGTTATCTGTATTGTATGTTATGTAATCATATAAAAGATAAAAAATTTCTCTAATTAATGATGACCTTACTTTAAAAACTTTGAAAATGGCATTTTTCTGTTTTTACATTGAAACTCTTAAAATATTTGCATGTCTTCTTCCACATGATTTCAAAGAATAAAAGGTAGAGCTTTACAACGTACAAATGTGTTCTACTTTTCTGGCATTAAGCAAGGATCTGGAAAGACAAGTCCCCAGCCTTATCTCATGGAACATGAAGGAATTTGGGTGTATCTTTCTCTTTTCCTTTGTGTCATATCTCTTGTCTATTCACTTCTCTGATGATCCTGACTCCATGCTCATTCTCTGTGCCGACATGACAAAGTCCAATCCAACAAGCCCCTTTGTTTGTCAGACTGTTTGAATTGTTATTCCATTCGTTGATCACATAATGTGAACATTCTCTTATTGGAAGGCAAAAGGGCTTTTTACACTTGTAAATTTTTGCTTAGTCCCGTACCAACGGTGGGGCTAAGGGGGGGCCTTAGCCCCACCGTGGTACGGGACTATCCTTAGCCCACTTTCTGTGTACACTCGTTTTTGCCAAAGTGGGCTAGCCCCACCGATAGTCCGGTACTATCTGGCCCTGCAAAATAGCAGGGTTAGCACCGCAATTGCGGTGCCAAGCAAGCGAGTGTAAACAGAACGAAAAAATAATCCTGGGCTAAGCGACGGAGACGAAGTCCGACCCTCACTGACCAATCAGAAACGAGGTACAAATATTGTAATCAAGGGCTGCCGGTGCGTGTGTGTACGTGTACAGTACACAGCGTAATCATGAATATTCATTTGGTTTGGAAAGTCCGGGGCTAAGAAATACAAGTGTAAAAAGGTCAGTTTTCTCCTTAGCCCCGGACAAGAGATAGTACGGGACTAATTGGCCAGTGTAAAAAGCTGAAAAAATTGGTACGGGACTAACGATAGTCCTGGGTCAGAGAAAGTCCGGGGTTAAGAAACACAAGTGTAAAAAGGGCTAAAGAGAGACAAAAAAATCCCCTCCCCCCTTTAACAGAAAGACAAAAAGATGTGGAGGAAGAAAAGTCAACAGCATTACCAGTAGGTGGGGTTCTGTGAAAACGCATTTCATGCACAGTGAGAAGGCCAGGATTTGGCTTGGTCTGCATTCTCTGTGTATGACTCATTGTACTCCACAGTGTGTACATTGGCATTGATTTATACATGCTGAGTATACTGTAGACTGATCGGAAAAAAAAGGGGGGTGCTATATTCTGCAGAGTTGTGTGTCAGTGTGTTTGTGTAAGTGTGTTCATATATGCAAGTGTAAGAGAGGGAGAGAGAGATTAAAAGAAACTAAGACAAAGCATTTCATTATGGTGGATGTGTAAAACAGGTCCTTCGCTTCTGCGGTATACCGAGGTTCACTTGTACGGGTACCCTTTGTACCCCATATACAGTACATGGTATACCACACCTGGCAATTGTGTGTACAATGCTAACAGTGCATGGATGGTACAGGGAAGAAGTTGACTGGTACGGGTAGGGTTGTACATGTTGATGTGCTGATAATTTTGCAAGCACTTGATAAAAAGGTGGGGAATAAAAGGCCAAGGGGGTTGGGGAGTAGAAGCCTATCTTTTCTAAAACATGCCACCCAAGATTGCAACAAATAGTGACATTTTGAGGAGCAAAGAGGCCCTATGCTATCAATATCAAGTGTCTTCTGTGAGACTAAACGTAGATGCTCAATCTCCGTGGGGTATTGGTCAGATCAAGTGGATACCTTACTGCGCTGTCTGTCTTCTGTAGCTCAATGGGGACATTCATGCTTGAGTGATTACCGTCCCTTTAGCAGACAAGCCAGCTTCTTTGTTCTGTGAAGAAAGAAGGGCAAGATGTTCACAATGAGTTAGCTTCATCCTCTCTCAATGACACTACAGGTGTGACAAAGGAGGGGGGGGGGGTCATTGTGTATAATATCCAATTCGCAAAGCCAGTGGAATGTGTGTGTGTGTGGGGGGGGGGGGGGTGGTCTGCCTCTTGAATTACACATGACATACGCTGTATAGTGGGATTCTTTGGAAGATTGTTGGGATGGGGACAGGACAGGTTGGAAAAGTAACTGGGCTCCTTGTTATTCATTCATCCCTAGCCCAGGAAAGAGTGACTGGGCCCTGTCAGCATGTAGAATTTCCTCTTTGCTTTTCACGTCAAGGTTTAACGCAGATGCTAAAGGAAGTCAGTGGAATGATTGATGGGACTATCATTGACTGGTAATAGCCATCTTTCACTCTGTTTTCCATATCCTGCTACGTGATGATCCTATTCATTAGCAAACCAAAAGCAGGAGTGGCATGCAGTAAATCGGCAAGTGACGACCCAATAACAATTGGAAATGACAAAGAAAAGTATTTTTCATTTAATAATAATAATAATACTACATTTATAAAGCGCATAATAAGCCCATGCTTCTCTATGCGCTGTACAATTCAGATACAACATACAAACAAATGACTAACAAATGTAACACTCAACATAATAAATACAATAATTAACAAAAGGAGTAATGAATGTTTATCTTAATCAAGGAAGACGAAACAGGTGAGTTTTAAGACCGGATTTGAAATTTGCAAAACTGGGTGCACATCAAATTTTTTGTGGTAAATTGTTCCAAAGCGTAGGTCCAGCAACTGCGAAAGATCTGTCCCCCGTAATATGAAGTGTTGGTTCTGGGAATATGAAGAAGCGCTTGGGTGCTTGAGCGAAGGTTGCGAGGAGGGTGATACTGCTTGAGCAAATCTGCCAGATATATTGGGGAAGAACTATGTTGTGCCTTGTAGGTCAGCAATATGAGTTTGAACATTATACGTTTGTCGACAGGTAGCCAGTGTAATTTTTTGAGGGTATGGGTTATACTTTGTTGACGAGGAGTCTGTGTGACAAGCCTGGCTGCGATGTTCTGCAGCATCTGCATGCGGTGGATGTCGGTAGAAGGAAGGCCATACAACAAGCTGTTGCAGGAGTCTATCCGGCTGGTGACAAATGCATGAACCAGTGTGAGTGTAGCTTTATTTGTGAGGAAACCTCTGACTTGACTGATGCATCTGATTGCTGCCATAGCCGATTTGCAGACGGATTTTATATGTTCCGTTATACTGATGTGCTGATCAAAGATGACCCCCAAATTTCTAGCATGAGGCACAGGATTGATTTGGCCATCACCAACACAGACATTCAAAGGGTTGGGTTGAGAACAAAACTTTGATGTGAAATGGATCACTTCCGTTTTGGCATCATTCAGAGACAACTTGTTCTTCATTGCCCAAGCTCTGACATCAGCAATACAGGCGTTTAATCTTTTCAAAGATTCTTCACGCTCGGTGTTCTTAAACATTATGTACATTTGAGTATCATCTGCATAGAGCATTTGGGTTCATACTTGCGATTTCGTGACTATTACCTGTATTGTGTAGGCCCTAATTCATATAAAAGAAAATGAAACAATCATGACATCTATATGCTGCACTGCAGTTAAACACCTGTGGTAGTAGTCCACAATGTTGTATTTGTTTGTGTGTGTGTATGTTACGTACTTACAAGCACAACAAATAGAAATTGAAAGATGAAAAAAATATGCTCGTGTCTTGAAAAGTTTGAAGGAAAATAATAACTGTGTGGGACATAACCAGGGGGGGGGGGGGGGGGGGGGGGGGCAGTTTAGGTTGAAATAGTTGTTTGTGCACACGCCTTAATCTGTTGCAATACCATTTTACCAAGTTGAAGTTGAAGTCAAGGAAAGTATTGTGCCTGTCACATCAGCAGCAACGTTCGATACTTTCATCCAAATGAAATCTCAGGAAGACACCCGTTCAGCCTCCAATAGGACACCTGTTTAACCTTACATTGTTCCTCCTATACTCTGGCTACGTCTAAGCCAGTAATCACTGCTGTCAGGAGCTCCTCACTTTTATCCAGCAACAAACAAGTTGCTATTCATTTATTTGTGCATCAGATGCATGACAACCAGTAGATAGACTTCAGTGTGGCACACAGCAAGTTCAAAGGGGAATATGAGGTCAACACTGCATAGTTCGGTGCAGACTCCACACCCACTCTACAGACTCTCTACTTACATGTATACACACACTCATGTAGACAAACACACACACACACACACATACACACACACACACACACACACACACACACACACACACACACACACACACATCTCAGCATACACTATGCCACAGTTGAATAACTGGAAAAAAAAGAGGATGTGTTTTTCAGGTTGATGATAAACAAAGCATTGACAAATACGTAAAATGTGAAGAGAGGGGTATATTGTGTTGTGCTATTCCTATGTATGTGAACTCTTAATGACCCAAGATTTTTTTTTTTTTTTGTATTTTGTATTTATTTATTTATTTATTTATTTATTTTTTTTTGGTGGGAATGGGGGGGGGGGTACACTTTTTGTGGGGATGGGGGTGGGATTGACCCTGGGTAGGGATATACAAACGTAAATGTATGGAATCTGTGCCTAAATGATAGATGATATACATGTACCCTCAGTGTAAAAATTTATGCAACAAACTTTTACCTTTAGTAAGAAACTACAAGCGAGCACAATTACAATATGTACAGAAAATGTATGATAAAACTTTTCCACAAGACATTAACATTTACTCTTACCAAACCTGTGTAGTCATGATGAATAAAGACAGAGAAAAAAAAAAACACTCAGTAAAAGTAACAATTCCTTTGTGATGAATATTTTTCAGTCTCAAAAGAATTCCATGTACAGATCATGTGTATATATATTTTGTCCTGTGCAACTGTAATTGTGTAGAGAGTGAACTTTGATATCAGTTTCTCTCTGTTTTTTATTAGCACAACCCATGATAACCATAAGGTAATGTACAGTAACCAGCAATTCAGATGAAAATATTACAGCAGTGTCTCTCAAAATATGCATTGAATCCAGAGTTGGATTTGACGCGAGAAGTATCTCTCACTGTATATCTCAATATAGTGAAATATGTGAAGAGTCATTATTAAAGTTCATGCAGTCATGAAACATCTTGATACATGATGCACATGAAATTACTCGTCATATTTACTATTTTTATGTGTTATCTCTCCCCCCTCCCCCTTTCCTCTCCCTTGCTTTTCTAATTTGCAGATATGCTTGATACTTTGCGAGTGGTCTTCAGTATCCAAGATGCCGATGAGCCCCCTTACTGGACCATGGAAGTGTCCCCCTACATTGCCGTCGTACCCCTTGATGCCCCCAACCAGGCCTGTATCTACACCCTCACTGCCGCGGACGTCGACGTGGGGACCGAGATCACATACTTTCTGCGTGCCGGTGAGTGTCCGGCCTGTCTGATCTGCTAGCCCGAAGCCCATGAGCATATTTGGCTTGAGCCATGTCTTCAAGACATACATATGCATATCAAAACAGAACAATTTGGGGACTACTCTTCACTTGAAGATTTAATAAAGCTGGTATTATAAATGGTTTTTCAAAGATTTTGCTGATGTGATATTTAGTCATGATGTTTGTTACTTCTGTGGCAGTGTCTTTTATGTGTTTTGCATATCAAATATATACTTTCTATGTACTGTTAAAACTGTGAGACAAGCATTTAGCATCAATGTACTGGATTAAGCAAGAATTTAAAATATACAGAGTAAGTATCTGGGAGTCATGTCAGATATCTCAATAATGTCTTTTTCCATTTGAAGAGTGAGGTATATATCTGAGGAAATCTGAAATATATCGCAAGAGTCATTGTAGTACAGTTGTACATTTTGGTAGTTACCACATCGTATAGCAGGTGTTCAAGTTATGTTAGTTCAGCAAAATATTTGTTGTCATTGCTTATCACTGTTTAATTTCCATGCACTGATATTTTACAGTACACACTGTGATAGAAGTTTTTGCAAAATTTGATTTTACTTGACTGCATGATCAAGATGATATTCACATTGATAGTAACATGAACCATCTGGAACAATTTCAGCTCCATTCTTTGTGCATGATTTTCCACTGGAACTTCATGTTGATGCTTCGAAGATATTTTGACCCCATTGCATAAATCTTTTAGAAAGACGGCAAAATCAAAACAAGACAGAAGAATAAGTCAATGACGACGATAATCTCTACTTCAATTTCAGGTGGAAATGGCTGGTTTTCTGTCGATGAAACCAGTGGATGCATCAACACCGAAGTGACGGCCGACACCAATTACGTGGCGAATGAGGAGTACATCCTCAGCGTGTATGCCAGGGGCACGAGGACAGATGTATTCTCCGATGTCACGGCCTCCGTCTCTGTGTACGGTGGCTCATACCCGCCGCAATTTCGTGAGGATCCTTACGAAGCCTCTGTCAGTGAGGCTCAGGCCAATCAAGTGTGAGTTTAGCACTGAGATATACCCCTCTGCTGTCATTAGACAAATGAATGAACCCAGACTAAGGAAATGCTGGAAGTCAACCTACCCCCCCCCCCCCCAAAAAAAAAGAAACAGCCTTGATTAGTTATCTTCCCACAGAAGTATGGCTTACTATGCATTATGTGAGCAGAGAATCAAATGTGCTTTAAATGTATGTAGTCAAATTAAAAAAAAAAAAAAAAATTCTTTTGTACATCATGCCGTATTCTCTGATGCTTTAAACCCACAATTCACACACTGAGACACCCGTCAGCTCCAGTGGAAACTAGTACAGCTCAGTAGATAAGACCATGGATTTTCAAAGATTTAAAAAGCTACAATTGTAGCCCTGTAGTAGGCATGTCATATCATCCTCACTATCCAGTCCTTCAGGGGGACCTAACGCTGATGGTCCTGTGGTTGCTTGCTTGCAGGTATCCATTGCTTCCTACCAGCCGTGAAAAAATACTTGAATTTGGAATATCAGACTCTCCTTACAATCTTGCAACATTTTTCAGCTCAGTTGGCTTACTGCACTCTCCTCCATACTACTTACCCCCCCCCTCCCCCCACCCAATCACAGAGTCACTCAAGTAACTGCAGAGTCGTTCAAGCGCAATGTGGCGGTGACGTATTCGATCACCGGTCCCGCGAATCGCCCCACGCACACCATCAACGCTCAAGACGGCACCATCACCCTGACGGAGCAGGTTTTGTATGAGGAGCTACCGACCTACTTCCTTACTGTTCAGGCCGTAGAGAGCACAGCAGATGACCCTTTGACCTCCGAAGTCAGGGTAAGTCATCCGTAACCCATTAGTAACTGAACCGCTCAAACCTGCCTGTCTTATTACTTACGAAAACGCCCAAAACTGCCCTTCTGTTTTGTTATAGTTTATGCTTTACCATTTTTTTAATTTTCATATGAACTATATAATTACATAATTTCAAAGAGATCAAAGGTCAACAAAAGTATGTTAGAATTACTTTTGTGACACACCGCTCTCTTGGAAAGGTCCTGATAGGCTTTCAAATAAACATAACGTATAACAAACATAAATAAACATGCAGTGAGTTATTTAAAATAATTTAGAAAGTTGTCGAAATGAGAGTAGTACATATTGCTGTACCTTCTAGGGAACAATAGGGTATTATGTACAGAATTGTCAGTTGCTAAAGGGTTAGCAATGTACATACAGTGCACTTGTGTGTACAAATAACATTTGATTGGATGTTGTGTATATTTTGTTATACGATCACAGACCATAATCTAGTAATTTGACCACACTTACAATCAAATAGTTAAGGTCGATATAATATATTTTGTGAGTTTCATATGTAATGCCTAATTGTGGGAGTGGTGAATGCAAAGAGAAAGTATGCTGCCTCTAACAAGAATAATCACGATGTAAGGTGGGTTTTGACTGATTCATTACGACTACTGTGCTTTGCACTCTGCCCAGCATTTACATGGGCTCGGGATGTGCACTTTTAAACTCCTGCTTCCTTGTGTTTGCAGGTGAACGTTATGGTGGAGGACATCAATAACTGTGAACCGACCTTCAGTCAAGACGTCCTCAGTTTCAATGATGTCCCAGAAACTGCAGAGCCCGGAGACACCATAGCCACAGGTGAGGTCAAAGGTCATTCTTCTGTGAGATTCTCTGCCTGACAAGATTACAGTAGATGCCTTTTCATTGTGCGACAATAGCTTTGGTCTTCTGTGATCAAACAAAAAGGATGTGAAGGATAAATGGTATGATATAAGATGTTATAGGATCTGCACAAGACTGTGCTATCTTGTAGCATGGATATTTGTGGGGGATTACTATGCTGTTAACTGTTCGGCAGTTCTATGAACCACCTTGTATTCACGCTGATTATCTCACTGGATTTCTTCCCTGCTTTACAGTGGTTGCCACTGACTGCGACACTGGGGTGAATGCTGAGCTCACCTACAGTATCGTGACGACTTCCACCGTCTTCTCAATCAACAGCACCAGTGGGGACATCTCCCCCACTAGTGTCCTGGACTACGAGAAGGGTCCCCGCTACTACACCTTCACGGTCAGAGCCACGGATGGCGGCAGCCAGCCTTTGTCCAGCACGGCCACGGTGGTCATCTCCCTGGCCGATGCCCCGGAGGCGCCCGTCTTCAATCCCGACGACTACTTCTTCCGCATGGATGAGACGGCCAACCAAAACTACGAAGTGGGGACCGTCTACGTGAGCGATGACGATGTGGGAGATACCATCACCCTGGCCATTATTGGTGGGGATGGAACTTTTGCCATCAATCAGAATACAGGTAATGCCATGGGCAATATTACTTCAGAGAGATTTTATATCATCTTGTATTTTTTTACGCTGATTGTAGATAGGTGGCACTTCGAAATTAAGTTCAGGTCTGATTCGAAGAAGAGCACATGCACACAAAAAGGGGTCACAGTTTTCGTGTAAATGAGGAATATCCATTTCAGCAGATTACAATGCGAAGGCAAACAGGTTTCAATTCTCTCTTTCTTTTACAGGAGAATGAAACCAAAACATATATGTTAATTGAGGAGATGCAGCAATATTAGTTGATCACGTCAGCAGAGTTGAAATTGAACAGTTCTATGAAAAGTATTGAAGTTTTAACATTTTTGGGCTGCTATTGCTGGATGAGGAGACGTAACACTTCATGCATGTACAACAATATAAAGAAAATATTCAGAAAATTCGACATAATTTCTCATTTCTAGCATAATGAAAGATCACTTGACTTACCTCTTTCAGGAAACTGGGGAATAGCATTACTCTTAGCATTATGTCAGTAGCAATTTAAAAGAATTTGTCTTTTCAACAGCAATAAATGAAATTTTGTTGAATTCTGTGATATCTGTATATCTGTCTGTGTGCATGCATGATGTCATGAAGTTTGGTAGTCTTCTCATCCCGTGATGATAGCACTGAATATCTTAAAATTTGTAACTTGATTGAATTGTCTGTTTTGTTTGTTGTTGTTGGTTTTTTTACTCAAACTATGGTGACATATTCTGCTAATAATGCTGCATTCACTCAGTCCACATGTATAGGTTAGTCTCATTCCCTTTTTAAAAGCTTCACCATATGTGTGTAAACCACTGTGGGAATGGAATGAGTGGTGCTAAAGTTCCATATCTTCCTTTCCGTTCAATTTTTTTCCTAATCCTTGAGTGTTTTGTTATTTGTTGCTTCAAGGAAATACAGCATGTCATCACAGACATATAATGATGATTGTTTGGTCTTTCCTTAGGTGTAATATCAACAGTGCGAACACAGCCATTTTCATATCAGTCGGTGTACCAGTTCAACATCTCCGCTACGGATTCTACTGGACTTGTATCCATGGCGATGGCAGAAATTTCAGTCACAGACTTGAACGACAATATCCCGGATTTTCCAGATTGCGGCACCTATGCTCCAAACATATCAGAGGATGCTGACAACGGGGATGAAGTGATTCAGGTGAGCATGAGAGGTGTTTTTGGCTTTGCCCATGCCCACTTTGATCCCGTAACCCGCTCCTACCGCAATTCTCCGAGAGCCTTCATCAGTGCCCCCCAAACGCAATTCTTTTTGGCAGGTTGACAGAGAACAGATAGTTTCCTGATCTTCTGTGCAAAAGCGGTCAAGCGGTACATGTATTCCCAATTCCACGGTCAACTACATGTGCCATCGAACAATGCAAATCATCTGTCGGACATGAATTATGAATAGAGCGTGTGCTGATGGGCTCACGAAGTATTTTGTTATATGCAATAAGGGCACCTGATTCTGAATAAGGTCGGCAAAAGTCAAAATCTAGTAAGGTCAGCCGTGACAGCTGCATACTTCTTCATATGAGTTTTGCAACAAAACAAGTGTGTTACTGCATTGGAAAAATGGAGAATTGGCAAAAATATATGTAATTTTGAGACGGAAAGATTACAGATATTGGGAGGGTAAACTCTAATCTTTCGATCAAAGTCATTTTTCTTGGTCTCATAGCACAAATAAACATGAATTCAGATCACGAATACAGACACTCTTGTCTGCATTTTGGCCTGGTATACCAGGTTCCCGTATATCAGTTGACGCCATGGGAACCTGGTTCCTGTAATTAAGGGGTTAACAAAATTTTTCACCCTCTGTTTACATAAATGATAAGAAAATCTTAAATAGTTGTTACAATTTTTCAAATTCAATTTGCCCTTAAAGGTGGCAATTTTTTCTTCAAGGTGTCTTCAGCCATTCAGAACAATATGTACTCATATCTCAAGTAGATACTTATATCTTTTTGAATAAGATGTCATAACCTGAGCAGTACTTTGGATTGAAGGACCAAAGTAAGGTAATTCAGACAAGATGCAAGTTGTGTAATAGTCTGAACTTGCCAGAAATACTCTAATTAGAAGATGAACAATGCTGTAACATGTCATACTTATCTCATGTCTTACATAGGTCACACCTCATTTCTTGGATAAGTGACAGATGTCATGTTTCCACATATCTTCCCCCTTCTCCCATCCCCATTTACAATGCATTATGGGTATTCTTCCCTCTTGGCAGGTGACTGCAGTGGACGTCGACCAGGGTTCCAACGCCGAACTTAGCTATTCTATCTCCTCCAACGATAATACAAACATTGCCCTCTATTTCCGCATCGACGACGATGGCGTGATTACGACCACAGGGAACCTGAACCGCGAGGTCACCCCGATCTTCGAGGTGCTGGTGTCGGCGGAGGACGGTGGGGACCCTGCCCTGACCGGGTTCTGCACGTTCTCCATCACCGTCAACGATGTCAACGATAACCCCCCAGTATTCTCGCAGTCCCAGTATCGCAGTAAGTGTAGGAACATGTAGCTGAGAACTAGCAACTCAAGTCTTATGTTGGGAAGAATACTTATATAACTTTACGTGCGTGAAGTGTTTTGGAGGATGTAGTAGCGTTAGAATTCAATGAAAAAAAAAAAAAAACTTTCATTATGCTAACCTGAAATCAGCTTTGGTATGCTGTCTTTTTCTTCTGCGTGAGATATCATGGTTCTGTCATACCCATATAGAAAGTGAAATGTATCTGCTTGTACAAAAAAACAAAAACAAAAAATAGTCATGCTGTGTGACTAAGAGTGGAGCAGTGTGTTATTTTGGTTGTTCATCCGTCCATCCATTGGCCTGTCTGGCTGACAATTAATTTATTCTCTGCCCTCAGATTATGCTAGTTAAAGACAGCCAATGCTCCCCTGACTATTAGAGAGGCTCTCTGATTTTTATTCTCTAGTTTCAGTACACATTTTTAATGAAATATCAGTGCCTCCCTGATACAAAGTTTCTATCCTGTGGTCATTATATGATTTTGTATGGGAGGGTGATGCGTATGAGAAGGGTATTGCGTATTAGATGGGTGTTGCGGATTAGGATGGTGTTGCAAATTTGGAGGATCTTTTGTATTTGGAGGGTGCTGTGTAGTAGTAGGGTGTTGTGTATTAGAAGAGTGTTAGTGTGCTTGGAGGGTGTTGTGTGTTAGAAGGGTGTTGTGTATTAGGAGGTTGCTGTGTTTGAGGAGGGTGTTGTGTACTCTGAAGGTGTTATATAGTGTGTACTAGGATGGTGGGTATTAGGAGATTGTTGTGTGTTTGGAGGGTGCTGCCCAATACCATGTACACCATATATTTAATGAATCACATATTTTCACAAGTTGGGACTTGTCAACAATTTCGCAAGTGGTTAAATTTGCGATAGTGAACTACACCATGGAACCTAGAGATGACCAGTATGTGTGCATGTGTGTGTGCATGAGAGTTAATATTTTCTTGTGTTTTTAAATTTGTAGATAGCATCCGACTTGCAAAATTTGCCAAAATAAAACCTTGCAAAATATTTGGCGGATACTGTAGTCCTGTGGCAGTCAAGAATCTCAAGATTTTCTAAAGGAGTTTGTCTCAGGTGGAGTGACATTAAGGTGAAGTGGGTTGTTCAGGTGAGCTCTAGACACAGATCTCTTATTCTCAATAACTCTTCATTGTTTCATTTATTTTGCGCGTGTGTTTGTGTGTGTGCTTGTTGCTACAGCCTCAGTTAGATCTGATGCAGCTTCAGGTGACGTGGTCCTGACCGTGACAGCTGATGATCTGGATGAAGTGGGAACACTGATTTATGGTGTCCTGGACACCATAGACTTCGGCATCAACCCCGGCAATGGGGAGATTATCGTTAGAGAAGATTTGTCTTCTATTACGGTAAGCCTGTTTCCTTCCTGTCAGTCGTTCCCCTCCCTTTTCAAGTGGTTGAGCTTTGATACTACCATCCCCTGTAAACAGGACAGTGATGTGGTGATAGAACAGTGATTTGTAGTCCACATATTAACTGGGTGGTATTTCTGTATCCATATCATAATTCTTGTGTCTAGCAGGTTAACATTCAGATAACATAAAAGGAAGGGGGGTGGTGGTGTATTAATGAGGCAAAAAATCAGTCATTCAGTAAGTCCTCTGTAGGCGTGGTTTAATGACTCTGTCATTGAGTGGTTTTGTGTGTGGGAAATCAGTTACCAGACCCCCACATACCTGTCATGTTTCATTTTTGGCGTAAATCCTTTTGAACCCAAGGCCCTCTTTGGCTCCTGCAAAGTTTTTTGAGGCCTAGTTACAGTGTACATGTGTAGATTGAATATATAGAATGAATGGTGGCCCACCAGCAAGAGCTTCAACTTGAGAATCATAAAGTATTCAGGTGACCAGTGCCACACTGATGTGACTCAAGAACTCCCTCAGCAAAAGTGTGAATGCATCTTTGTGCTTTAATCAGTGTTTGATCTGTTGCTGAGATCCACAAAACTGTCTGTTTCCTTATCAACAGGAGGCTTCGTTCACAGTGACAGTGACAGACGGAGTGTTCACGGCGAGCAGCGACGTTCAAATTGACGTGCGTGACCCGACAGATACTGTAAGTCAGCCCACATTCGAGAACACGCCCTACCAGGTGACCATCCCCGAAAACTTTGGCTTCAACGAAGACATCCTCATGATTTCAGCCACGGATGGCGATGACCAAATCGGGTTCAACATCATCCAGGGATTACGTCCTGAGACCAACAGCGAACTAACCTTTACCCTGGACCTTGTGCCACTGAACAACACGGCCATCCTCACGTTACAGCAGTCTCTAGATTTTGAGACTGTTTCTAGGTACAATTCTTTTGTAGGTCGATGTCGGGCTACTCACTGATATATTTTGCCATAAATGATTGAGTCTTTCACTTGCATGTATGAACATGTGTTAATGCAGGAAAGAGATGTCATACGTACTGATATGTGCATGTGATCATGAATATTTGGCTTTTCAATCTCCAACCTACCAAATATCCATGTACAACACTGCTACTACCTTTGTTCTACACATACAGGCAAAAAGTTATAGGCTAAGGAAAGTTAGAATTGGTGCAATTTCTCCTCATGCATAGACATAGAGCATTGCGTTTGTGAGTATGCGCACATGTATGTCAAGCTAATCGCAGCTAATCTGTAAGTAGATGAAGGATGATGTCAGAGACTCCAACTCTCCTGCTTTCGACAGGAGATCTCCCGCCAAAAGCCCATTTTTGCAAAATCTCCCATTCTCCTGCTTGAGATGCAATTTGTCCTGCCCTGGCTCTGTGTGTCCCGCTTGAAATGATCTTGTATATAAAAATAAGCCTTCATAGCATGAGAGAGCATCTGGAACCCTAGAGCTTCCAGGGCCCTTAAGCGGGTCCTGGACCCCGGCCGCAAGGGACTTCATGCTTCGTGCACATAAAGTTGGAGTCTCCCGTTTGCTAGGGGTTTCAGGCGGGAGAATCTCAAGATCAGAAGGTGCTTGGGGGTGGAGTCTCTGTGATATGAATAGATGATATGATTAGTTAAGGGATGAAATAAATGCTGTAAATTTGTTACAACCGTTCAAGAAAAGATTGCAAATATAAGATTTGGTATAGAATTTAGGGAAGACTTTGTTTCGTGACATAATTGTGACATAGTCACATGACTATATTCTGATGATTGTAACTGCAGCAAAAACCAAGGTATAGCTCTCAGTGTGCCTTGCTGCACATACCTGTATCACTGTTGCGAGAGAATATTACCCTCTGCAAGTTTTGAAATCCATTTCAAGCAACTTTTCATGGATGTTTTACTCTTTGTAATCAACAGCTACAGTCTGACAATCAATGCCCAGAGCACTTCACCATACTCCACCGACACCATCGCTACAGTAACAATTGAGGATGTGAACGACGAGTTCCCTATATTCCCAGCCAGCACCTTCTATGCAAATATCTTGGAGAATCAAAATGCTGGTACACCGGTCATCAGAATACAGGCGACAGACAGAGATGCTTCGGCAGTTTTCCGTCAGGTAAAGCCAAAATGGCTTTCCTCCCCCCTTCCCCCTCCCCCTCTTCCCTCCTCCTCCCCCCCCCCCCCTCCCCCAGCAAACATATGAATATGCAAGTATTGTGCTTTGTAATGTGTGACTACTGGAAAACCTGCCAGACATTCAGTAGCAGCAAGAAATGACCACAAAGTGGTCCCCTAAATATTGCAGTGCATTAGGTAGGTTCATTTGAATGAAGTAGCCGTTTGGTAGGTCCTCAAAGAAAGACAGAAAAAATATCAGCTGAAATTTTGATATGTCTGTGAACCTACTGTAGTCTGCAGCAGGTTAGCTGTTACACACTGCAGTGGGATAATGAGACTTTAATTGTTTTTGATTCATTATTCTTGACTGGGTGAGAATCAGTAGAGGAGAAGCCTCAGTAGTGCCTTCCTGGGCCCTGTTTCATAAAGACGTTCGTAAAGTTACGAACGACTTACGAGCGACTGGTGATCAGTTCTTGTGCTGAATTATGGAAATTCTGATAAGTATAGCACATCAGAATTGATCACCAGTCGCTCGTAAGTTGTTCGTAACTTTACGAGCAGCTTTATGAAACACCCCCCTGGAATTATAAAGCCAGAGAGGCAAGAAGAATGAGATGATAGGGAATTGGGTCAGGGGTCATTGGACCAGGACAAATTCGCTGATGCTCACAGATGATCAAATGGGAACATGTTGCAATGGAAAAGATATTGAAGAAAATTTCAAAATCTCACATTCTGTTTTCATTCTACGTTGTTATTGTGTTGTGAGTACACCTTCCACAATGGTATACATGTAGCAGTTGATGCTGATGCGATGGGGAAACTAGTCTCATGGACCTTGTGACTTGTCTCTCCTCCGTGTGCAGATCACGTACAGCATACTGACGGCAGACACCAGCTTTGAAATAGATCCTACAACCGGAGAGATCACTTCCACGGAAACGTTTGACCGTGAAGCCCTCGACTCGGAGACGCTCATCATCACCGTGCAGGCTTCCGATGGCTTGAATACCAGTGAGTAATAAACCATGAATAATGTACAACGAGGAATGTCACTTGCATTTTAATTTCGCGGATTTCATGAGAGCTGAGTTTCGCAAAATTAAAATGCATTATATGCATTGAATGTTAGAGGCAACTTACAAAAATTTCATGCTCCGAATAAGGCTGTTGGCTGCCATTCACGAAAATTTCATGCCGCGAAAATATTGTGTTTTACAGTACTTTTTTTTTGTAACAATTTTACTCATTATATTGCATTACTGCACAGTTGTAAATATCTTCAGAGCTGCCAAGTCTTTCTAATTATGTAGGAGGCTTTTTGAAAACTTCAATATCTCATCATGTCTGGATAAGGGAATGTAAGAGTCACTCTGAAGTGGAATTTTTTTTTTCACATGGAGGTGCATGTCACACGCAAACATCTCCCTGATTACTCTGTAGCATTGCACAGATTTCTGATGGAAGAAGTGTTTACAGCCCTGACCTTTGCGATTGTGACTTCTAAGGGGAAGGGAGTTGTGGCTTGTAATCAACTGCATAAGCTGTAATTTTTGCAAGGGTTTAATTTTCATGAATTTCGCAAATGAATGTTGGACTGCAAATTGAACAACAGACCACGCACTGGGCAAATAATGCACCTACAATAGCCTGGTAGTGTCAATTCACGAAAGCAGCATCTGGCAAAAATGTCCATGACCTCATTTGAGAAAATATTTGTATACGAAAATAACAGCTTGTACAGTATTGACCAAGAATATGACTATTTTGTGTAAACCAGTAGAAGGGTCCTAAGCAGTGATATTACCACATTCACATATTTCTATAGGAGGTGGTGACCAATGTCATGAAAAGAAAAGAAGAAAGATGTGGAACTTTGACGTTCCATAATATTTGTATTCCATAACAGATGTTAATGAAATTGCCAATATTCTCTTTGTTGTTGTTCTGTTTCAACCTTTCTTATTTCTTGACATTTCATCATTTGTTAGTGTTTAGTTTTTTGTTTGGCTGTGTTTTTAGAAGATGATATTCTGATGCTAAATGCTACTTGGATACTGAATAATTGTTGCATTTAGTATATGCCTGCACAAGTGCTACTATGCCCTCCCCTGACCCCACTGCATCTTGCTCTGTGTTGACAACAGGAACCGCTCAGGTCTTCATCGAAGTTGTCGATGAGAACGACAACGAGCCGGTCTTTACAGGGGACTTCTCCTATGAGGTTGCCGAGGACACGCCTTTTGGGTCTGTGATTGGCACTGTCACGGCAACGGATGCAGATATCTGTGAGTTCTCCTCCTTACCCCTTTCTCTGCCAGGGACTTAGGACAGTGTGTACAATGCTATGGGTTTTTCTGTGCCCATTGGCATTCAAAGAACACAGGGGGTTAAACCATTGCACACACTTTCTTTCAAAGACTTGGAAGACATATTTCATGATTTCATACATAATCAGCAACTTTTTCATTCATTCTGTAGTGCATATCAAACTAGAAGTAAACTGCTCGTGTGCTTCAGCAGAAAATTCATCTTTTCCGTAATATGTGCCTTGAGAATTTCTTTTGGTGCTATGCTAGATATGTTAACATGAATTTACCGCCAAAGCAGTGCACAGAGGCAAGCAAGTTGAGATGATGCCGCATTCTGTTGTAGAGTTTGCATGAAAACTCCTGTGAGAAATGTTTGCGCAGGTCATGTTTTTCATCAATTCTGTAAATTATAAAGGCAGTTGGCCTGCTGCCATCAATAGATTAATTCTCTATTTATGTCTTCCCATCCAAATCATCAGGATGATTCATTTCCGGATCCATTTTGTCTGATTTGCCCGAGTTTGTGTATTTATTCATTTATTTTCTTTTTGTGCATTCAGCCCAAAACTTGGAGTATTTCATCAGCAGCGGCAACCAGGGGGGCGCTTTTGCCGTACGCATGAGCACCGGTGAGATAGTGGTGACTGGCAACCTGGACTTTGAGACGCAGACACAGTACACGTTGGGTTACAGCGTCAATGATGGCTTGAATACTGCAACCACCACTGTAGTTGTAAACATCACCAACGTGAATGACATTGCTCCGCAGTTCACCGAGAGCCTGTACACAGCCACGGTTGTCGAAAACACAGACGACTTTACGAGCGTGATCGTACAGGTATATGACTGTGACTGTGTATCTGCAGACAATCTTCCCAGCTCTTTTACTTCTGTTATTGTGTTGGGGGAGTGGTGAGGAGGAGGAACTTTTTTAGTTAAATATGATGTGTGAAAAATGCTTGAATTGAATTGAATTGAATTTTTATTATGAGCTCATTAACATAGCTGCTAGGTAAGCAGTGAAAGCTTCCATCTCGGCAACCACAGGACTGACAGCTATAAATCTTCCCAGTAGGACAAGGCAATAAGGATGAGGTGCCTTGCGTAGGGATACAGCCATTGCAAGCCAGGGTATTCACTGTCCAGACCTTTTTTTAACTGCTGGATGACAATAGATCCAGTGCCTTTCATCACCACAGACTTGGGTCAATTAGTGAAGCTACATAATTCAAAAACTTTAAAATCACTGTGAGGAATTACAAATGGTTTGAATGTTGTGTGCTCCATCATCTCACCCTTCTCATTTCTTCTTGTAAGCCTCTCGACCTGATTACTCTACATCTATTCCTGAAGCTCATATTCATCTTTCCAAGTATGTGTGCATTAATCTTAATTTAATGTGAGAATTGGGAATGAAATGGCAGCAAGCAGCACCAAAACCCAAAGATATGTTTCAATTCAATTCAATAATATATTTATTTCCATCAAAGAAAAAAATTTTTGACTCAAAGTGGTACAAAATGTTAATTTGACTTTCATTCATCTGGCCAGTTACGCCTGAATGATATTATAACCAAAAAAAAAAAAAAAAAAGAGGAAATAATGCACATTTTGTCATGGTTACAAAAAAGATAATCATAACAATGGAAAAGAATGTTTAAATTTATTTTCTTTACTTTTTATGTTGTACTTTGTAATCAATTTGTGGAAGGGAGGGGGCGAGCAGATGGAGTGGAGAATGCACTTTTGAAAGGGAAATAGTGTGAAGATAACTTAACCTGGTGTCATACATTTTGACAGGTGCAAGCTACCGATGGGGATGCTGGATCATCCAATGCTGACATTGTCTTCTCACTCATTGGCACTGGAGCGGGCGAAATCTTCGTCATCGACGAGCAGACGGGAGACATTCGTGTCACCCAAGAGCTGGACAGGGAGGAGGTCGCGCAGTATGACCTCGTCGCCATAGCGACCGATGAGAATGGCAACGGGCTCTCCAGCTACGTCGACGTCGTGGTGACGGTCGGGGACGTGAACGACAACGCGCCGTCCTTCCCCAACCTTGAATACGTGGGCAGCGTTGAGGAGAACAGGCCAATGGGTGAGAATCCATCCTCCAGGCTTGCTGTAACCCCTTTTTCTCTGTGATAATGCTGCCACAAATTATGAGGACCTGTCCAACATGAGAATGTAATTGATGGTTTCACAAGATAATCGTATGGCAATTTGTGTCAGACTTATCGTTGTCTGTAAAACTTCTCAAAGTAAAAAGATTAAAGCTTTTATGCTCTAACATTCATGAGTTTGAATGTGAGCATTTTTACTTCTACTGCTCAACATAGTATTTGTATATATATATATCTATTTTATTATTATTATTATTATTATTATTATTATTGTTGTTATTATTATTATTATTATTATTATTGTTGTTGTTGTTGTTATTGTTATTGTTATTAGTATTACTATTATTATTATTTATTCGACCAGGTAAAGAATATAGGATACATATCATAAACATATTCTATACATATATACATATACCAGGGCTCCACACTAGCTTTTATTTTTGGTGGCCCAAAGGCAAATATCCGACCTTTTTTGGTGTCCCGATCGGGCCACCAAATTCTTCATTTCTGAAATTTTGGTGGCCCGACGTGCATTTTCGGTGGCCCCTGGCCACCGGGCCACCGTTAGTGTCAAGCCCTTCATATACACATATACATATAATGCGGAGCCATTGATAACCTCTGAAGAATGATATATCATGCACAGTCATCTCTCTTAACTGTATCTTAAAGGTACGGAGGTGATGGAGGTTGCGGCTGTAGACCTCGACACAGATCCATTGGTATACTCCATCATTCAGGATGATGCAAATGCATTTGCCATAGACCCTGACAGTGGGTTAGTGACAACGACGGAGGTACTTGATCGGGAGGTCCAGAGCGAGTACGAGATTACGGTGCAAGTCTCCGACGGCAGCTCGACAGGTGAGTTGTAGCCTTCGTGTGTGCTCCGACAACGTAGAGCTGATGCACTTGTACTGTATCAGTATTCTAGGTGTCATGGCTAGTGAAACAGGAATAATGAATGTAACTTTGATTTCCATGACATGTTTTTTGGCAAGGTGCAGTCTGTAAATTCAAAATGCTCAACACATAAATTTCATTCTGTTGCTGTTCCAAATGCAGTTTTCTAATCCTTACTCTTTGTATACAAGGGGACAGTATTGGCCATTGCCATTTAAAGAAAAATAGAAGAAAATTCTCATGAGCGAGTGATAGTGGGCCTGCTGCTTTTAATGCATTTCACAACAAACCAACCAATCCCCATCAGGTGTAAATCATGTTCAATCTTGCATATGAAATGAACGAATTAGCATGACACCCAAATAAACTTCACAGCAGCATATTGCCTTTGGTATAAAGATTGTTTTTCAGCTTGAGAGTGCAAGGTGCATTGCAGCGTTGCGGCAGATCTGTACAGCTTGAAAATAGTTGTGCGTCAGGGTTTTATCAATCCTAAAAGATTTGAAGGGAACGCATCTTTATTTCACCCCTGACAAGTTTCTCTGGTTCTGAGTAGGTCAGGCTTCGTCCATCAGGATCTTAGTCAGGAGTGTAAAAGCTCTGAGCAAAGTTTTGCATGATGCCAAATGACAGCTTCCTTGTTTCCCTGTTTTCTTCACAGCACAAACCACTGCCACCATCACGGTTCTCGACGTCGACGATAACAGGCCCATATTCGTGGGTGAGCCGTATCTACCCACCACCATCTCGGAGGATGATAGTGTGGGCTCTACGGTCACCATGGTAACAGCGGCAGATGACGACGTAGACTTCCGTGAAGAGGTCACCTTTGAAATTACGTCGGGAAATATCAATGACCGGTTTGCCATTATCTCAGACCCGGCTACTCTTACTGGCGTGGTGGTAGTCAACAGTGTAAGTGCTGAGATGCTTTGTGCGGCTGAGTGTGTCTGTGCCATAATTTCTGCTAGCCCATATTGGTTTGATTTGAATAGATATGTGCATTTTTCAAAGCAGTGCAAACATGTGCATTATTTGATGCATAATATGAAATTTTGAACCAAAGAAAGAAATGTGAATAGTTTTTTTTCTTTCCTATACATTAGCATGATCTTGAAAGCAGCTATTGGGAACAGAATTTGCCAGTGTTGTATCAGAGATTCAGAAAGTATAATTTTTTGTCCCCGCCGAACGAGTTCGAGTGGACTATGAAACGGGCTCCGTACGTGTGTGTGTCCGTGTGTCCGTGCGTCCGTCGTCCGTGTGTCTGTGTGTGCATCCATGTGTGATCAAAATCTTCAATTTGCTACTTCTCTGTCATTTATCAGCCAATTTTGATTCTGTTTGCTTTATATGATAGCACTACATGGGAGCTTGGAAACTTGTACACCAAATTTCAGTTGTGACCTTTGACCTTGACCTTTGACCTATATTGTACATTTTGCTACAAAGTGCTACTCCTTCGCCATTTCTACACCCGATTTCGATTCTGTTTGCTTTATGTGATGGCACTAGGTGAGGGCTTCAAAACTTCTACACAGAATTTTGACCTTTGACTTCTTTGACCTTTGACCTTGATTTTTTACCCATATTGTACATTGGCTACAAAATGCTACTCCTTCGCCATTTCTAACCCGATTTCGCTTCTGTTTGCTTTATGTGATGGCACTAGGTGAGGGCTTCAAAAATTCTACACAGAATGTTGACCTTTGACTTCTTTGACCTTTGACCTTGATTTTTGACCTGTATTGTACATTTTGCTACAAAATGCTACTCCTTCGCCATTTCTAACCCGATTTTGATTCCGTTTTACTCTATGTGATGGCACTAGGCGAGGGCTTCAAAACTTCTACACAGAATTTTGACCTTTGGCTTATTTGACCTTTGACCTTGATTTTTGACCTACATTTTGTTGTACATTGGCTACAAAATGCTACAGTACTCCTTCGCCATTTCTAACCCGATTTCGATTCCGTTTGCTTTATGTGATGGCACTAGGTGAGCGCTTCAAAACTTCTACACAGAATTTTGACCTTTGACTTCTTTGACCTTTGACCTTGATTTTTGATCTATATTGTACATTTTGCTACAAAATGCTACTTTCGGCGGGGACATATATTACGCACCGCGTAATTTCTACTTTTCCTTGTTTGTACAAATCACCGGCAGCCTCTGGATGTGGATGATAGCAGTGAGCCCGGTCACGTCGCGGATCCCACCTCCTTCTCTTTGCAAATCACTGTGACCGACAGCGTCAATGCCGCCAACCCCGCCACAACCGCCATCACCATCAACATCGTCAATGCCAACGACGAGGTGCCCGTCTTCGACCCGTCGACGTACAGCGGGCAGGTGAGCGAGGATGCACAGCCAGAAGACCCCGTGATGGGCACGGGACCCAATGAGGAGCAGGTCATCTTGCTGACCGCCACAGACAATGATCCTGGAACCACCCTCACGTAAGTGTTTCCACATCACATTCTGCCCAGAGCCAAAGTGTTTCTGTCAACATTGGGACACTAATAGCGTTGAGTCACAGTCAACCTCACTTAAGTCAAGTACTGTATATGCCGAATATTTCGCGAGGTTTTTATTTTTGCAAATTTCTCGAGTTGGGTGCTTTTTCGCGAAATTAGAAACAAGCGAAAATAGTGACTCTGATCCCAGTGTGGGTGTGATGTATACATGTACATTAAAGTCTGTTCAGTACAGGACTCCATGATCGCGAGTTTAACCACTCGCGAAATTGTTGGGAATACCCGATTCGCGAAAATTTAGACTCGCGAAATATATGGCCTATACAGTATCATGGGACCAGAGAATATCATTCAACTTTCTACAAATTTTGACTTACCCTGGTACACAATAGAATCAACGCGTATATGTACACTGTATATATGTGTCGGAGGTAGAATTTTTCTTTTGACTTTTGCGAGGTCTACTGAAGTAAGATTGATCTCTTTCAATTTTTCTGTGGTAGGATTAACCCTATTCTAACTGGGCTATTTGAGACCAAGTTTTTACTGAGGGGGGGTCAATTTGACCCCCCCCCCTTCAGATCTCGGCCGCCGATCGCGCGATCGCCGCGAAATTTTGCCTGAAGATAGAGCTGGATGTCAACTACAAGATTACATGGTCACACAATAGAAAAATATTGCCTTTCTATTTTTAATAAATTAATTATGCAAATTTGTGCATGAAATCATATTTTCACCTATAACTCCATTAAAAAGACTGGAGGATTGCTAAATTTTTGTGTCAGAATTCCTCAAGACACATCAAACAATTTTTGTGTAAAAAAGTAGCACAATCGAAATCAATTTCTTTTCTTTTTTTTTGTTTTGTTAATTTCTTATGTATTCTATTGTTTTTTCGACCCTTTGTTTTGTATTGTTTTTTTTGCCAAAATTTGTTGCAGGCACTTTTTCAGGCTTATCTACACTAGAATTGATTAATTTCAATGGTAAAAGTTGAAATAATCTAATTTATATCAATTTAGCCAAAAAACACAATTTGCATTGGATTTGCAGACGATATCATGAATTTGAGCTGTTTTTTGGTTGACATGCATATGCAAAACATTACGTAACTTCAAAACGGTGTACCCGGACGTCGCAAATTTGGTCTCAAAATATGCGGGAGACTTCAATGAAAAAAGTTGTGAAACGATGCGGCAAAATCTTTGCGTGTTGCGAAATCGTGGCACAAAACGTCGAGGGGGGGTCAATTTGACCCCCCCCCCCCCCCAGTTAGAATAGGGTTAAAACATAAGTGTTGAAGCTGGTGGTTTTGAATAAGCAGGGACACTGATACATGCTGTGTGTTGTTTTGCGTGAAAAGTCTGTCTCACACAACAAACATATGTGCAATAAGATGCACCTAATGGGTGCCCCCAAATCTGCCCTTCAAGAACGTCAAAACCTCTCAATATCACATATGAAAAATCCTACATTTGTGTTAGTGTCTTTTTGCCACTCAACCAATAAAAAGAAGCAAGAGAGGCAGTGATTCAAATGTAGATGTTGGTCGAGCTTTGTTTAAAAAGTTGATATGATCTTTCTTGTTAATATAGGTTTATATGGTTATTTTTTTTTTTTCGTGCAGTGTCATTGATTGCAAGTTCCCTTAGACTTTTACAGCACAGTGCCTTGAGCACTCTACAGAGTGGATTTGGAGCAATACAAGTTGTTTTTAGATCATATCTGACATCACTGTTATTGCCCTCTGCTTTTTTTTTTAAAATTACACAGGTACGTCATAGACCCCACAACTGATCCCAATGGTCAGTTTGATGTTGCAGTTGATGGCGCTTTAGTGGTGGCCAGTGCACTGGACCGAGAGACCACAGCCAGCTACGAACTCAAAGTCTGGGCACTCGATAATGGTAAGTCAGATTTAGTGGCTGACTCAAGTTTTCTTGTGTGCATTGATGACGTGTGATATTTTATGATCCGTATCATCTGCATTTTAGTCCTCTTTCAGTCAGACCCACCAAGAACTATGATTCAATGATGCTTAATTTGTGTTTATTCTTTTTTCTTTATCTTCAAGTGATAGGCTGTGTTCATGAAATTATGTTTTTCTGTTTTCTGAAATATGATTTAGCATGCTTAACATGTCAGTCTTCCCACTTTTTAAACCAAAAGTAAATGAATGACTAAAAAATGTCTTTTTAAAAAAAAATTATCTGTGCTTCATAATGTACATGATCTACTGAAGTTGGTAGTCCTGTTCAACAGGATATCCAGATGATATTCTTTCATATGCTGTTGACTCCTATGTCACTGAGAACCTACAGTTGTGGATTGAGAAGAACCGATGTGAAACTCTTCCAATCCTTGACTCGGCTTATTTTTCTGTCAATAGATTAAAAAATCAATTAACAAACGAGTACCTGAAATGAGTGAATAGAGAAAGAGAAGGGAATAAGAATTTTCATAATAGGGAAGGTGTTCATCATCATGGTAGTTGTTGAAGGATTAAGATTAATCAGTTGTCACACAAAGCTAGGTAAAGATGAAAAGGATTTACAAAGTTTCGGCCACAAAATCTGCTGGCCTTCATCTTACAAAGTAGACCCAGCGCTGCAGTGAACATGTATTGAAAGTGCTAGCAAAGGACACATTGTACTCAGCAAAGTGGAACAATGGTGTACTTCTGAGTACAATGTTCACTTGCTAGCGCTATGAATACACATTCACTGCAGTCCTTGGTCTACTTTTGCAGACGAAGGCGAGCAGATTTTGCAACCGAAACTTCATAAATCCTTTTCGTTTTACCTCACTTCGTGTGACAACCGATTGATCTTATTCCTTCAAGAATCATATTAGCAAGACCCTGCTCTGCTCCCCTGCATATGATTAGCTCTTCCTCACCCGTTCATTTTGTCCTCATCTCGCAGGAACACCTCCGCAGACTGGCACAGCCACGGTGAACATCAACATTCTGGACGTGAACGACACGCCTCCAATCTTCGCCGAAGACTACCAGCCAGAGGTGATGGAGAACAGCGAGACTCAGGAGGTGATTGTCACGGTATTCGCCACGGACATCGACGACCCCCCGGCCGGGGACAGCTTCACCTACAACGTCCAAAGTGGCGCGTGGCAAACTTATTTCACAGTGCCCGACGCACTTAGTAAGGAACCAGGTCATTTTCTTTGTGACCAGTACAAGTTGTAGTATTAACCTGTTGAGGGATGAAATGATATTTGATGTGGCAAGCATTCCCTATAGACATCTGTCCAAATATACTTGGGATTAGTCTTAACCCGTAACTGCACTGGGGGGGGGGGGGGGGGGGGGGGGGGGCCTCGGAGGCCCCCCCCCTCGATATTTCGCACGATTACTCTGCAACACTTAATGCTCTCGCCGCGATGCTCCATGACTTTTTTCTTTTGAGTTTCCCGCACATTTTGACACCAAATTTGTGACGCCTGGGGGTACGGTTCTGAAGTTACATGACTTTTTGTACGTGCACGTGAGGTCAAAAATGGCTAAAAAATGTGATTTTGTGTACAAAGTCAATGCAAATTGAGTTTTTTCGCATGGTTCATATAAATATGCTTATTTTTACTCTCAATGGCTAAAATTAGTTTGTTTTAGGCGTATTATGCTTCAAAAAGTGTCTGTGACAAATTTTGTTACAAAAAACAACAAAAACAAAAGGTCGAAAAAACAAAGAAATACATAAGAAATTTATGAAACAATAAAATAAATAAGAAACTAATTTTGATACCGAATTTTTTTTTCAAGTACATTTGCTAAGAATGCCACAAAGAATAATTATACCAAAAATGAGCACTTTTGAAGCTTTATTTACTGATTTAGATGAAAGATTCTGATTTCTCACATAAATTATCATAATTAATCAAAATAAAATAAAAGAAGACTATTTTCTAAAATTTAAAAACACGATCGTGTAGATTACATCGCACACTACCATTGTGCAAAGTTCCGCGGCGATCGCGCAATCCACGGCTGAGATCTTGGGGGGGGGGCCCTTGAGGCCCCCCCCCCAGTCTTTCGAGCTACCAAAATAGCCCAGTCTTTTTAGGGTTAACCCTAAAATGGCTGGGGTGAAATCAACTCCTACCGACGGCCAAGATCTCGGGGGGGAGTTGATTCAACCCTCTCCTGACCACAGAAAAGCCAAAAAAGCCCGACCTGGTTAGGGTTAAACCGAATTCTGTTGTTAGAGCTTTTGGAGTGTTAACAAAACAGTGGCCATTGTAGACAGGTTTATTGCCATCATTTATTTGTAACAGTTTGATGGGCACATCCAAACCTTTGCACAATATGTACAGTGTATGTAATATGTGATGTTTGGGTGTGCCACATTGATTTGAGCTGAAAGAGTTTGCTTATATGTGATGAAGACAATTTTATGTGTATACTGTTCTGTTGTTGGTTTTGTATTTATTTTTTATGGATTTTTGTTTCCTCTGTGTGTTAAATGTGAAGCTTGTGTTAAGTGTAAAAATTGTTTTGCTAGGCAGAATTTCACATTTACCCTGTCTTCTCATTGTTAGATGTGCCCACCTCAAATGGCATTCGTGTGCAGACCAATGGCGTGCCCATTGACCGCGAGCAGTTCCCGTACTTCGACATGGTCTTTGAGATGGGTGAAACGGACACGACCGAGCTGCTGACGGGAACCAGCACCCTCACCATCACCATCCTCGATGTAAACGACAACCCCCACGAGGCTTACACCAAGAACGTCCTGGTCTACAACTACGAAGGTGAGAGAGGCTGTCAGTAGTGCCAGTAGCCAGCGTGATGACACTGTGATAGTTGCCTCTGTGTGCTAGAGAAAATAGTCCGTTTGATGCATCATAACTGCTCCCCGTGGTGAATTTGCAGTGACGCCGTCCTTAACTTAAACCCCGAGATGTTGCGAGAGTGTGTGATGTTTGTTTTGCAAATCTCTTCGCATATGGGCCACAGCAGCAAAATTCATAAGCTTGCTTCTGGATATACGACACAGCAGCTGTGGATAAAATGCTAAACAAGTTCTGTAGATCACAAAATTGCATTAAAAAACATTTTATTGCTCCTTCCACCCCATGAGGTCATCAATGTCCCTCAGTGGAACTTCAACGTGTCAGGTGAGAGTGGTAAGGTCCCTGGGCTTCCTTGAAATCTGCAGAGACTCCAACCCCAAGCACCTTCTGATCTGGAGATTCTCCCGCCCGAAACCCCTAGCAAACGGGAGACTCCAAGTTGATGTTTGTGAAGCGCAAAGTTCCTAGGATTTTTGGATGTTCTCTGGTGCTATCTAACATTAAGGCTTATTTTTTCAACATTCGATAGAAATAAGTAAGAAATCCTTTCCACCGGGAGACACAGAGCCAGGGCGGGAGAAATCAAATCTCAAATGGGAGAACGGGAGATTGTGCAAAAATGGGCTTTCGGCGGGAGATCTCCCGTCGAAAACGGGAAAGTTGGAGTCTCTGAATCTGTTAGCTCTGCAGTCCACGGTTAGATGGTTAGCACCTGTGATCCATGCTCAGAAGTCTTACTTTACATGCATTCTGAAGGATGTGTGCATCTGTGACTGTGCCTGTGTCTGTGTCTGTGTGTGTGTATGTGTGTGTGTGTCTGTGTGTGTCTGTGTCCGTGTGTAGTTGTAAACCCTATGATTAGATTCATATGGCAGTCAAGTCTGTTGGTGGCTGGATGTTGTTTTCAGTGGATGTTTGTCATTATGGCTGCTTGTCCAGGGTCCCAGCTGGTAGGAGGCTGATGGAGCAGTGATTGACATGTTTGTTGCCGAGACATTATAGTCTGCAGACAAAACTCTTGTCAGAGTTACATTACCAGAGGGTTCCATGGCGTGTTGTGGGATGTACAATGTACATGTATTGTCTGATATATTGTCTGATGGATTACTATAAAAGTGGATATTTTTACGCGAGTAATTTTTTGCGCTCTGCCGAGTAAGATGAATTTCGCATCATGTTTCTAATTCCATGGAATCCAGACATTACATTTTTGTACATATGGCGAGCAAAAATATTTGCATGGTTTTATTTTCGTGCTTGTTTCTGATCCGTGAAATGCACAAAATTTCCACACAGCAAAAATTTCCACTTTTATAGCTTTTTTTATTTTGTCAGATGCAGACTCTGCCCTCATCAAAGCGTGAAAAGTAGGGACATTGTAATGCAGTACATCTCTGTCGCAGAACATGTAACTTCACTTTTCTTTAGCTATTGTGTCAACCATACTGTAGTATCGTCTTCAAGAAATCTTGTGTTGTAACGTCATGTATCAAGTATCAAAAGTGTGTTGACCCCAGGACACTGTCAGGGGCTGTGGAAGTGGGGGTACCCTTTACCCTCTTTTGGGCAGTTCATCATTACATCTTGACACTAAGCATCAAAATGCCAAAGTCAATCACTAAGAATTTCACTGATGTCAAAACTTCCAAGAGAATCTTCTTTGCCCTGAAAAAAAAAAAAAAAAGATCCTGTAAGAGATAGGGTAACCTCTTCAAAGTTCTTAAAAGCGCTTATCAGAGGGAATTGAGTAGCCATTTGGCTGAAATGGGACATCTAGGAGGGAGTACCGATGTCATGTGGCGATATGGAATAAGTTCTGATATTACCACATCCCAGACTGGTAAATCGTAAGCTTTTGCTCTCGTTTGATTGTGTTCCAGATTAATTGTTTAAGAGACATTCCATGTGTTTGCAGATTTCCATGGGAAGAGTTTATAGAAAGTGATTGTGTGGATTCCGCTGTATACATCTTTTGTTCCATTTCTTGCAACAACTGTGAAACTAGAGTAAAGCTGCAATTTCATGTTCATGCTTTTCAAATGTGACTGTGTGTGTGCTGCAAATTTGCTACAATTTATTGAAGCTGTGCCCAGCCATCATAAACATACAGAAACAAAAAGAGAGAGAGAAAAAAAAAAAAGAAAGAGCAAAGCTGACAAAAGAATATGCTTAGCAATGACAGTAGATATATATAAAAGATTTCTTTCATTCATCCATATTTCATTATATAGTCTTGGCAATTAATACCACAATTACATCAAAAGGCTGTATATGCATATGTACTGTTCTGTTATTGTTGTTTTTTTTTTAAAATGAGAATTTAATATGCTTTTGAAAACTAACTGGTGTTGTTTTGCCTCTGTGCAACTCTGCGCTGCATCCATTATCATATAGGCCAAAATCCAGATGTTAATATTGGTATGTATTCTCCTCTTCTCCTCCACTTAATCATGATTAATATACCCCTGTGTGAACACAGCATCCTTCTAGCCCAAGCTGTCCTGCTAACCCCAATCCTTTTTAATCCCTTCCCCGCTGACCCATCCCACTTCTAGAATTTTTCCACTCACTGTGTTTGGACAGTGCCAAGTCTTCATTATGTCTTTACCTTGTTTGTTTGTTTGTTGTTTTTTTTTTTTTTTTGCCACACTGTTGAGCTTTGTCATTTGTTTTTTGTCCTTTTTTTGACATCATCATTTTCTTATGTGAGATGTGTTGTGATTAATTTTAGTTTTACATCGTCGCATGCTTCCATTTTATCAACCATCCCTCTTACGTTCCCCATACACACACCACCAAACTTTACTCCCATGCCCCCCCACACACACAAACATCACCAAACTTTACAATGATGCATGCAATTTTGACAAAGCATAGTTATGTGTCCCTGTTATTTCTGCTACACAACATAATGCAATGCCTGACGTACAATTTTTTTTTTCCAGTGTCGGTCCTTGTTTAAAAAACAAATATTAAGCTTGATAGCTGTTTGTTGACAATATTGTATGAAAATTCAAAGTAGGAGGAAAGAAACTTTTTTTGTTAACTTATATATTTATATTTTATATATATCTCTAGAGCTAAATTGGTGTGTTTAAGACACACAAACACACAGTATAATAAAATGCGTACACATTACAAGTAGTGTATATCTGCACTTATGATTGTTTTCACCATCATTAATCGCTTAGAAACACTTGAGTTTCTTTTCTTCCCCCAACCTCGAGAACTACTGTATACACTAGATATTTAGCAAGTCTAAATTGTTTGCGAATCGGGACTTCTCAACAATTATGTGAGTGGTTAAAGGGTGTGTACAGTTCTGGTTGAGGTGAGGATTTAGCTTTTAATGTTTTGCGAGATATTGAGAAACCACTCTATGAGATGTCAAAGAGCATGCAATTCTAAGGGGTATCAGAAGTTTTTTGATGAAAATCGGTTTTGAAATGGCTGAGATATCCGTAAACAAGGTGAAACAAAGAGATCCTGATAAAAGGCGTGGCCTGTCGCCTTTTTATCACTTTTTTGGATATCTCGGCCGTTTGAAAACCAATTTTCATCAAATAAAAGTTGAATCCTTCTTAAAATTACATGCTCTTTCATATTTCATAAGAGGTTTCTCCTTATCTCACGTAGGAATGTTATAAACCTGAATCCCCACCTCAACCAGTACTGTACAGTCCCTTTAACTTCGTGATCGTGGGTACAGTACTGTATGGAGAAATGTATGTTTGCATGTCACTTTCATGTTGGGATCAGAGTCAATATTTTTGCATGTTTTTCAATTCGTGAATAGACATGACTCACAAAATTTGTGAAAATAATAACCCCGCGAAATATTCGGCATATACAGTATGTCAACATGTTTACACACTCACATTCAACAATGAACAAATGTTGAATTTGTGTAGGTTGATGCATCTCATTGTGTTTTACTTTCTTCTCATAGCATGAAACCTATGCCCATCTTTTTGCTCTGCTAAACTGTAGATGTCTCAATTTAGACTAATCCAAAAGCTCATAATTCTCTCTGTTTTGTGTATGATGAACATTTTCCATACTGCTGTGTGCTACATTGTTTGTGTTGTGCCTTATCCTTCTTAGTTTACAGAAAGAACCTGTCCTTTGTGAATTTGAGAGTCTGACTTGTATTTGATCTTAGATGTAGTAGGATCCATCAACATTTGTTTTGTTTTTGTAGATTTTTCCTCCATAAGCTGTTTATCATGTGTTCAATGGTATTGTGCAGATTAGAGTTAAAGTTGATTTCAAGCTAACAGGTGCTAACATGTATGATCTGTGTTCTATGTGTTGTCGTGTCGTGATTGCAAGGTTTTAATGACTCATGCTTTGTAAGCCTTTTTTAAAATTTTTTTATTAGAGATAAAGTTGACCTCAGACACTATATGGGCCCTCCACAGTTGCAAAAATGAGATCTTGGGAGGAAGCTGTTTACAACAGTAGTAGTTTGAAATAAAAGTGTGCAAAAACCTCTTAAACAGTAATGCACTCTGGTAAAAGTTATTTTCTCCCAGTAAGAAGCAGAGTGATATCGCTAAGTGCTGAAAAATGTTACGGTTTGCACATCTGTGAAGTATTCCCATTACTTCCAGCAGGCAAAATGATGTCTGTTTTTAGGTTAGTCTCCTGTTGTCATTTCTCTACTGAGGGCTGCCATGACATTGTAACATCCCATATAGGTCCCTCAAATGAGCAGTTCTTAATTGTCTTTATTCAGAATTATGTCATGACATATAATGTGAATTATCTTAGCATATGACATGAACTTTAAGTTAAATAATAAAGGCAGATGACCAGAGCCGTGATAGTGAAATAGTCAGTACCTTTTTCATTTCAAATCTTGGAATGAAATGAGCAGAAAATAAAGTTGTTAATATTTGTTAATCTGTTCACAGTATTGAGATTTGTCTCTTCCCATAAGAGGACATAATTTGCTTGTTATGGTATAACCCATTTTCAGACATATGAATGAACTCTTCATCTTGTGAATTGAGCAATGACACAGCATGCGAGTATGCCATGATGTAATATCTTTAGAAGGAGCGTGTCTGATTGGCAATATGTGTTTCTTTTTTCGGTGGTGGCTGTCCACACGTAGGCGAGATTCCAACCACTCAGGTTGGACAGGTGGAGGTCGTTGACCCAGACATCCTGGACGACAAGACATACACCATTCCTGAAGATGCACCGTTCCCAGAGCAATTTGAGGTTAGCCACACTCTAAGATTCAACGAAGCCACCTCTTCTCTCTCTCTCTCTCTCTCTCTCTCTCTCTTGGTCTCCCCTGTCTCTACATCAGGCGCGGTCAGACTGGCAAAAGATCGAGAAGTTTAAGATCGTGAAGTTTGGGCCATTCGTACGCGCGCAAGAAAGAGTGCGCCGTCTGATGGCTAGTGATTGTGATGTAACAATGCACATCTGTACATGACAGTGGCCTCGCACTTCGGAGACAGCGCCCGCAAACAGATAGAGAAGTTTCGCGAGAAGTTTCGCGAGAAGTTTGCGGTCGCACTGGCAAAACTTCGAGATCTTAAAGATGGCAATCTTAAACTTTGCGATCTTAAACTTCGTGATCTTATGCCAGTCTGACGGCACCAGTTGTCTCTCTGTTAGTTAGTCTGTTGTTTATTTGTCTGTCTCTTTCTCACTTTTGTCTGTTGTTGGCAGTTCATTGCAATATTAAGATTATGCTAGGATGTGAAGGTCCTCAATAATTCTGAGTAGCTGGTATCTACACTAGATAGTGTATCTACGTTCTAACCTGCCTGTAGTGGCCACCCAAGGAGGACAGAAAAATGGCCCTTATAGACGGGTGGCTGCTACATACAGGGTCTTTAACAAGACTTTTAAATCTCGGGGAAGTTTTTTGTAGTGACCATATACTGTGACTGTATATATTTTCTCAATTTTTCTTCTTCTTTAAACAAGTATGTGGCTATTGAAATTACAAGGAATTGCTCATCTTGATGTCATACTGTAGGTATTCAGTTCGTGGTGTCAGACTGGTGTGTACATTAGTTCAATTGTGTGTGCATGTTACATGACATTTTATATTGTATACCTTGTATGAAGCCTGCATTCAATATAACGTTTCATACAGTACCTATGTAGAATGTAGCTGTCCGATTGGTCAATTGCCCATCACATGACATTTACTGAAAAGTTCCATTGCACACGCTCTGATGTCACAATAAACAAACATGTGCCACGCGCACTCAACAATTACAAGCGTGCTTACAAGCACATACTTTTGTCACTCATTTTTGTAACAACTTCGTTTGCCAAAGGTAGGTACGTACATTACACATGTACATACACGGTGACTGCGACTGTGAGGCTACTCATTTGTCTTTCACGGAAAATGGTTGCCATTTCTGTGCTAAGTTCAAGAATCTGTGAGTACCAAATCTGTTGACGTTCGAGGTGTTGTATAAAACAAATAGCGCATGGTCTTTACTCGTGCAATGGAACCAGATTTCGCACTCGAAAAATGAGCCGAGTTGAATAGAGCGCCTCTATCTTTCACCTCATGCGAAATCTTGTACCATCACACTCGTGACCATTCACTCTTTGTATAATATTGCATCTTTTAATGAACCGAAATAGGCAGCCATTGCTCTGTTGTTGGCATTTCATTATACTTCTAAACTTGCAGAGCAAAGCTAGGTTTTGACTTACTGCTTGAATGCAGTATGTGAATTTGGAACTTTGTTGTTGTTGTTTTTTTTTTCATAATTACAGCTTAATGAGTTTTAATGAGGTTTCTATCTTTGATGTATGAATTTCACATTCAAGCTGGATGAGCAAAGTGGGCAGATCATCATGAAGGAAGGGACTCCAGATGGCGTGTATACCTTGAAGGTCATTGTTTCTGATGGCGGGGAATTCCCCGACCAGACTTCCACCGTCATCGTCACGGTCAAGGAAATTCCGCGCGAGGCCGTCTTCAGCTCGGGATCCATTCGCCTGTCGGGCACCACCGCCGAGGCCCTGATCACCCCCAACGACGAGGGCGTGACCCCGCTAGACACCCTCAAGGGCATTCTTGTAGGGGCGACGGGAGCTCGGCCAGAGAACCTCGACATCTTCAGCGTCATCAATGTAGGGCCAAACTTGGTGGACGTTCGCTATGCTGCCCATGGTTCTCCTTACTACCCTGCCGACCAACTTGACCTGGCGGCTCTTGGCGTGTTGGACGAAGTAAGTTAAAGTAGCACATCATCATTCTCACATCCCAATGTTCATCTGCTGTCAGTACTGGAATTGGGTTTTGTGTAAATTTGTCCAGTTCTCTTTGGGTACCATGATGAAATGCAATTTCTATTCTCTATTTCACAGGAAAATTTTCTCTCTTTTTACACCCTTGATAATAGTCTAAAAGCGTTGAGCTGAAAAATCCTTTAAAGGGGCATTCCAGACGATTTTCATAATTTTACATCATGGAGTACATAAATCCACAGTTCCATGTATAGATTTGTGGAATTTATTGTGGTCCTTGAGCAGAGAAATCAATGTTCTTAAAATCTGAAACAAATTACACTGAACAGTGTTGATGACATGGGAACCTCACATAATTCACAAATGTAGCAACCTCATCTGTGTAAAATTTATGCATGCTTCCTTCATTTGTTCTGCTTCCTTGAACTCCTAATGCATTCATGTAGTGAGGTTGTCATGTCATCATCCTTGTTCACTGTGATTTGTTTTAAAATTTGAAAACATTCTTTTTCTTCCTCCCAATCACAATAGATTCTGAAACTCTATACCAGGTATAACCAATTTATAGTTGACCATATGTAAAAGTCTGAAAAATCATGTAGAGGTCTCCTTTAACCTTTGTTTCGTTTTATCCTTTGTGCTTTCAGATTGAGAGCCAGCTTGGTGTGACAGTAGCGCAGCTCCCTGTCGACCTATGTGTGGTTGAGAGCGTGTGTGAGTCTTCGTGCAGCAACGTTCTGAAGGTCAACAACACCCCCACCGTTGTGGATTCTGGCTCTGCATCTTTTGTGGCTGTCTCCTCCTACGTGGAGGCAGTCTGCGAGTGTGCGTCCCGCACAGAGCAGCCAGGCACCTGTGAATCCAGCCCCTGCCTTAACGGAGGCACCTGTGTAGATGTCTACGGTGGCACTTACCAGTGAGTTAACCTTCACTTAGACTTATAGGGAATATTAAAGGACAAATTCATTTGGGAACAGAGAAACAGATAATCTTCTGTCATAGATTTGTACGTGGTTTGGATAACATCATTTTTTTTTAAAATTCTAAACAGTGTGATTGCCAATAGATTTATGCACTTTCATGCATAATAAGTCTCATTTTGGTGTGTCATCACCACTATTTTGTAGTCTTAATTGTTAAGAGTCAAACTAAATATTATTTTAAGAAGAGAAAGCAATGTCAAAGGAAAAAAAATATGGGGAATGGTTTGGCTCAAGGCAAGTGACTTTCCCTCTCAACAGTATGCATTCCTCTCTCCCTCCAACAGATGTACGTGCCCGTACGGCTACGACGGCCCCAACTGTCAGCAGACCAAGCGCAGCTTCAACGACGGCTATGCCTCGTTTGCCACACTACGGCAGTGTGAGGAGACCAGCCTCTCCATTGAATTCATCACACAGGTCTCCTCAGGGACCCTGCTCTACAACGGACCCCTGGGGCCCCTGTCGGACGAGGAGACGGACCCCAGGGACGTGATCCTCCTGGAGTTGGTAGATGGCCGGGCCCGGCTCACCATCAATCTTGGCTCCATCGAGGGCACCACGGAGAACCTGGTACTCTCGGTAACAGGGGAGAACACACTGGAACTAGCGAATGGAGAGTGGCATCGCATTGATGTCTACAGAAATGGACAGGTAATGAACAGATTGTTAATAATAACAATGATAATACTTGTAATACATTTATATAGTGCATTTTCCATAAAAGTACATGCATGTTCAAATGCGCTTTACCATTTGATTATTAACATAAATGAAACAAATGAGTTTTTAGATGCTTTTTGAAGATGATTAGAGATTGCTGGTTGCGGAGAGTTTGGGGTAGTTGATTCCAATGTTTGCAAGCAGCAGGTGAAAATTTGTCGTCACCAAGTGTGACCAGCATCTTGGAAGTTGGATGATTCAGTGTGATACCTTGTGAGGAGCAGAAGGTGTACCGGGATGGATGAGGGATGGTTATGAGTTTGGATAAGTAAGGAGAGACGAGACCATGAATACATTTGAAAGTGAGCAGAAGTATGAAGAGAGAGAAAGATAGGAAAATGAAGAGAGAGAGAGACGTCTTCATGCACCATTTGCAATGTGTTTCCCAAATGCGTCCCTTTGCCTTTTATGCACGTTGTCAAGAAATGGTCCATCTTCAGAATGCTCGTTGCGATTTTGTTGGTGATATTTCCACAATGTGTTCCCTCTCCATTTCCAGTTTGTGGAAATGACGGTGGACCGCTGCGAGAATGCTGTAGTTACTGAAACGTCAAGCTCAACGTCAGCAGACTACAGCGTGTGCAGAGTCAGTGGTCAAACACCAGGACCAAACAAGTAAGGTTTCATACCTCCTCCAACCCCCTCCCCCACGCATGCAATTTCTTTCCAGATTTTGATACTGGTAACTTGTTCACTACACAGATCGTTTTTCCAATTACAGTCTGTAGGTTTCTTCTCTTCATAACCTTTGCAGTGTTTTTAATGAGCCTCATTACATTCAGTTATCATGCCCTTTAATGCCCGGTGTTTGGACATGTAGTGGCAGGATTTGATTCAAATTATCCATTTTGTCACTTCTTCCAGTGTCTGTATGTTCGGCTTCAATGTCTTCCACATTATAAGGAGGGGTTTCTAATTACTTGTCTTTTCTCTGACGGTAGATTCCTTAACGTCAAGACGCCCCTATTCCTTGGTGGAGTGGACCCAGCCTATAACATCCCTCATGTGACACCGTCCTCCCGGATTTGACGGATGCATCCGGAATCTGAAATCCGATGGTTTCCTCTACGACCTGGAGACTCCAGGCGTTTCCTCCAAGACCGAGGCCGGCTGCCCCCGCACGGACGGACAGTGTCTGGACGACGATGGCAATCCCGTCTGCAACAACGGGGTGTGCGAGGCAGACCTGGATTCCTACGTCTGCATCTGTTATCCAGGCTATTCAGGCAACGATTGCTTGACTGGTGAGACAAAGTGTACTTTCATTTGAGCAGTTGCAGCTTTTCTTGTTAAAGGGACTGTACAGTACTGGTTTAGGTGAGGATTCAGGTTTATAACATTTTTGGGTAAGATAATGAGAAGCCTCTTATGAAATATGAGAGAGCATGTAATTTCAAGAAGGCTTTAACCTTTATTTGATGAAAATTGGCCTTGAAATGGATGAGATATCCAAAGAAGCGATCCTAATAAAATTGACGGGGCCACAACTTTTATTAGGATCTCTTCGTTTTACCTTGTTTTTAGATATCTTGGTCATTTCAAAACCGATTTTCATCAAATAAACTTTTGATTCCCCTTAGAATTGTATGCTCTTCAACGTTTCATGGAGTGGTTTCTAAATGTCTCACAAAACATTACAAGCTGAATCCTCGCCTCAACCAGTACTGTACAGTCCCTTTAATATTGTCTTGCCACTATCTAAAATCTTTCTTCTCAATGCACAAAAGTCAATTGAACTCACTATTTCTGTCCAATATTAATGCATACATTGTTGCCTTCGTCTAACCGAGATTGATGCTACCAATCAAAGGGCTGTGTAGGAGTGTGTGGAGTAGTTACATACGGGATAAATGTTTTCACATGGCTGTAGTTTGGGCACATACATGTAAGTCCCGTATTGACAATGTCACTGTATGAAGGTTGAAGCCTTCATGAAGGTTGTAGCCATCACTTTCTAACACCTCCTCCATATTCTCTCTCTCTTGTCTCTTCCTCGTCTTTTGATTCTGCAGAGCTGACACCGTATGACTTTGGTGTGGACAGCTATGTGAATTACCGGCTCTTAGATGCCACCCTGTACAATGATGGCCGCACATCACTCTACCAGATTATGGTCCGCACACGAGAGCCCAGTGGTCTCATCTGGTCCATCTCCAATGCCAACACATACGAATACATCAAAATGGAGGTAGGTCACGACTCCACTTCTTTTACAAAACTCATCCCGTTGCTATGGTAAGGGGATTACGTAATGAGTGCAGATTGTCTGGTCACAACACATGCATATGCGAGGAGGACTTGTTGAGGGCAGTTTACAATAGTATGAACAAGTGGATCATACCAGTCATTCAAATAAATATGTTTATGATAGTGGTATGTATCCAACAATGCAATCCTTGAGAATATTTTTTATTCTCTTTTGGCCTTTTCGAGAAATGTTAAAAATGTGTTTTGGTGTTACATTTTCTCTTTACTCCAATATAAGAAGATTTTAGAGCCATACTACAGCCTTGTTTTGAGTAACTGGCCTGCTTTAGTCTGTCTTTTTTAGCTGTTGATTTGAATAGAAATGTCAACCTTTTCAGTGTGATGGGGTCAGAGGAAAGAAGACTTGGAACTACTTCGACACTTAAACCACAGAAATGGTGTGAAATTTGGTGTGGTGGAGGTGGAGACTGTCTCCCTGGTCAGAAGTGTGTTTCAAAAGGTGATTTGCAATCTACTGCATAATATACAGTGATTGCGTGAAGCATTGTCACAGTGAAATATTTGCAGCTGGTTGCTCACCTGCTACTATGGAGACCTGCAATTATTGTGCATCGCCATCGTTGTGAACTGCTTCTGTGAATTTAGACCCATGTTAGCAGTAGGTACAAGGTAGTGTCTGGCAACAAATCATGCAGTGTATTGTCCTCATCATCCTCTTCACAGGTGCTCAACTCAAACCTCAAGGTAGACTGGCATCTAGGAGATGCTCCCGTCTCAGTCACGTTGGACGGTTTCATCATCAGCAATGGGGCGTGGCATGTGGTCCGTTTCGACCGCTACGACAACCATGTGACCATCACCATCGACGGAGGAGGCGGGGCCAAAGAGACGGAGAGCAGGGAGAGCACCTTCTCGGAGCTGTCGGTTGACCCCGAAACACTGGTTATAGGAGCTGTGGTTGACTTGGCTGCCATCTCTGATGACTACATGGGTGAGATATTGCACAAGGTTTTGGTGTGTCTGAGTGCCAAGTTGATGAGTTATTGTTTATATGAGATGTGGTTGAAAGTGCTTGATCTATATGTACAACCTCTTTTTGGTGTGGTGAAGGTCGATTTCAGTGAGATTGTTCAAATTGTGTCCTGATATTTTATGTATAAGCAGTATTTTTCCCACTTTTTTTTTTCAACAAGGTATTACTTTCAGGAAGATCATTCACATACCGGAATGACACCTTGTTGTGATTTGTCATAGTGGGAGAGAATTTATGAGATTCTTTGTATTAGTATGTACATATCATGGAATGACTTGCAATAGACTCTCATTGTTAATTGCTGGGAGGTTTTGTGACCCCTACATTCTTCATGTGACGGCCACTGACCCTCCAATTAAAATCGTCTTGCCTCTCTGATGTCACAGGTTGCATGAATGACCCCAGGATCGACAACCGCTATCTTGGTTTCACCGGCACCAATGACTACGCCGCGGCCACACCCTCCGCCGGCGTGGTGGAAGGGTGTCCTTCGGACGTGTGCGAGAGCTTCCCGTGCACCGGAGATCTGGAGTGCCTTGATCATTGGCGATTGTATGAATGCATGTGAGTTGAATGTGACCTTTGACATCTTTCGTCTGTCCCCCTCCCCTCTTCTTCTGATGTAGTTAGTGTCTTGGTGATAGATTTAATTAACTGGACGAGACCAATTGCTGTGTATCTAATGCCTTGAATAGGAAATTGTTTCGAGTAGCCAGATCTGTGCCATTGTAAGAATGTCTGAAGGAATGAGAAGCTTGAAAGTGAAGTCATCATGTGGAAGATGATAATATCTGTGTTCATAACCTTCTCCCTCATGGGCCATGACGGTAAGGCAGTACTAATCAGTTTTGACCTCGACTGAAATCAACAGATTTACAATGATCAAATAGTGGAGTAGCTGTCCAAAAACAAAATAGATGAAGAAATGTTTTGCTCCTCCACATCACCAGTCTTTGCAGACTAGTCTTTCAGCATTTATACCACAGTGCAGTTGCCACATCTGTCATGCTTTTGGTTAAAGGACAAGTTCACCTTCATGTACATGAGGATTGAGTGAATGCAACAATATTAGTAGAACACATCAGTGAAAGTTTGAGGAAAATCTGAAATCCTTTCAAAAGTTATGAATTTTTTAAGTATCTGCACAATTACTGCTGGATGAGAAGACTACTACAGTGTGTGATGTCACATGCGTACAACGATATAATGAAAATAAAAAGAGAATTTCACAAAATTTTACTTTTTGAATAAAGTGCACCTTTCTTGGACTTGTTACTGATGTATGTTAAGGATAATATTATTCCCCTTGCCTTCTGAAAGAGAGAAGTCAGAAGTGTTGCTTTTATTCAAAAAGTAAAATATGTGAAATTTCTTTATACTTTTCTTTATATCGTTGTACGCATGTGACATCACAACTAGTAGTAGTCTTCTCATCCAGCAGTAATGACTGCAGATACTTTAAAAATTCATAACTTTTGAACGGATTTCCGGATTTTCCTCAAACTCTCACTGAATGTGTTCTACTAATATTGCTGCATTCACTCAATCCCTCATGTCTATGAAGGTGAACTTGTCCTTTCAAGTTGAAATTTATGTGTATATGCCTTAGTTTTTCTTGTAGATCAGTGTACGTCTATATGTGTTTTTAATCATGTTTTAATGATGAGTTATCTTAGTCATTTAGGGCCCAAGACATTAGATGGATAAGTCACTGAGATCCAAGAAGTGATAAGAAGGGGAATTATAGCAAGAGATTGAAGGACATGAGAGTATCTATTTTTAGACATTTCATCTGGATCTCATTCCCCTTTGCGAGGCATTTGTAAAATATTTCCACTTGTCCTGTCTGACACTGTGTGTTGCTCACAGATGTCCCATTGGCACCCGAGCCGTCTTCGGGTGACACGTGCACTGACATCATAGAGTGTGAGCCCAACCTCCTGCCAGAATGGAGGAACATGCAACGAGTACACCCCAGGGTTCAACTGCACCTGCCCCTTTGGATACAGGGGCACCTTGTGCACGGACGCCTACGGCACGCAAGTATCCAACCTGGGATTCAGCCCTCTAGGCATCGGTCTCCTCATCCTCTGCATCCTGCTCATTATACGTGAGTATACAAAGAAATACCCATACTTAAACCTGTGCATCATTTGTTTTATAAAATGGTTCTACGAACTATTTTGTCGTTTTACCTTATGGGTAAATGCCAGTCAGCTACATGTGGAACTTGCTCAAAAGCCACAATGTCTGGAGAAATGTTCCAATCACACTTAACACAAACTTAGGAAATGTTAACAGTAAATTGATTGAGTGCATGCTTTAACTGATTGAGTGTGCACTGTTAAAGTACGCAATTGTGACATTGGTGAGTGTGATTACGGCAAGCCACTGTCACATGGGTCTCATTGAGGGGTTGTTTGTACTGGTTGTATGCTTACAATGGTAAAATCTTATGCCTGCTGGGCAAGTTAGGCAAAATTAAAGATTTGTCATGTGAGTGCTCTTAACCAATCATTTGATCAGGATCCATACTACAATTTTCTTGATAGCCACCCTCAAACTCCCTGTCTACCCCTGTCCTTACATCTGCCTTCTGTGGTGCATTTTAGGATGACTGCATTTATTTGTTTGTTTGTTTGTTTTAGACAATGCACCCATAGCTGTCATGTAAGGTTTTTCCATGCTATCCCCATGCTGTAGAAAAATACAACTAGTGCAAACAGGATATAATCATTTCATAAAGTAGTTGTAATGCATTCTTTGGTTTAGGGCTTGGCAATTAGACTGCATGGCTGTTGCAAGCCATCACTGGTTGCACTGAGATGATTTTGCATCAAAGTTTATATCATCAGGTGCTCTGTTTCCTGTTCTAAGGTATATGATCAGATATGATATCATTGAATAATTGCACAAAAAAAAAAAGATAGATGTTTACTGTAAAACGAGGAATGTTTGCGTGCAATTTAATTTCGCGAGCGCCAAGATTCGCGAAATTAAAATGCACGCAAAATTTCTTATCTTCACTATATGCATTGAACACAAGTGGCAATTCGCGAAAATTTCTTGCCACGTAAAAGGCCGTCGGCTCCAATTCGCAAAAATTTCGTGCCGCGAATATATCATGTTTTACAGTATTGTCTATTCTATTTTTGCCTTGCCAGTGGAATGGGTAGCCTTCATGTTGAAGAGATCTTATGTTAGGCCCTTTTCATCAGGAATAAATCCTTTGGGCAATAGCTGATGATATGTTCATCGAGTTTGAATCTAATTGTTTGATCACTAATCTATCTATTTTCTTATCATTATTCTCTCTTCTTCCAGTGGTGCTTCTGTTCCTGATTGTCTACACCCAGCAGAAAGACCGAAAGTCAGCCAACATCTTTGCAGTGGACCCAGAGGACGACATCCGCGAAAACTTCATCAATTACGACGAGGAAGGGGGCGGAGAGGGAGGACAACGACGCGTATGACCTCAACACCTGCGAAAGCCGGTCAACGAGGTCGAGAGAATCAGCACGAGCAGCCTCGAGAAGAAGCCCATCCAGCCGGAGTCGGAGATGCCACGATTTGCTGCCGGCAGACCGCTGGGTAGGAGCAAAAGATCTTGCACGTTATCCCTTCCTCCCGTAGACAGTTTCAACAGTTTGCCTGATGGTGTGTAATGAATGATTGTACATCATGATGATCAGACTCACAGGGCTGAACATGATATTTTATCTTGATGACTAGTTGTTTAGTCCGTTTTTCTGTGTATATTTGAATAGCTTGTTTATGTTTAACAGAAAAGGGAAGCAGATCGCCCCCCTGACTGGGTTCTAAGCGTGTGATAACATGCGGTCACAATTGTAGATATTAATGTCACACTCCCACTATTTATGTGTGTGTACGTATGTCTTTCTGTCTGTTCATCAGATAGTGTACCTGTGTATATGTTTGTCCTTGTGTATGTGTGTGCAGGGTAGGACAGGAAAAAAAAGGGAAAAGTTACTGCCCATCAGTGCAAATCAGTCCAGGTTAATCGTACATCCTTGCATCAATTCAAACCTCTGTTCCTTTACCCTCCGTAGGTGATGACCCCAACGTCGGTGACTTCATCAACGATCGGCTGAAGGGAGCCGATGATGACCCCAATGGTCCGCCTTACGATGAGCCCCACTTGTACGACTACGAGGGTGAAGGTTCAACAGCGGGATCGCTGAGCTCCCTCAATAGCAGCAGCACGGAGTCGGAGCAGAACTACGACTACCTCAACGACTGGGGGCCACAGTTCAGGAAGCTTGCCGACATGTATGGCAGTTAGGCACGTTTGGTAGTCGGGTGGGAAACCAGCATGCTTCTGTCTCATTTGAGTGTAAAGATACTGTGCAGAGGAAAAGGGTTAGAGCATTGCACATATTTCTTGTAGAGGTCACTTTTTTCATGGATTTATATCCAAGATTTTTACCTGCTTCCAGGACAGTATCACCCAAGTCATTTCTCACCCATAGCTGTTGACATGCAATAAAACATTTTTTCCTTTTGTTTAATCCGGTCAGCTCATGTGATTACAAAATTAGCGAAATTGATTGAATTGAAAGTGATTCAGCTTATGTGCATTGTTAATAATTCACGCACATACACTTAGTGACCGATTCACAAGTGTGTATGGTCGTGTGCAACAGTTGCTCAAGTCTATACCTGTAAAGGATACCTAGTGCAAGAAAATGCACAAAATCTTGCCCGTCAGATGGAATATGTAGTTCTTTCGACGATTCCAAACAAAGTATCAAAATACAGAGGTGGTTAGATGACAGGAGCGATTACATTTAGTACTGAGAGTTTTTAAAGTTTATAGAGAAAATCAAAAAGAAACTTGAGTGTGTGTGTGTGTGTGTCTGTTGGTGTGTGTTTGTATATGTATGTGGGTGTGTCAGTATTCTGAGGGGGAAAAAAAGAGATAAGAATAGAATAATCGTGCGTATGCATTGAAGGAATATGACATTTACCTCACTCAGTGAATTGAGGTTAGAGTGAAAGATTTGTGTGCATTTTATATGTGTAACAAATGGCAAGGTCATGCATGTTGCTAGTTACAGTACAGCTAATTTATGATGTTCTTTTGTGTGCATTTGCTGTCATCTAATGGTGTTCATTCTGATGGTCCACAAACGCTAGGATAGTTTGCATTTTTCCAGTCGTAATTGCAGTTGTGCCGATGATTTGAGGATGCTCTTTACAGATGGAAAAGTGAAGTAAATCGAATCTAAGAAGCACGCCAAGAAACAGATTATCAAATGTTATAATACATCAGTTGTGCATTATTTAGATATGGTTGCATTTCTGCTTTGCTTCATACTTCATGCTTTGTTTAGCAAAAACAAAAGGATGTGTATTGACCTGCTTGTGCGTCTTTCAGAGTGGAGTATTCAGCATTTCTAGAGAAGATAGCACAGTTACATTGCATTATGTAGCAATTGCTGGTGATCTGTGAATAATATTTGTATTGGAACACTGAAACACAACATCTTTGTGTTTACGTATTTGTTTTTGTTTTTGTTTTTGTTTTTGTTTTGTTTTTTGCTAGTCATCCTACAGAAACATGGTGTATTTCTAGAGTTCTTTAGGGCCATTATGACCACCGCAAAATTTATGCATAAACATTGCTATAAATGTCTCACATTCTTGTTAAACTACTTTGCTTTGCTCTGTGGTGCAGCAGACATAATTCTAGAGATGGCACAGAAATGACAATGACTTATCAGAGAACATCAATATGGGATCAGTCATGTCGTAAATCCGAGCAATGGCGTCAATTCTTGTACAAACTGAAAACTGCTGCACCCATGCAAGTTGTCAATGCATCACAAATTTGTGGAGCAAAGGGGTGGAAATTTGCTGGCCATTCTGAAGGACTGTTTGCAGTATCGTATGCCTGTCCAAACAAATACAGCAAAATACTAGTTTTAAAAGGATAGAGAAAATGGATAAAAAGATATTATAAAATGGGCTTTAGAATCTCTGCAATCTGATTGGTAAATTGTCATGCATTGATTTTTACTGATCCACACTTATCCTATGCGTCCGGTAAAATCCGAAAGTACGGCTCAAGCCTTCTATAGTGTAGGTGTATCGGACCCATGATGGGCAAAATGGTTGTATTTCATGAATTTGTGGGCCCATTTTATAACACAAATGATGCATAGGCCTATTTCGTGGATCAGTGAGAATTGGATGCTCTCTGACCTGTGCATCATTTGTATACTAACGTACAGTGCCTTCATAAATCATGCATTATTCCTGCTATGTACGGGGGAAACACCGCAGTGAAGCTCGTTGTGAGCAAGTCATACATACACTGTGTTGTTTAAAACTCGGTGTAAAATAGGTTGCATTCCGTACGCTGAGACTGAAACCAAAGATGACCCCCCCTATTTAATCAAACATTGTTCGATAATCTCTCTTTTTTTTTCATACTGTATATTGTGTTTGCTAGTTCCAGAGTTACACCCCCACCCAAACCTGATAATCTTACTGTTGAAGAGATGTAAGATGCAGTTTGCAGTACAGTGATCCTACAGAGATGTAAATTATTGCCATATGGTGGCGTTGTGTGAATTTCTTACACAAATTATTACTCTGTTGTGTCCCGTGGAATCTTGCTATTAGAGAGATGTAATATATGTATACGGTGCATTAATTGAGTGAAGATTTAACTCATTTTCCGTGTAAACGAGATAGTACGATTTTGAGACAGTGTTATAGTTTGAGTAAAGAACAGTCAACACTGAGTAGATGTAAATGTCTAGTGTAGTCTTCTGTGATCCAGAAAATGTTTGTAGTACTTTGGTATTTACAGAGATCACCTACAATCGCAGGATTAATGAAACCTAGAAGTCAGGAGTTATTTATGTTTTGTTTGTGTTTCACATTCTTGTAATTGCATGAAATGCACAGTATTCAGTGATGAAATGTCTTTTCAGGACTTTACTTTACGTTTTATCAGAGGTTTATTTAACATATGTCAGATTAAAGCATTTATTCTTAATTCATTGCACTCTCCCCAGTGAAATTACCATCACATTTCCTCTTTTTTTTTGGGGGGGGGGGGGGGGGGGGGAACATAAGACTTTTTGGCTTACTGGGTTCTTGAATCTGCTGCGATGCAGAGTTTGGTATGCGGGCAGCAAACTTGTATTTCTATATTTTTAGTCAAACACATGTCTAGTCAAAATTTCCTGGGCATGCGTCTTCCTAATAGATTTTATTTGTTGAATTTTTCCGGGGGGGGGGGGGGGGGGGGGGGGGGGGGGGGGGGGGGGGGGTAGGGAGGAGAGACAATTTTTTTTTCTTTACACATTTTATGCTATTTGATATTGGTGTGAAAATGTAAATGAACAAATATTTTGTGTGATATCAAAGATAAGTCCAAATTCATATTACTTGATGTACAAAAACACAACAACAACTGCTTCATTTTGGTATTACGCAGTACATTTGCAAATACATTGCCTCAGCATTTACCAGTACCAGCCACTATGATGTCTCTGTGTTGCAACACATGCTTTGCATACTTTAAAATTCAAAGTTTCATGCCTTCTTTGTTCTTGTTAGGCAGAGAAGTAAGTTTCCCCAGTCTTGTAGAGATCAGTTTCCCTGTTTTTTATATAGAGGAAATGATGCAACATTTTTGAAAAATGCACTGAAACTCAGCACAGACATCTGTTACATGTGCCATGGCAGTCCTTTGTCGCATTTCTTGACAGGTTGCATTTCTACACTGCAAAGGATTTGCCCAGAAAAGACTAACTATTGTTCATGACTGCAAATAAAGCTGTTTCCGAAGCCATCCAAGCAACCAATGTCTTCCCTACCCCCTACCCCTCCCTTGTGGATTAGTCTGTCCACAATAATTGCTCAATTTGTATGTGGGGAGCTTATTTAAGATATTGTCCTGAATTTGAAAATCAGTTAATCATGGTTGTTACTGTACTTACTCCAAAATTTGTGGTCTTGTGTATTCAATATAAGATATTTGTATATATTTGTATTTTGAGAAGGTCATGGCTGTGACCAGATTTGAAGTTGTAAGATATCATGCATTTGCCATAACATGTCACATTATCACAGTCAGTCGCTTTTAACCATATTTTGAGTATTTATATCACCATTCTCCTGCTTTACAGTTGTGTGTAAGTTATTGTTCTTCTCTGACAAGTAAATAGCTGTATCCTAAAACTTGTTTTTTAAGGGAATAGTACTGTACGTAAAAAAAGATATTAAATTGATATTGCTAAGATTGCTTGTGGTCACATTTCTCATACAAAATGATTGATAGTAAAAAAACAAAAAAACAAAAAAAAAACGAAGAAGAAGGAGAAAAAAACAAGAAATGCTTCTAATTTCCATGCTTTGAGAAGTTACATTTGAGAACAAATCCTGTTATGCATTCATTCAAAGCTACTGTGTTTTATTTTGTTTTTTCCAGATGTTGTATAGGTTTGGCATTAGTTAGTCCAATAACTTGCAAAGAAACCATACAAGTTTCTCTGCAAATTTCAGCTGAATATAATCATGTCTTTTGCCCATTTAGTAAAGGCCTGACATCTCATTGCAATGCATATTTAGGCATTAAGGCATATTAAGGCATATCTGTAGAGTTTTTGAAATGTCCTTGATTGACATGGTAATCATTGAACAGCACTCGAATTTAACTTTTCAGTTTGTATTCAGAGTAAAGGAATATTTTGTATTCGTCTTGTATCAGTACTTTACTACAGTAGCTTTGACTGTCTTTGTTTGCAGTATTACTGAAAAAAAGAAGAAGAAATGATATCAACTGTAATTTTCATCCAGAGACTTTGTCATGCATTTTTCACTGCTTGTCAATGTAGTTTTAGCTGTATTTGTAGGAAACTGAAACATGTGTTTTAAAAAAAAAAGGAAAAAAAAACTTTGTAGAGTGGTGGTTTTTCTTTTTCAAAACTGTTGCTAGTGTTTCATGCGTTTGAAATAAATACAGTAGATCAAAACAACAAAGGAAGGAACCAAATGGTGTGCCAACAAGACTAGATGCTGTATGTTGTCAAATTATGCACGTTTGTAGGCTTGTGAGGTTATGTTTGTGAGTGTAACGTACATGTGGTGTGCCTTGGGTAGGTGGGATATTCTTCTTTCTTACCCCCTCTGTCATCTGGTCTTGTTCCAGTCTTTGCTCATTAACCCATTGAGGACGTTTTGATTTTGCTACAACACGCATTTCCCATAGACGCTTGCCCGAGTATACTCGGGACTCGTCCTCAACGGGTTAAGTGGACATGCAGCTATCAGATGCCATTCTCACTGCATATGGTCGGGCTAGACTACACCATATTTCCTGTTGCGTCCCACTATGGACCACCTCCAAGTTTTGTTGCTGCTTATTACGGGCTCTCATGTTTTGTTGTTATAATCCAGTTTTCCTTGAGCCTACTAGGTTTTCTAATCAGCACCATGACTACTGTGGCAGATTTTTTGACAGTTAAAAATCTGAACGGGCATCCACGGCAATCACGGCCGGTCATGTTTGCTCATCCTGTTCCCCTTCGTTGTCTCGCATTCATCCCATTTCGTCCATGGTGGCTTGAAACACGATTGTCATGGTCGCCGGGAACATGGATTAAATGTAGCATAAAGGTTAATGGACAAAGAGAGAGAGAGAGAGAGAGAGAGGTGTGACTGTGTGCATGTATATGTGTGTGTCACAAAATAATTGATATTACCCTGAAAACAAAAAATTGCTGAAAACAACAAAATTTGATATCAGTACTTGGCCTGGGCATATTATCTCCAATAGGGCCTTATTTCTTTGTTGTTGTTTTTTCTCTTTTCATAGTAATGAAAACGACAAAACAAAATCTCACTGGCTTATCTAAAAGATGTATGCCACTGAAGGCAGGGAAGCTGATGGCATGGCGATGTGTGGCTTTAGACTTCATCCTCCAACTCATCGTAGGCAGAGACTCCAACTTTCGACGAGAGATCTCCCGCTGAAAGCCAATTTTTGCAAAATCTCATGTTCTCCCGCCTGAGATTAAGTTCTCCCGCCTTGGCCCTGTGTCTCCTGCTTGTAGTTGTACGGTTATGTAGATGCCAGTCAATTTCATATGCATGCAGGAATAGCATCTGCACATGTTTTAAGCCAAAATATATAAGTGGTGGATCCAGAGGAGGGCGCACCGGGCGCGCGCCCCCTCTTTATTTTTGTTAAAACAAAAGAAATAAAAAGAAAAATGGGGGGGGGGGGCTCTTGCACTCCCTTTAATTTTGTTAAGGCGCCTCCCCTTTACGGAAATCCTGGATCCGCCCCTGTATGTGATTTGAATCACTGAATTATTACTTACCTAGTGCCATCGTATGTTGAAATATAAGCCTGAGATAGCACAAGAGAGCATTCAGAAAACTATTGACCCAAGGGACTTCGCTCTTCACACACATCAAGTTAGAGTCTCTTGTTTGCTAGGGGTTCAGGTGGGAGAATCTCCAGCTGAGAAGGTGCTTGGGGTTGGAGTCTCTGCCTAGGCTGATCTACCAAGTCTCGCGTCACAGCCAATCTCACGTTTGCCCACTCTGCAATCATTTCATCATCTCTCAAACAATAAACACAAACAAGCAAACCACAGCACGAAGATCAATAACTAACATTGAATGGAAAGCTTGCTAATGTTTAACCTGTCTGTTACAGATGACAGCTATTTGCTATTCAAAAATAATAATCCAAAAAGGTCTCTAAAACTTTTGCCACCTTTTCAGTTGTATAATTGGACTCATTCACCCTTGAACACAATTTTTGGGGAAAAAATTGATGAAAATAATGTCCTTCAAGACCCACCATCCCCAATAAATGGATGATAATTGTGCAACTATATTCAGGAATGAACCAAAGTGCACAATTTCTAATCGGAAATGAAAAATCTTACAGCCGTTTTTCTTTCTGACTACACTGTAAATATTCCAGAGAGGTCTCTGAAAATTGTGCCATTGGACTTCTCTGTGTTTTGAATTAAATGCGTATCAAATGACTGATTTTTACCCAAACAAGGGAAGTATAAACACAGCCTTTAACACGTTAAGTCATGCTAGTCATACAATCTAGACTCATTCACCCTTTACCAAAATTTGGGCAAAAAAAAAAAAAAGAGCTCAAAATGATGTCTTGCAGGACTATCTTGCATAATGAATAGATGAAAATTATGCTAGTGAAAGTGTGTTACAAGCGTGCGCCGGATTTATACAAGATCTTCTTCCAAAATGAAATCGCTAAAAGGGGGGGGGTTGGATGACATAAACTCTATCACTTCGGTTGCTTCACTAAATCACAGGTAGATCTAGTCACAGTTTCTCATTCCTAGCCAGTTGAGAAACTTGGCATAACTTGGCATCTCTGTACCCAGGACTTTCAGTAACCTCACAGACAGTTCTTGCAACCAGTGTGACAGTAGTTTGGCATCAGCTATTAAATCCAAAGCAAGAATTTCTGTTGCACAGTTCGCTGTTGCTATGGCAATTACAACTTGAGTTTAGACGAGAAAAATCTGTCAGGACACCCGGCTGTTGATAGTCCTGCGCCTGACGAGAGAGGGCGTTAAACACTTACCACCAGAGCGGGTTAACCCGCTCTGCTTACCACCAGTGAGTACCGTTGGTAGACGTATACAAATCGTCTGCTGTGAGTACATAATTATTTATTACATGTATAATTATGATGTATGTAGATATGATGTTGTGATGTCACATAAAAGTACTTGTTTTATGAAATTAAATTTCCCGAAGTGACAGTACGAAGCAGCGTTCGATTTCACAAGTGTTTTGTGACATCATTTCACTGTTTGGAGTGTCATGGAGTGTCAAACATGCTGACATTCATAGTCGAAAATACACTTTGGAAAGTTGAAAAGGTTGGAGTTCCGCAACCAATTCACTCCCAAAGAAAGAATACGTGCTAGTGGCTACTAGCTGGAGGGGCAAATGCTCTATGGTTCCAACTCGCTATAGTTATTCAGTAACTGTTGTCAGTTTTTGATGCGCAAAATAATCCACAAGTTTATTTTTTATGCCTATGCCTGATCGGGGGTTTGATGCCGCCATTTTCATTTGAACTCTATAACATCATAAAGACATATATTTTGTATAATTATTTTGAATTAGAAATTAATCCTGTAGTGACTGGTTGCCTAGAGCCACACATGATTATGTATATTTTACTATTTCAGAATGATGGTCTGTTTCACACTCCATTGTATACTGGAAATGACGTGAGTGCTTATCACGGCATTTTCCAAACAGTGCACAATTCGAGAAATGTCACAAACCAATAAATAATGTGACCTCTAAAAGCAATTCTGACATAGCGCGCTGCCTCGTATGGTCACTCGTGAAACTGTAACAATATTCCTAACAAAAGCAATTCTGACATCACGCATTGCTTCGTACGGTCACACTGTGTCTTTAACAATTTTTCACAAAGTAATTATGACATCACAAAGCAATTCTGACATCGCACACTTCTTCGTTGGCCACTTCGTAAAATTGTACTTTATTCTCTTTCTAATGTTAAATAAAGATAATTGTGACAGCCCGCCCTTGTCAGGTGTATAGGATCCCTCCATAACATCGCATCCAATACGAAACTTTTCACCTCACATTTTCCCATTCTTGTGTTTTAATTTTCGTTCCCATATTATGCAGAATAACTCTGCCGAACTTCGAGTTTCTGGTTAAAAATTTTGGGTCTTTGTGTCTCCAATTTACTTCGGGACTGCGCTCCTCAGTGAATAGGCGTATTGCTACTTTTGAATTCCCTCTGCCCATTGTTTTAACCATAAACTCTAAAGACAGTACCTAACCTATATCTTAGAGAGTGACAGATGATCAAGCAATGAGAGCCCGCTCTGCAAAAAGTCCGGTGTTAAATATGAAACACCGCGCTGGTGTTAACTTTCCGGTACTCATTCATGGTGTTAGATTAACACCTCCGGGTGTCATTACAAAATACAAAATTGTTTTTTTTTTTTTTTTAATACTAGTAGTTTCTTGGGGACTGAATTTCTTGTTAATTCTGAACAAGACGATGAAGAATTTCCGATAAAGTACTTGATTTAAAAAAAAAAAAGTGTAAACACATTTATACCACAGTAACACCAGTTGGTGTGGTCTCCTATTGAAGCTGGACGGGTGTTATACTATTGAAATTAACACCACCAATATCAAATCAACACCAGTAAGTGCGGTGTCATTAATGAATTAACTCTAGCGCAGTGTCAAAAATATCACCAGCCACAGTGTCAAATTAACACCACGAAGTGCCAGGTAAACACTTTTTAACACCGTCACAATACATTTTCTACACCTGTGGGTGTGGTCCTTTATTGAAGCTTGATCGGTGTTAGATTTAACACCCATGGTGTTAAATCTAACACCAACGTTTTTAAAGTGCGGGAATTAGAGATGAACCAAATGTCTTCCTTTCAGTGAGGTATATCAAGAAAGCACTTGTGTATTAATGTAGACAGTACTGTCTCTGTGTACATCTTTTTTTTTTTTTTTTTTTTTTTGTATTAGCGGATCAACCATTTGGGTTAACTCAAAGGGAATAAGATTGTTGTGACGCCATCTCTTGAACCTCCTTGGTTTTACTGTGTACCACCGCAACAGAAATAATACTATTTGAAGAGGTTCCTTAATTGATATTATATTTTGGATCAAAAATTTGTCCTTTAGTGATTGGTTGAAAGAGCTTCACGTGATTACTGGTATTCCCCTTGTTTTGTTTAAATTTTTGATCCAAAATATAATACAATATACTTTGCCTTATTTCGAGTTTCTTGTTAAAACTAGGCCTCGGTGTCTCCGAAAGAGCTATTCACCTCTGCCCATAGTTTTAACCAGAAAATGCTGTGCCGTCACCCTGTAAAATGCAACAAATAACAAAACAATTGTGACGTCATAAACCAACTCTGACATTGGCGCATACATCGTACCCGGACCCTCCCCCTGACCCTAACCCTAATCCTAATCCTGAACAAAATCCTAACCCTAACCCAAAACCTAACCCCAACCCTTATCTTTATAGAATTATTCTAACCTTTATCACTATACTATTTAATCGGGGGGGGGGGGGGAGGGGTAATTGCCCTCGGGGAGTAATTGCCCTGATCCGCTGACAGATCTCTTCACAACATTCCATCCACTACACGACGTCTCACCTCGCATTTTTCCCATTTCCCCCTTTTTTTCTGACCCAAAATACAAAACAAATATGCACTGTCTAATTTCGAGTTTCTTGTTAAAACTATAGGCCTCTGTGTCGCTAAAAGGACTATTCACTTCAGTGCTATATGAATAATCCTTTTGTATCAATCTCTTCCCATAGTTTTAACCAGAAACTCTCAACAGGGACGGCGCAGCCGTGGGGGCCGTGGGGGCCATGGGGGCTCGGGCCCCCACACTTTTTGTGCGCCATACAAAGGCTTTTTTCAACCCGGAAGTACGTAAGAGGCACTACAACGGGAGGGTAGAGAATGAGCTGGGGACTTTTTTATTTTATTTTTTATTTTTGCTTGTCAGCTGAAGAAACCCGGAAGTGGACGGGGACGGGGAGAGATAAGCTGAGGACCTTTTTTTTTGCTTGTTAGCTCATGAAACCCGGAAGTGGGCCCCCACACTTTTGAAAACAGTGCGCCGGCCCTGCTCAAGGCAAAGAATATTATTGTGCACAAACACACACACACACACACACACACACACACACACACACACACACACACACACAAGAAGAATGAGTCTCAAGCACGCCATCTGTATAGATCCAACAAGAAGGTTTTTATTCACAAAATTTTCAACCCGCCTCGGGCCTTCGTCAGTGAAGTGTATATATGCACATATATATATATATATATATATATATATATATATATATATATATATATATATATATATATATTATATAAGTATTGGAACAAGTTCACTCGGTTGACAGCAAGTTCATCCGTATTTATTGCTACTCGGAGTTTCATGTCACCTCCATGAGGCGCAATCATCAGGCAAATACGGATGAACCTGCTGTCAACCGAGTGAACTTGTTCCAATACTTCTGTCTAAAGCTCTTCCTTTGAGGATATCGAGCACTCTTCATAGAAGGATAGAATCACCAAGTGTATATATATATATATATATATATATATATATGCATACATATATAATGATACTTGTAGTCCGCGTGTTGGTACCAGCTAGTACAGAAAAGATGACGAAGTAGGGTGGTAATGCATTTCAGTCCACCAGTGCTATTTATTCAGACCAAATTTCGAATTGTCATTGTCGACCCTCAGGAAGACGAATGTATTCGACGAAAATCTGTTCTGAATAAATAGCACTGTTGGACTGAAATGCATTACCACCCTACTTCGTCATCATATATAGATATAAACTATATATAGTATAAAATGTATATTGTTTTTTGTTCACTTATTGTTCTCATATTCTATCTTCTATGATATCATAATTATGTTGTAAGGTAACATATCTATTCATTCTCTTTCTCAAGCCCCTAATGCTTAAAAATTCTTATTCTTATTCTGCTTCATATAGTTATTATCACTACTGTTATCATTGTTATTACTAATAATAACATTATTATTATTATTATCATTGTTATTATTATCATTATTATTGCTATTATTATTATCATTGTTATTGTTATCAACATTGTTATTATTATTAGTAGTAGTATTTTCATAATTATCATTATTATCATTATCATTACTATTATTAATTATTGTTATTATTGTTATCTATGACCACCATCTGATCCATTCGACAATTATGTAATAATAATAATAATAATAATAATAGTGGCTACTTGTATAGCGCACAGGTCCACTTTTCAGTGCTCATGGCGCTTCAAAAATGAAAAGATATCATATATTTACATGCATATACATATTCAAACATTTCAACAAAGAAGAAAATGGTAAACAAAAACAAATATATACCAAATAAAGAATACAACATATACCAGTTAAAAATACAATATTGATCCAACATTAATGACAAACAGCAATTGCAGTCCTCAGTATGAAAGGAACAGATAAGTTTTAAGTTTGGATTTGAATGACTCTGTAGATGACAGTTCCCTTAACTGAAGAGGTAACTGATTCCATAATTCCATGTAAGCGTGCTTCTATTATGATATACTCTTTGATGTAAGCTTCATCATGCGCTAAACCTGCATGCTGCTGCTACACATGTCCATGATGAATGAAACGAAAATCTGTGCAGATGACAGCATGATTTTGTTATCGAAACACAAACATACCAAAAAAAAACCAACAACACTGAGACACTTGTAACCGTGGTTATACTAATAGTGCATGTTTATCATTTTGACATTGTTCTAGGAATAAGGCCAGAGATGATCACATCAGTGGCGGGTGCAGTTCACACCAAAGAGTATAGAAGCGCACGCAGTGCTGCGCTTCTATACATACTCTTTGGTTCACACTAAGTTTGAGATGACGTGGCTGATCGGTACCTGCTACCTGCATAATATGTGGGTGAACTGAACAGCGTGTTCTCATAATCGCCGCGCCTGTGTGGCAAGTTCTGCGGTGCTAGCGCCAGCTAGCAAGCCGTACCGTGGGAACACGCACACACGTAGTAGTGAGTGCATGCAGTGTGTGTGGTGGCTCGCGCGATTGCGATTTTGATGTGTACTGAAAATTTTCAGTTGCGAAAGACATCGCATTCAAAATGGCGACCTTCCTACGTGTCAGGTTAGCGACATGTGTTGTATTTTTTATATTACTCGAAGTATCACTCGCATTTGGAGTGGGAAGACACGATGCTGAAAGACATGATGCCATCGAAAGGGGAAGAAACATTGATTTAGAGGATGTAAAGCACAGAGTAAGGCGTGGTGCATTGGCCGACCAGGAGCAACCTCCTGCTGGCAACGCCGGGGTCGGTGGCGGCATCGCCCGTGGTGGTAGAGGTATGGACATGCTGCAGCGGGGCCGTGGAGCCGGTGTAGTGCCAGGCAATGATGCCGATAATCAGTTTGGCAGGAGGAGGGACATGAGGGACGATTTGCAGATGCAACAGCAGATGCAACCAAACAGGTTTGGAGCGATGAATGCCGGTCCTGCTCGAATGCCGAATGATCAGGGAAGGTTTCAACAACAACAAGGCCAGCCCCAGGCCCAGGGAGGTTTTAATGCACAGATGCAGTTCCCTCAGGCTCAGGGAGTTGGAGGTCAGGGCCTGCGGGTAAACATGGATCAAAATCCAAATTTTAGGCAGCAACCGCCACAGCTCCCAGACCCTCAGACACGGAAAGATGCAAAGAAACAGCCACCAGCCAGACAGACACCCATGAGACCCATTAGGATAGCTGACCACCCTGCCTGCGCTGCTGATGTTCAGCACATGTGTGCCCGAAAGGGAAATAATTTTGCTGTGCTTGATTGCTTACAAAAGGTAGGGCCTAAACAAAATTAATCTTTTATTGTCCTACACCTAGGCTTTGTCATTGATCTTGCTAAGTAATATGGGTACCGTAGTTATGGGTAAACTCCGCCGAGCGGGTAAAGGCGGCCCCCAGTACAACTACTACTAGTAAACCTTACTTGTAATGCGCGCGCTGATCTATTCCTATTTGTTATGCGCGCACTGACTTTACCTGCTAGGCCGAGTTTACCCATAACTACGGTACATTTTCTTCATGGGGGGTTATACATTTTGTATACAGCCCAGTCCCTGTATAACTCGCGACAGGGCTGTACCTGCCAGAGAGGCCCACAACACGGAGCAAAGACAAAGCAAATTTTACGATGATACCTGACATCATTTTTTGTCACCTCAAAAAAGACAATCTTCATTAAATAATGAGACTTCATAGCAGGCTATGTTATCAATAATATTAAATTTGACATAGTCTACACAGTTTATAACTTACCGAAAACAAAGATTATACCAGAGCAGAGGTACTGTGCAGCATGTGCAAATGGTACATCGTCTTTCACACCAAGCCATTTTGAATAAATGGGACATTGGGAGTTCACGCGATCTGAATGCACTTTTAAAGAGATCCCTGCACTTCCAGCCACACACGCATGCGCATAATATGCAGAGAGGTCAACGCACCATTTTGAATTCTGCAACGATGAACCCCTACAGTCAGGGATTGCGCTAGAAACTGCCATTTCTTTGTTCCATGTATCGCGAGGGCTGTCTATGGACTTCTGTACCTTCTGTATTCAATAAGCATGCACTTTACGTGAGTAACATATAAATTTGTAGATGTTTTTTAGTGTGTTGTAGTTTCTGATGTGATGTCTGGGCGTCTGGTCGATGTCGGGCTATGCATTTTGTAGCAAGAAGGTCATTCACCTGGCTATACACAGTCCAGTCGAGTCGCTGTAAACAACGCGACAGGGCTGTACCAGCAAGGTCCAAAACATAAAGTGAACATGTTGATCGCGTTGAGTTTTGATTCCTGACGACATCTTTTTTGTTACCTTGGACTCATTAAGGACAATCTCAATTAATTAGAGGTCTTGCTTCATGTTTTTGTTATGGACACACACAATTCACAACTTGTAAACCGAAAACGAAGATTTTATGTGGGAGTGGAACATCAGTCTTTTCGTGCGGCCATTTTTTATCGCGAACGCTATCGGAACTGTACTTTCAAAGATCATGCTGTTGACCATGCTGCAACACTAGCGGCGCACACCACAGAACTCTCTGTGGCACACGCACAGACTTTGGTTGTGAAACGCATAATTTGCGCATTTTAACTAGTCTGGTTTCCAGACCCTTTGCCAACTGGACTCCTTTTACAAAATGCGCCCTCCGCGGAGGCGTAGGCAAACCAATATTCTATAGCAAATAGTACGAGCAGAGGATCTTGAGGCCAGACTACCGCACAACTTGCATCGTTGAAATCTTGTATGTATTTTTAATTCTGTAACGATGAACTCTGACGGTCAGGGATTGCCCTAGAAAGTGCCATTTTTTGTTTCATGGCCTTTGCGTGAGCATAATGTACAATTCTTGGCGGAACGTATCAATTTTCTTTAGTTTTATAGTTGTGGTGTGGTTTTCGCTTTGATGGCGAGGCCTCGCTTGTCCGACGCCGTGCTCTGCACGGCATTCATGCAAAATAGTGCTTAAGAGCATGCTGTTCAATCTGTTATGTGTAACACTCTGTAGTGGGACTGAGTATATTACAGATTGTGTCCAGCATGTTATATGAAATAGCTTTCAAGTGAATTGGAGCTAAAAATCATGTTTTAATGATATGTGGCATGTTGAATGAACTTGGTTGAGAAATACAGTTCATAGAGAGCACACAAACATGCAAAAACACACACAGACAGACAAGCACTGCATTTTGCAACTGACTTCATTCAACCATAAATAATTTTTAAACACAAAGCACTATAAATGAATTCAAAAAGATTGATTTTTCACCCCCGGTTTTAAATTGACAGACCATACTAGTACATTGCATACTAGATGGCTAACTTCAGTTTCAGATTGCGCAGGTTGCATACTAGATGATTAACTTCAGTTTCAGGTTGTGCAGGTAGCATTTACCACAATTGCTCTCAAAGAGTGAGTTGTTGCACATTCTCTGTATGACTGTGGGGACTTCCGTGGAAATGGTCTTTATAGACAGTTGCTCACTCACAAAGGTTTTTAGTTCTGCTGTATTTACTTCAGAAGATGTCTAAAACATATGACATTTGTATTTCTCAAAGAAAAAATTATAAAAACTCCCTAGCATGCATACATATCTGTATACAGTGTACATACCACCTGTATACAGTGTACATACCAATGATTAGAATTGTCAGCTTTCATTTGGATTTCTAAATTGTAAAATAATTTATACCAGATATGTCACATTCTTTGGGCCACAGGGAAAACATAAAATGCACAGTTGGAGTCCTGACTGAACTAATGGATAAAAGTGTGGAATTTTGTAAAATTCAGGAAATGCATTAGCATAGCCTTGACAAAGATTTTATATTGAAGTGTATGTGTATCATTTGTCATAGCATGGTAGCTTTTATGAGTACACTGTACTGTGTATGAGCAAATGAAATGATTAGACCACTTATAATATGTTGTTGAAAAATTCAACAGACCTAGCACTCTTTAAGTAAGGCATTTTGGTTGATTGTGTGAATATGTGCTGAAGTCTGAATGCAGTAAAACTTCGGGAAATAGTAAGGAAGGCCTTTGTCATGGTCAAGTCTCGTCACACCCAAATTGCATCATCAGAGACCACACAAAGTACACTTGTACTGTATGTCTCCATCTAAATAAACTTTGTACAATACACGTAAAGATATTGAAAGCCTTCTTTGCAGAGTAGGCCAGAAATACTGCACCTCACATACAGTGTATGATGTACTTACACTGCTATTGTTCTTCTATCAAGAATGTAAATACTGAACACTACCAATATTGATATTGCCCTTCTGACTTCTATTCTTCCTATCATGACCGCTTCTGATTTTTGTACAGCTGTCGATGCTACAATTGTTGTACATCTGGTATTGGTTCGTTCTGCATCTCTCTGATACAGGTCTAATTCAGAACTACAGATACAAGCCTGTAGACGTAATGGAATGGTATTTCTGAGGCATTCAAGATAGCACATCCACATACACACATACACCAATACCTATTCAGGGAATCAAAGATTGTGTTCTTTGCTAGTACTGGTAGTTGGTTTGCCTACTCAGGGGTGGCTGTGGAAAAGGATGTATTAAAGGGATAGTACAGTTTTGGTGGAGGTGAGAATTGGGCTTTTAACTTTTTGCGAGATACCAAGAAAACACTTTATATGAAAGAGTACAGAGCATACCATTTTAAGAGGAATTCAAAGTTTACTTGATGGAAATCGGGTTTGGAATGACGGAAACATCCAAAAACAAGGTAAAACAAAGCGATCGTGTCAAAGTGTGGGTCCCACACTTTATTAGAATCGCTCTTTTTGGATATCTCAGCTTTTTCAAAACCAATTTTCATCAAATAAGCGTTGACTTCCTCATGAAATTACATGCTCTTTCATATTTCATAAGAGGTTTTTCATTATCTCACCAAAAAATGTTAGAAATCTGAAGTTGGGTCTTAACCGAAACTGTACAATCCCTTTAAGGCTGTACAACTTTACAAAGTCTAACTCTTCTGTTGTTACTTTCTAAAACACCACAACATGTACAGGCTGTACTTCTAATATACTATTACTGCTACAGTCAACTCCAGTCATAACAAAGTCCTTAGGACCAGCAGTTCTATTCAGTTATCTCAAAATTTTGTTACAATGGAACAAAAATTTTACATATTCAAAGATATAAAGATAATTTTACACAACCTGAAATTTTACTTCGTAGTAACGAAAGTTAAAAAAAAAAATAGCCATGTTCGTTTTATAATGGCAGTGCCCTGTACTACACTGTACATTTTGAAACTACATTCTAATCCAATACTACTACGTACAATACTATGTGTACATACATGTACAGTGATAGTTCTATTGCTACTTGCTGCTATGTACAGTAGTGCCTGTCTGCTGTCTAGTTCAATCTGTCTTATGTTGCTTTGACAGATAATACATGTAGACCAAGCAGTCCGTAGAATTACAAATGTCAATGCCATCAATGTACTGATTTGTTTCTATTCAGACTCTGCTTTGATATTATCCACCACCCTCATTATTTTCAGATAGGCCTACAACGTACATGTGTTATCATCCACTTGATCGTGTGAAATGCAGTACTCCAGAAATAACATTCAAGCTGCTGAGTTCTGTATTGTGCAAATTCTCTTATAAATGATAAAATCTGCAAGATGAATATCAGATGAACAGTACGTGAAGCTCTGAACTTTCTACTCAATACTCGCCTCTGTCAGTGCTTACATTGTATATTTACATAGCACTTCGGCGGTCAAGTTCCAAGTCACACACATTATACATCCACACAGACGCAGATAGAAAGGCAGAAGCATAAAATTCACAGAATGTTTGTAACAGATCAATGGCTGTGTATTCAGATGTTCTCACCAAATAGCTGTACACTTTGTAGTTTGCTCCAGGGCTATTGAAATGCATGGAAGTTGGCAGTGTTTGCATTCATTTTCGATTAGATTTAGTCTGAAGATGCTAGCAAACAATCTGTATGGTGCTGTTGACAGCTGTAGACTCAAATTTATCTTTTTTTACCTACAGTGTTGTATTTTAAAAAGTTTTGTATCATTGACAATTTCTTTTTTCTCTTTGTGATAATATATTTCTTCAATTGATCTTCAACCTCTCCTCATACAATAGATAATGGCATTTTCTGGCTGTAATGATTGGTGTCTGGGTTTATATGAAATGGAATCCAGGAAGTGGTGAATTAGGATGTATGAAACAAATTAGTATTCACCATTTCAGTTATGATCGGGTATCACAGTAATATGACTGGAGACAAATAGTGGCTCCATTTTATCAAAAGATATAATGCCACTGTAATTTCCCTTACCACACAGGCTGCCATAGACTTGAATATGATAGAAATCAACTATATAGGCCCTAATCAATTATAACTCGTCATCAAACAGGGCCCAGGTATTCTTTTTACAATATCATTCCATTACCAGTAAAGATGTGAAGCAGTATCTTTAGGAGATGACTTGATCTAACCTTGCTGTCATCTGTCAGTGCCACATTTAACTTTAAGCATTAACATTGTAGAAATATGTATTTATATCTTTTTTTCTTAAATTGCAGATGTTTTGAGCTTATTTTTTTTCTGATATTAAGCCTTTAAGTTATTGGTTGAAAAGTATTCTACAAGCTTGTAAGTCATTTATGATTTTGTAACTCTTGGTGTAGTAGAAATGGTTAGATAGTATAAATGACTTGAACCTTCTTTATAATTTTCCCTCATCCTTTGACAATGCTCCATTTTGCATGACTGCTTCACTAAAAATAAAGTGGCTTATGTGCCCAGAATATTATAACAGTATTTTGCTCAATTCCCCTTCCATGCATTGAAAAAGAGAAGGCGTCTTCAGAGTACAGCCCCCCCCCCCCCCATTTCAATACATAGAGAGGAGAGTGCTTTACACACACAAACACATGTAAAATGTAAGGACTATTTATCATTTAAACAGAATTCCCCTTTTATGCTGTACTAGCTCATATTGAACGTGCTCTGCTTGTGTGTGTGTTTGTGTGTGTGTGTGTGTGTGTGTGTGTGTGTGTGTACTGTACTATACATGTGCATCCATGTGTAAGCTTCTGTCCTGGATAGGGCAATATGTAATGCTCTTCTTTATGTAGCTCACTGCTCACCATTTATATTTAGGCTTTTGTCTGCAACGAAAGAGGTCAGCTGAGGACACTAATTACGTGCTTCAAACCCACTGCAGCCAAAGTGTGTCCATATTGTCTGGCTGCTGTGTCTCTTCCTGTTTACAGAATGTAAACTCTTTAACATTTTGTAGATTGGAGAATATTTAAATGAGATTTTTGCTTGAAGCCCAAGTGGCTCCACAGTGCCAAATGTTACGCATTTGCATGGATTTTATTTTCTTGTTTATTGGGTGTTGGGTGTATGGCATATGATGTACAATAACTCCTTGAAAGGGGAATATAAGTGTATGTCAATGATGGGTGTGGCTTATACTAGAATATCACACACCTTTGTGTGTGTGTGTGTGTGTGTGTGTGTGTGTGTGGGTGTGTATGAGAGAGAGAGAGAGAGAGAGAAGGAGGGGGCAAGGGAGATACAGGTGGATATGAACATGCCAGAAGCCATTTTGAAAATGCAGATGGACCAATGGACAAACTGCCAATTTGTGCAGTTGTTTGATTGGAGTATTCTAATGTCATTGCACAACTGGGATCGCATGCATCACATTGACGAATAAATGACAAGTGAAGATGCCTCCACTTAATTACAATGTAAGTTAAAGCAGCAGTATTTAGGTGAACATTTGGTCCAATTGATGATACAAAAGTTGATTAAATATTTGATCAAGTGGTGTATGTACAATATTATCTGACATTATGACAACTGATTATTTCTTCATTCTGTCATAGATCTCAAATGACTGTAATAGTTAAATCATACATTTTTGGTTTGCCCCCTCCCCCCCCCCAAAAAAAAAAAAAAAAAATTAGAGTGTTTTGCTTTTTTTTTTCACATTGAGTATATTCTTAGAACTGTAGGTAGAATGTTAGCCTATAATTGCTGGCAAATTTCTGCCTATGATAGAGTGTGGTACAATGTGGGGGATGCACATGTCAAAGTTCGTTGTGGTCATGATTGAGATGGAAATGGAATGATATCTGGCAGTGTTCCTGATGATAACTACATGTAGCCTTCTGCTCTATAGTTAGCATGAAACAGTCACAGATTCATCAAACACAACAATGCAGCTTCAGTCCTGTGTAGAGAAAAAAAATTGTACAGATAGGTGTATCAATTTATCAGCTAGTGTTTTTTTTTTTTGTTTTTTTTACTAGCTTTTTTATTCTATCTAGGTTTAAGGGTAAAATATATAATTGTTTTTCTAGGCTTTAAAAGTTCAAATGTTATTTTGGAATGTTACATGAGGAATCATAATGCTGTCCTGTTTAATATTAAGTTTCTGTCGCAGTGTATTGTAGCGTTATGACCTGTCTATCAAATGATATACTAGTACATACATTCTCATTAATATTCCTCTCAATTTCAGTGGGAGAGAGAGAACGAGAGTGAAAGAGAGAGCAAACAAAAACAATAACATCAACCAAGCTTACAGGTGCATGATGATAAGGTGATAAAAAAAAATGAGTGCCAAATCGGACTCCATTGCCTGCCAGAATGAGAGTATACAGGATAGGTATCTTGAGATATTGTAAGTATCTTGCAGGTGGTCGGCTGATATAGTGATAAAGTATTGTACGTGACTTGTTTCTTTTTGTTTTATCGCCATGCATGAATGTCATTAATGTGACGCAAGTATTATTATTATAGCACAGGCAGCGTGCTAGGTACACAGCTGTGAAAGCATCCCCCATCCACCACTTTCTACAGAAGACTGTGTCACACCCCCCCCCCTTCCCTGGGGAGATACGACATTTTCGACTGCAATAGAAGCATCATCTATGCGCTTGGCTGGTATACTGGTGATCATGGAGTATGATGATCAGCTGGTGGGAGGGGAGGAGAGACCCCCCCCCCCCCCACCAGATTTCCCCAATGTCCTTTCGTCGCGCGGTCGGAATGTTGTGTGGTGTCACTAAGTGGTTCATCTCGCCGACGACATAATTCATAGCCCTTGGCCATACGTGCTTCTGCAGTCAACAGTGTTATAGCTCAGTGCCCAGACGCTTAACAACAAATGCGTCCCGCTGACTGCGTTATGATCAAATTGAAAATGGCGTTCAATTTTTCAGAGTATAGTGGTCATTCTTACCTCTCCCTCGAATATTTTGGGAATTCAAGGAATTTCATCTGAGAGGAAGGGTTGCACTTGATCAAAGCAGCAAAGTTTCAGGTGCTCTTCTGTGGAAAAAAAGAAGAAGAACAATTCAGCATATGATTTGAAAGTCACTACCATATGGTACAAACGTTGTACATAATTCATATGATATACATTGTATACAAAAAATGTTGTGACCAAGCACGCAACATCCTGGAATGGCTGTTATAATCCTATTCACTGCATATGATTTGTAGATTTTGCCAGGAAATATACTTCAGTGGTCAAGGTACACTATGTAGTTATCCCATAACACTAAAATTTCATCCATCTTGCCATTGTTCATGGTCTGCTTTACCTTTATTCATGTCCACCACTTCCACAACAGTCAACGCTGAAGAATTGCTGACTTGTGATTTAGACAATAGCAGTTATAGGATTCTTATTTAATTTAAACCACTTTATGAACAGAATGCCATCTTCATTTGTACATGTGAATACATCCTACTCCTCAATTATCTAACCAGTGTGCAACCGATGCATCGTGCCCTACAATAGTGCGAATGCTGCACAGGCGCATTGACAAGTTTAACCACATGTAGACATGGTAATTGCAGTAATTACAATATTCAAAGACTTGAGTAAAGCCGAAAGGGAAGTTTCAGGTTACATAATCTGGTGTGAGTAAGCCAGTTGTCCACTGCTCCTAGCAAGTCAAGGGACTTGGATACTCATAAAATGATGTCACTTGGAGTAATTTCCTAACAATGTGGGGCATTTTCTGTCAAACCAGTGTAGCATTATTGGATGTTTGTTCAAAGAAATGAATGCTGTGTAGCACACATGTTTGTACCATTTTATGAACTTTGATTCAATTTCGTATGGAATAGCTTGTAAACTGTATTCAAATTCTTGGTTTGTACATGTCAAATCATAATTCATGTTCTTTTGTCTCAAATATAAAAGTCTAATGTGTCAATTTGTCAATTAATACTGAAATTTGTCTCTGCTGCTAAGCAAGTTAAGAATGCTGAGATTAAATTTATCATTTTTGTTTTCAAATAAATTCTTTATTTTGTAATTCAAATTGGTCGAGTATTAAGTGGGCCTTTAACCATTGATTTTCTGTGTGTCGGTTGATTAGATATGTGGAAATCAGTGCTGTGAAAAGGGAATGTGTTGTTACACGTGATTAAAGTGACATATAATGTGATATGTGATTGATTTGAATAAGACAGCAGTTACATTATACTGTAAATCTGACCATTTTGAGCAAATATATGGAGTAAATGAATGACAAATAGAGGAATTTATTTTGTTGTCTTGTGCTTAACTACATGTACTTCGACCGACAAATTAAAATTGCAATTGATGAAAAGAAAAAAAAAAATGGATTACAAAGCACAAAATTGAATGACAGTGTTTCAAAGATGATTGATGAAATTGAAATGAGCATTCACACATTCCAAAGTGGATGAAATTGAAAACACATGTAAAAATTGAAGAAGTGATGGTATAAAAGGATAGGCAAACCTACTGAAAATGCTTCAAATGATTGTGTGCCCCTGTGTGATTGCCTATTGAAGGTACATGTACGTAGATGCTACAGAAGTTGTTTACAATCTTTCCATAACACAGTATTCATGTACATTGTAGTAGTGATGAAGTTGATTTAAAGAGCATCTGGCTTGATTTTCAAAATGATTGAATACACAGGTTCTTGTTCTGGAAATAGGTGTACATGTGGTGTACATAAAGTTGATAAGAAGGTGCGAAAGGCTTTGTAGGCTACTAACTGGTGACACAACAGCTAACCCCTTATAATGCCTCAGATAAGTAATATCTGAATATCTTGAGTACAATCGCATGCAGTGTGATCCAGATCTTTTCTTTCTTACTAAAAGAGAGAGGGAGAGAGACAGACAGAAGAAATGCATTTGATTAAAAAAAAGATGAGAAAGCAATTCTACGTTGTACGTATTTCTGGAAATTATAACTTGTAGCTTCAAGCTTTGCATATGTATGTACACTTGTTCACTTTGTGGCAAGACCAGGGGGGTGTTTCATCAATGTTTGTCAGCGCTGACAATTTCAGCAAAATCCTTGGTTTTGATTGGATGAGATGCTCTGGTCACTGACTGTTACTATGGTGATTGTCACTGTCAGCGATGACAACTTGTCAGCGATGACAAACGTTGATGAAACACCCCCCAGGAGTCTGGAAGACTGGTCTCAAGCAAATATTGATAGAGGCAGTACAGAGTACAGTTTGGGTTATACACCGAGTACACTAGTATGTAGCTACGTAACCCACTGTGTAAAACATGTCATGGTGCACACTATTAGGAATACTCTTTCATTTGCCTTTTAGTGATGTGAAATTTGGTGTCCGTGTTGAATGGCTACTGTTGAAACATGTTAAAACATTGTCCTCAAAAGGCCTCAAAATCCGTCTTTAACCAGTTGAATTTGTTTGCAATATATTGAAAGGCTCTGCCAAGAAACTTGTCTGAATGACGTTATTTGCTATGATGATGATTGTTTTGGAGCATTTTGAGATCAAAAGGGTGAAATGATTAAAGTCGGTGTACCCAACTTTTATTCATGAATTCCCAATTCACCCTTGCGCGATGGATACTGCTGTGGTCCGATATATCGTATTTGAATTATAAATCAATTACAACATGACATACAATGTAAAAACCATAATCAGGTATGCCCTGAGATTGCAATCTTCCTGTGTACCTTTTTGGGCTAATATTTCACATTGTCGTTGTTCCCCAACTGAAATCTTGTCATCACAGCATTAGTTCACACATTCCTTATGCATATAGGTCTCCATTTTAAAGCAAAAAACTACAGTTTCTGCAGGCATATTGGAACTGCGTTTTACCCTCTGGAAGACTTTTCTAGTCTTAAAATGTCATGATCATTTTCTCCAACAAATGTTATGGTCACGATTGTTCAGACATCTCTGCTCCATAAGCCAGATGAATTACCTGTATTTCCCTCTTCTGCTTGTGCAGTGCCAGAAACATTAAGGGCAAGTCCAAGATAAGGTCCCCTCAGAAGGCAAAATTTCATCTTTGCTCAATATTGACATGTTTGGTATCATTTTGAAGCTTATGAGTTGAAGTTTTGATTTCCATGGAGGAAAAAATTATATTACGTAAATTTATGCAAATTTCAAGGGCTTCATTTGCATAAATGTGAAACACAGCGTTACGTATGGGACATTTATAAAAATTCATACTAATTCAAAGGAAAGCAAATGATATTTGATTAATATGTGGACATAAGAAGTTCATCAAATAGTTTAACTTGGTATGAAAATTTAGGGATTATGCAAATTATTATGCAAATTAGCTCGTGTCCTATCATGAGATGTCCCATACGTAACAAATTGAGGTCATTTTTTTAGGTTTTTTCTGAAATTGCTAAGGTTATATTAATGCCCTTTTGGAAAGTTCTAATTTATTGTTTAGAGAAATTAAATACCACAGAAAAAAGAAAAAACAGTAAAAGGAATATTTTTTATAAGGCATTGAAATAATGTTACGTATGGGACAAGTGCGTTACGTATGGGACATCCTCATACATAATGCATGTGAATGCATGTAGCTAGCTGGGGAGGTCTCTCAGTACACAAATGGTCAATCATCCTGAAGAAAGCATCCCAACATTGTCGCTACTTTTTGAGTTATAGACACTTTAAACAATACATGTACTTGACTGAACAATTTTCAGAAAGGGGGAGGGGAAAATGGCAAAATACACAATGAAAAAACAGCATTAAAGGGATGGTATAGTTTTTTGTAGAAATGGGGATTCAGTTTTCAACATTTAATGAGATGATTGGAAACCAATTATTTGAATTACTAAAGAGCATACAATCCTAAGACTAGAGGAATTCAAAGTTTAGTGATGGAGATCCAATTTGAAATGGTTGTGATATAAATATTTAAAAAGAATATAAAGTAAAATGATTTTTTTTTTATTGCAAGTGATACACAAATTGTCCTTATTCAGGTTTCAATAATAGCCACGACAAAATTCATGGGTATACATACTGAGGTGTGACTCGAATCAATGACCTGACTGCTAGGCAGACATCATACAGTACGCGCAATAAGAAACGCCTCCGTCAATTTCGTTTTCCAACGAAAGTTCGTTATCGATCGAGTAGCAACGAAATCTGGACGAAATTTGGACGAAATTTCGTTATCGATCCAGTAGCAACGATTCTGACGCTTTGTGGACGCTTTGTGGACGATTTCACGCACGACCGCCCGCTCAATTCCGTTCGGCAAATGCGTTGCTCGTTCGGAAAATGCGTGTTCGGAGCTCGGCAGTTTCGTCCAAATTTCGTTAGAAGCGTCCGTGATCCGAGGCGCACATGGAATACAGTACACACGTGTGTGTGTAGTGGCCACAGCCGCTAGCCGGCAAGAATCACTGCAAGACTAAGTAGCACAGCGGTCGGGAATGAGAACAGTAGACAGGCGTGGAATTCACCTGATAAACATGATAATATTAAAATGGTAACATGTATACATACACTATATCGATGCCGTTTTTATTGAAGCAATTTGTAAAAGTTTTAGTTTCCCTTACCCTTGCTGTATACGGTACCGTTATCAGATTGTTCACTGCATTAAAACCACCTGATACATCACATGGATACATGCGGGCCGCATGTAACCAGGGAATGTGCACGTGTGGGAAAGCGAGTGCGCCGTGTGTGCGTCGCCATTGCTATGGCATGGCTCGCTCGGCTGAACGAAACAGAGATGTACGATGTACTGTGTAGTTCACGTGTTTGTTTGTTTTTTTACAAGCAGAAAATAAACAACTGTTGATCATGAAATAGACTAAATTACCAATCAGAGATCATGTGATTCGGGTTCATAGTATTTAAGAGAAATCACGCAATTTTGGCGAGGGTGAACCCACAGGAACCCACAGGAACCTTATCGTAGAATGCCGACCAAAAAGAAGATGGTTTCACTAAAATTGCGTGAACGTAAAATCCATTTGAGTATATAGAAAGAAAATTAACCCCCAAAAAGAGGGAAAAAGAAATTAGAAGGATTTGTCCGCCGTTATTTGGTCATTAAATATATTTTCTTTCTTCAGCAATTGCGCGTTACATTGCCCATTTTTTTATTAAATCAGGGCCCTGTTGCATAGAACCCTTACCGCTGGACTACCTCTCCTTTCTAGCGGTAAGTCTTCAAATCAGCGGTAAATTTTATCATCCTTGATGCTGATTGGCTGTGATGCCTAATTTTGACGGTAGTTACCATTGAAATTCAATGGTAAGTTTTATGCAACGGGCCCCAGAAAAGCAAAAAAAAAAAAAATGTTCAAAACAAGACAATAAGTTTAATTCTTAGTTTGATATCGTTTATTTCTTTATTGGACAGAGAGATAATTCAGACGGTATACGTGGAATTTTCAAAGCGACTAATTCAGACTGATTCTTAGTTTGACTTGGCTCGCTCTCTCTTTCTTTCTTTCTTTTTTTTTGGGGGGGGGGGTTGAGGGTCATGTTCGTTGTACCCATGCACCCATAAGGTTCGTTAGTACGAAAATGAAACATTCAGATACACGCGACTTCCCTACACAAAAAATTAGATGTTCGTAAATGTGATAGTCAAATTATGATTCATAATCCGAAAATGCACGAATGTTTGTGATTGGATAGGTGCGTTTTTGTCGGATTAGCAAACCTTATGTAATGTAGTATCGAGTATGTTGTATTCACGGATAAACGAACTTTTAAAATAATGAATTTTATATTCAGAGCAAGACAATAAGTTTAATTCTTATATACTTGTAGTTTGACATCGTTTATTTCCTAGTTGTGAAGCGGGAAGCGAGAGATAATTCTGAAAAGAAGTATACAGACGGAACGTGAAATATTCAAAGCAGCTATGAGATTAAATCTTAAGTTGTTTATTTGTATGTTTGCTTGCTTGTTTGTTGTTATGCTCAAGTGTTGGTGTAATTATATATACATTTTTTTTTTTTTTTTTTTTTTTTTTAGGGGGAGGCATTTTTGTAGTACCCACTGCACGTAAAGTTCGCTGATGCGAAAGTGATAAAATGTTCCGTATAAAAACACGCAAATTCCCTACACCTTGTAGATGTTCGTACGTAGTGTGAAAATAAAATATATTACTATTATTATTATTTTTTTTTTTTGCCATTGTATATCGATTAGCAAACCTTCGGAGTGTCAATCCTTTCGTTTTCGGATAAACGAACTTCCTTTACTCACAACACCACTTTCAGAGTAACAAACTATAGTCATTATTTTATTCGGGCATTGGGCATAGTTCAGGAAAGAAATATAGAAGGGAGGAAAATCTTTATAAGGCAAGAATTACGATGGATTCTTAGTTTGAAATCATTTATTCATTTCCGTGGTGTTCATTATTCCGAAAAAGAAAACGGGTGCGCTATTCCGATGGTTACGGCGTTATTTCGAATCCGAAACACGCATATTCCTTGTGCCTATCCATGTTTGTTGATTCGAAAATGTAATCATGCTGCGGGTAATTGCTGTAGGGCCATATATTGTTTTATTTCTGTCTATTATTATCATTATTATTATTATTATTATTATTATTATTATTATTATTATTATCGTCTTTAACATTATTAACCAATATTTTGATTAACGAGCATTTTGTGGGCTTTTTTTTTGGGGGGGGGGGGGGCGGCATTGCCCGATTAGCAAACCTTCGGAGTGTCAATCCTTTTGTTTTCGGATGAACGAACTTCCTTACCTCAGAAGAAGAAATCACAGTGACAAGTTACACTAGTCATTATTTTATTCGGGCATTGGGAATAGTTCAGGAAAGAAATATAGAAGGGAGGAATCCGAAACACGCATATTCCGTGTGCCTACGTCATGTTTATTGATATGATGCGGCTAAGGGCCTATTGGAGGTCGTTATACCTCTCGTTTGGTGTACGATTTCTTTCGTTTCATATCACTTTATTTGTTCCCTTCATATTCTGAAATATTTAAAGGTAATTCTTTCAATTGCCTCGCACTGTGTACACGCATTTTCGTAACGGCGATTTTCCGCTTTGCTGCAGTATTTCGAAGGGTGTTTGATCCCAGCAAGTTTTGGGAGTGTACATGAATGTTTTTAGGATAGAGTCAAAAGGGACCTAAGCTTTCGATCATAGCAAAATCTTCGTCAGAAGCAAAATGGCAAATAGGCAGAAAAAGCAACCACATACATGTAAAGCGACTTCACACAACAAGAACAGTCAGGAACAGGCAAGGGACACGGAACAAAGAAAACAAAAGGAGAGGGTAGGATGTCATGGGCAAGGAGCCCAACAGGTAAAGGGAGGGGATTAGAGCAGGAGGATGGACAGACAAAAGGCAGGGGAAGATAGTAATGGCCGTGAGGGCCAGGGGGCAACCATTGAAGGAAAAGGATGAATATGGAGGCAACATCAAACAAGATAAGGAACAACAGAGAGATAAAGGAAGGTAAAGTGTGAAATAGCAACAGCAAAGGGGGGGGGGGTGAGCAAACAGCAAGCCCTAGAAAGGATCTGTACAAGTACCAAGAGGAGGCAACAAAATGAAAGTGAGAGTCAATCAACATATGCAATTAACCATATCAAAGTATGGTAATAATAATACAGCAATAATGATGATATTGACAAAACAAATTAGAATAATAATCATTAAAGCACATAAAAAAAAAGGGGGGACACAAAGTCCATGGGAGAGAAAATGTATACTTGCAAAGCAAGTATCAATAGGCAAATTAAATACGTTTCAAAGAGTTGGTTCATATGAAATCACCTTTGATTTATGATTTTACAAACAAGAATTTTCATCGCTTACCTATTTCTTTTATTACTTTAGTAATGTCATGATATTTCATGATGGTATGTGTTCTGTCTTTACATGGCAAGATAGGTTTTTTTTTTCCATCCAGGGTCAAAGAAGAAAGTGATAGAAAGATAATTGAAAGGATAGAATGAAACACCTACTCAGCAGGCTCTTGATATAACACAAAAGCAATTCATCAGAAATGCAGTACAGTTCTAAATAATTTATCAGTGGAAAAATGAGCAAAGAAAATGGGATTTCGAGTTTAATAGGAGTAGGAACATCGCAATTTACAGACTTAGACCTGATGCAAACATATTGCCTAGCTTCTGGTTGAGTTTCTTCAGAGACATAAATTTTGGGAGCAGTAAACCAGAGTGAACAAGCAAAAGGATACAATTAAATGAAAAAATAAAATGCAGGTCTCTAGACCACTCCAGTGCACGATCGAGCGAGCAACACTAAAACAGCCCCAAGGGCCAGGCCATGTCGTCAGTGTCACTCTCGTCTTAGATCATACAGGCCTAAATGTATAGATTACTCGTTTCGTACTCGTCATCGCCAACGTCACAATGGTCGGTCACACGAAATAAATTGCATCATCATAAGAGCTCTTATATCAACACCACTAGATAGTAGAATCATTATCATTATCACTATCACTCCAGTCAATCTCATCCACCGCGAAACCCTCAAAATCATCGTGGGTAATACTCTCACAAAACACATCTGTAAACGATTCAGACATCGCAGACCTAGCTACACATCTTGCACACAAAAATGAAATGGAGGTGGAAAACTACGATGAATACACAAAAACTATCGACGATGGCATTTTACCGTAGCAGAAAATACACAGAGTATCTTGCACCGGAAAAAAAAAATGGATGTGGAAAACTACGATGAGGAAAACTAGGGTGAAAACCCGATGCGTGAAGACGAACGATGAAGACACTTTACGGTAAAAATACTAACACGGAAACAAACGAGTGGGTACGATGGTCTCGCACACACGAAGATAATCGACACATCGTTCAATCGAAAAACTCAACAAACACTCGAACAAAAACTCACCCCAAATTGTGGCAAACAGGGTAATCACTTAATAAAAATGGGGAAAAAACACTCTCAGAAGTATGATTGTACTCTGAAAAGAAAGGGATACAATGATACGAAAGCAAAATAGAGAAAATGAGAGAAATGGAGGGGAAACCTAGAGAACTTCGACGAAGGAAGAGCAAGCGATTCGCGATTAGAGCGAACTTTGTATACACTTGAATAGCTAGCTGTGTGTGTGATCGCGTGTAGAAAGGGTTGAAAGCGTTGAAAGCATTGAAAGCGTTGAAAGCGTTGAAAGCGTCCACAGCTTCGGAAAAGCGTTCGGGGATTTCGTTGAATTCGTTGAATTCGTCCAAAATCCGTCCATGAAGTCTTGACGCAAAAAGCGTTGAAAACGTCCCCGGCGAAATCAACAACGAAAAAAGCGTTGGGACGAAATTTGGACGCACTTTCGTCGGGCGTTTTCTATTGCGCGTACTGTATATCTACTCGATCACTGGGGTTCCACGCAGCAGGTATTGCTTATTTATAAAAATTAATATTTCTTGTGTCAAGTTGTTTTTTATTGAAACGAAATGGCAAACTGCCCTTCATCAATGGAAGTAAACACTTTAAACTATTCAATTTTTCAGAAGTAACTATCCTGATAAAAATAGGGCATACCCCATACTCAGGTTGGTCATGAAAATATAGAATATGATTAAATATGATTATGATGGTAAATATTTGGGGAATATTGTTCCCTTGTCAATCTGGATCAGTATTTGAGTAGTTTCAACTGATTCCATTTCAATAATTATGCAAAAATTTGTTTATGGGTATTTTGCAAAATTATTTTGCAAAACACCCATAAATGTTCAATTCATGAAATTCTTCCGTCGAGATGTTTTCATTGCAACTGATTGACAAATTGCCCTACATCGACGTAAATAAGCACTGAATTGATCAGTGTTTTAGTAGTAGCCATGATAAAAAATCATGGGCGTACAAACTCGAGCAGGATTCGAAGGTCGTAGGTTCGAATCCTGCTCGAGTTTGTACGCCCATGATTTTTTATCATGGCTACTACTAAAACACTGATCAATTCAGTGCTTATTTACGTCGATGTAGGGCAATTTGTCAACCCATAAATGTGTCTCTCCACACACTAAACGAATGGGGGACAAAGGGCATGCATACTCAGGTTGGTCATAAAAATATAAAAATATGATTGAATATGATTAGGATGGTGAATATTTGGGGAATATTGTTTCCTTGACAATCTGGATCAGTATTTGAGTAGTTTCAACTGATTTTACTTCAATAATTATGCAAAACACACATAAACATGTTTCTTCACACACTAAATGAATGGGGGACAAACTGTCCCATACGTAACTGTCCCATACGTAACACGTCATGTCTGTCTTTAATTAGAACCTGTAATTAGAGCTTTTTACCCAATGACACGAAACTTACCTGTGATAATCTTGAGTGTTGTGACTTTCATCACAGTGAGTTACAAGTTGTAGAATGAAATACTTTCAGAGAGTTTTGAGGTTGAAAAAAATGTTCAAAAAAACAAAATTTTTCTGGTCCCATACGTAACGGCACATATTTTCTCTTCTAGAATATAATTGTGAAGGTCATTTTTCTCCATTTTTTGCATGATTATACTTCTCCTAGATATCAATCACCATGATAAAGTTTGATATGATCAAAAGCCATTAACACTATTTTTCAGGTCATAAAAGTCTCTGAATGTCCCATACGTAACGCGCGTGTTATCTTGGACTTGCCCTTAAACAGGTACGTGTAGCTTGAGAAGTGTAGAGCAGAGCATTGACGCCATGCTATACTACCCTTGCACAATGGACAGGGTTATTGGGAAAAGACGTGCATGGGCCACATCCGTTGCTCTTTTATGTGTGTCGTCGCAGTTTTGCATTCCTTTTGTGTGAAATCATATTTCAGACGCTGTTGAATGGGTTGTACAGTTTAGCACGAAGTTTTGGAATCTATGGCCATTGTGACGTGGCAGGACCAGAAATAGTACACCTGTAGGTTGTGTACAGTGTAGCTGTGCAGAATGGATCATGAATGACATTTATTTGTATCATGCTCCAGCCTCAAAGTGTGTCATATTTTTTTTTTTTTTAGTTTGTCTGTCCGTCCATCCATCACTCTTTAAGATGTTGTCATCACATCTTATGCAAAGCATTTTTTTTTTTTTTTTTTTTTTGGTGGTGGTGGTGGGGGAGGGGGGGGGGAGGGGTGGGGGTTAGTTGTTAAATGCCTCTGCCCTGAAGGGTCCTGGTAATATCTTTTCTGATTGCATGTCTGTTTAAATCTGTCGCAGGATTTTGTCATGATCTGATTTAAGAAAAAAAAATTGAATGGATCTTCTCCGTACCAAGCACAAGTAATGCTACATGAGGTGTAGATATATTGATTTGGCGTGGAGCAGAAGACTTTCAGGTCAAGCTCAAAGGTTACTAGAGAACTTTGGCTAACTATGACATTTTCGTGATCAGCTCTTAATAACTTCATGTAGCACCTTAGGAATGAACAGTAAAAACAAAACTTGGTAAGGATGGGTGGAAATGGCTTGATATTATACGAATGTTGTATATTTTGCAGTGGTTTACTTTTGTGATTTTTGTGAATTTGCAAAATGAACAAATTGTGAAGATGTTGCTTCCCATAACATGAATACAATATTTGTAATGTCTGAGGCTAGAATTCATTTTTTTTTTAAAGAGAATCTTCTTCTTGCTCATTTCATCTCTTGGGTTGGTGATTTCAAATTTAAGAAGTCATGAAATTGTCTTTCAAGTCCCAATTAGCGAAAGATTATACCCTCGAACTACTGTACACACAACTGTAAAGTGTATAAATTGACAGTAGTGAAAAACCAAAGGTCATGTATGAAAATATATAAATTTACCTCAAAATATGTATTTTTAGCTGTTTTGTCACGTAGAAATGCCTATATTTGCATTTTAATTCTAGAGGAAAGGGTGAATATGAATTAATCTAATTATTTGCATGAATTTGATAGTGGTGATAGGTCAAAAGTCAAGGTCAGAGTTCACTGTTCTTCAGTTTAAACCATTTATTTCCCCACCATTACGTGTACAAAGTGTACATGTACTTCAACTAGGAATGCCCAGAAGTGATGTGTAATAGAAAGGATAAAATTAAATAGACAGCTGGTTGCCTGAAATGTCCATAGTGAAAGATCTAGAGGTCAAAATTAAATATGACTCTAATTCAGCTAAAGTACACCTTGTATCATATGTATGTATTTTTGCAAGAGCTCTGACTGTGGCAAGGCTAAGCCAATTACCATACCTTTCATCCCCTATCCATTTCTTGTATTCCAGAGCATAACAAATTCACTGTGGATGCATGATACAAGTGTTGAACATTGTGATGACTGGTAATCCAAATGTCCTTCATGGTAATACGTCGATGGGGTTCCACTTGATCTACATATGATTGCAAACTGTTGCATAGATTATTCAGTTCATTTCATTTCAATTCAAGTATTCCATACTGTAAAAGTGGATATTTTCGCGCAACTAATTTTTCGTGCTTGGCTAGGTCAGAAGAGATTCGCGTGTTTTTAATTCCGCGGAATCAAGACATCACGCGCAGGAACTTATGGCAAGCAAAAATATTCGCGTGCTTATATTTTTGCGCTAGTTTCTGGTTGCGCGAAATGTGCACAAATTCCAACACCGCGAAAATTTCCACTTTTACAGTATGCTGAAAAGAATACAGAAATTCACCTACTCATATTGCACATCACATTTAAAGGGAAAACGGAGGAAAAAAAGGTCATATGAGACCTACCGAGGCCAATTCCAGTCCAATGAATATAAATGGTACAAGTTTTAATTCAACAGAGAGATAGAGTATAACTACAGTATAAGAAGTATACACTAAGCAACAAATCGAAAAGGTCAACACACAAAAACAAACATACCAACAAACAAAAGGGCAGTTTTTTTGCAAAAATTATTCAATTACACTTTAGATTAAAAACATTTTGTATTTACACCTAAAGATAACAGTGTTGTACTCTCTATAAAGAGCTGGTACTGTAAAAGTGGAAATTTTCCCGCATTTCGCGCAACCAGAAACTAGCGCGAAAATAAAAGCCCGCGAATATTTTTGCTTGCCGTAATGTTCCTGTGCTTGACGTCTTGATTTCGCGGAATTAGAAACATGCGAAACTCTTCTGACCCAGCCAAGCGCGAAAAATTAGTCGCGCGAAAATATCCACTTTTACAGTAACTCATTCCAACATTCTGTTCCAATGTATCAGAATGTAGTGTTTGAGAACTTATCTGTATACTAGTAGTATCTGTATATTCAGGGAATAATCTTCCAACTCATTTTTGATAAGCACTTTCAGCTGATGAACAATACAATGTATTTCAAATGGTATTCTGTACACTTTATGTGCTACACAAAAGTTAGTTTGTGTAGCAGTGGTGTATAAATGCATAGCAAATTGCGATACAATGTATACCAGGAAAATTATTCCCATGTATTATAGTAGACACTGGACAATTTATGACGTTAAGATGCTTGGAGGTTGATTTTATCCTTTCTAAAAGATATAGTTGTGTTTTGCCAGTTCAGATGGGGAGCATTTGATGGTAAAATTAAAATTCTTTATGAAGTAACAGTGCTTAAAAAAAAAAATCAGATACTTCTAATATAATCCATATATCAGAAAGCTTGTACAATGTACAGTATGTGACATATTTTCTACATATTTTCCAACCTATGCCAATAATGTGCTGTCTCTGTAACTCCAAACCCTGAAAATCATCACATTCAGCACCTTGATAACTCTACCTCGTAAAACTGAGGTGCTATGGTTTTTTTTTTCTCTTCTTTTTTTTTTTGTGTGCGCTACCACTAAAGTTCAAAGTGCAGAGTCTCTTCTGTTCCTATAGAGAATATCATTCAATTTGTATTGATCAGCTCCGCTGGAGAGACAGTCCGGACAATATAGAGATCATCACCTTTCAGACAGCACTGTGATGTCATAAAGCTCAGACGAACCAGATAAAGCAAATTCTTGTGTGCTGGTGTGACAATTATGCTGAAATGTCAAAGGAGAAGTTACCATGGGGATGATTTTTTTTTTTCTTCATTATTATTAATCCAAACTGTCTGGTGATACCAGTAGATTGGTAGAATCCTTTAAAAAATACATTATGTGAAAAAAGCCATAATCAATTGAATATGAGATAGATGTATCATCCGCCATGAGTTATTTTGAACTGGCTGGCCTTATCACAGAGCTGTACATAAAATAAAAAAGGCTTGCCCAGTCACTACTGAGTACACTGTGTATGTGTATGCATCAATCATGGCTGACACAATCTTATTTTGTTTTCTTTTTTCATTGCGGTCAGAATATTGACACAGTCTACCACACACACTATCAAAAGTATGCAGAATTTAGCCACTCTTAGATGCTTTTCTTTCCATTTTATTGTTTTTCATTTGTTTGAAAATATGTTTGCTATGACTAGATTTGTACATACACAGATACACACACACACACACACATATTGTCTGTCACACACATTGATGTGCACATGCAGTGCATGCACACAGCAATATTGCCTCACCCCTTGTTTGATGGATTTCATGTATTAAACCTGTACATGTGCATAATACAATAATTGCCATAATTAAATACTAGTAGGCATGGGCTTGGGGAAGGGGGGGGGGGGTGATATCTTGGTGGCACTGGCTATTTTTTCACAGGACTGCACTTTTGCTCAGTGAGGACTATCATTTTTTACATGAGGCCCATTCATACTTAAAATGAAGGAGCATGATATTTTGTGCTGTATTCTGTAATGTGAATACAACTACAATGCCAAGTGCCTCATGAAGTACCATGGTATTTAGGCTTGGTAATGCAAACTTAACGGAAAATATGCATACAAGCTTTTGAGTGTGAATCGTGCCACAAAATTTGTTGTATCACCAACCGCACTGTGGTGTACAATGTATCAGCACCCTGACACACCTCTGTCTTGTCCCTATAAGAGACTATGTACACTGTAAAACAAGGAATGTTTGTGTGCATTTTAATTTTTCGAATTTCACAAGAGCTGAGATTAGCGAAAATTAAAATGCATGTGAAAGTTCTTGTCTGCACTATACGCATTGAATGTTAGAGGCAACTTGCGAAAATTTCATGCTGCGAAAAAGGCCGTCGGCTCCAATTCGCCAAAATTTTATGCCACGAAAATTTTGTGTTTTACAGTACATGCCTACATGTTGTGCTTATCTCAGAAAGGTACACAGTACTTTCAAGCCAGAAATGTCAAGTCTGTATCTTAATTTTATCACTGTGAATGAGGATAATATCATTTGAAATAGTGGGGTATCACCATGGTATTCTGCCAATGAGATCAGTGACAGCAAATCACAGTGGTATTTGATGCCATGGTAATTGTAATGTGTAGGCCTCTGCACAGGTATCTACCTGATTTTTAGTGTGTGGATGTTTGCTGCCTGCCTTGATTCATTGTAAATGGGCTCCATAATGCTTTTCTGTACATTTGACGGCAGAGAATATGTGCATTTTAAAAGCCAGTAGAATATCGATGTGACTTCCAGGAAATGGATGCATGAATTCCATTTTTTATTGATACAGACATGGCAGTAATTTAATCATCGTTATTCAGCAGTTTTTAGTCCTTGCTGTAGATGAGGTGTCTCTTCGTTTTCTCTGCATCTGATGGAAAAATATCGCTTGCATAAAATCTGATAGAAAATGTCAGTTTGATTGCCGAGACCTCGATAAATTGAAAGCCATTTTTTTTTTATAATGCAGACACAGCAGCCATTTGATAATGGGTGATCAGAAGTTGAGTCTGTGAGGGACAAGAGAGATGTGCTTTGGGCAGGAAGATTTGGAATATTGAATTATTGATTACGAAGGCCTACAGACCTTGCTTTGGGTGTTAAAAATGTAAGATATTGAATCATAGATTTTGAAGGCCTAATATACCTACTGTTGTGGGTGGCAAGAGATGAGAGAATAAAAAGCAGTTGTTATGAATGCTTTTTCTGCGTGTGTTCACTGGTCAGCTGCATGCATGCATACACCGAATGCACTGTTGCACTGTCGGCTCCAATTCGCTGCAGTCCGCTGGGGAAACGATATGGCTAAAGTAGGCCGCTGTGTGCAAAATGTGCGACGTGTAATTCTATCCAGGCCAACCTGGGTGGATGAGTATTGGTGATTCATGCACCGCCAGTATTACTGGTACATGTGTCAATTTTAGCCAGTGAGAGCCGACAGTGGGGAATAGGGTGGGGGATGGGGGAGGACCGATGTAAGTTAGTGGCACACCTTTTTCACCTCATCCTTAAAAAAAAAATCTCATAAAAAACGGGAAAAATACAGAATAATACCTGGAGCATAAGACTGAAAATTCAGTTGCTTTTTTATCATTTGCTTTGTTTGGGGGGATGAAATTTTAAAACTTGATGATATCTGTTAGAAATACTCGGGTTGCTAATAGAAGGCTTTATTTTACTCAATATTTTGAGGTGGCTTAAGACGGATAGGACAGCTTATCTTTGTTAGTTTGACGTGGTGCCACTAAAACTGATGTATACAGCACAAATATTTTAGAATTTCACATGCAAACAAAGGTGAAGGTGGGACCGATTCAAGTGATGGTGTACCAGTATATAGGATCAAGGGTTTTTTGTGTTGTGTTGTTTTTTGTCCCCGCCGAACGAGTTCGAGCAGGGGACTATGAAACGGGCTCCGTACGTGTGTGTGTCTGTGTGTCCGTCCGTCCGTCCGTGTGTCCGTGTGTGCGTCCGTGTGTGATCAAAATCTTCAATTTGCTACTTCTCTGTCATTTACGAGCCAATTTTGATTCTGTGTGCTTTATATGATAGCACTACATGGGAGCTTTGAAACTTCTACACAGAATTTCAGTTGTGACCTTTGACCTTGACCTTTGACCTATATTGTACATTTTGCTACAAAATGCTACCTGCTTCACCATTTCTAACCCGATTTCGATTCTGTTTGCTTTATATGATGGCACTAGGTGAGGGCTTCAAAACTTCTACACAGAATTTTAACCTTTGACTTCTTTGACCTTTGACCTTGATTTTTGACCTGTATTGTACATTTTGCTACAAAATGCTACTCCTTCGCCATTTCTAACCCGATTTCGATTCCGTTTGCTTTATATGATGGCACTAGGTGAGGGCTTCAAAACTTCTACACAGAATTTTGACCTTTGACTTCTTTGACCTTTGACCTTGATTTTTTGACCTATATTGTACATTTTGCTACAAAATGCTACTCCTTCGCCATTTCTAACCCGATTTCGATTCCGTTTGCTTTATATGATGGCACTAGGTGAGGGCTTCAAAACTTCTACACAGAATTTTGACCTTTGACTTCTTTGACCTTTGACCTTGATTTTTTGACCTATATTGTACATTTTGCTACAAAATGCTACTCCTTCGCCATTTCTAACCCGATTTCGATTTCGTTTGCTTTATGTGATGGCACTAGGTAAGGGCTTCAAAACTTCTACACAGAATTTTGACCTTTGACTTCTTTGACCTTTGACCTTGATTTTTGACCTGTATTGTTCATTTTGCTACAAAATGCTACTCCTTCGCCATTTCTAACCTGATTTCACTTCCGTTTGCTTTATGTGATGGCACTAGGTGAGGGCTTCAGAACTTCTACACAGAATTTTGACCTTTGACTTCTTTAACCTTTGACCTTGATTTTTTACCTATATTGTACATTTTGCTACTAAATGCTACTTCCGGCGGGGACATATATTACGCACCGCGTAATTTCTACTTTTCCTTGTTTTTTTTGTGTGTGTGTGTGTGTAAACCAGCCCAAAAGTGTGTTCATGTGTGTGTGTGTGGGGGGGGGGGAGGGGGGGGGGCTGCAGCATATGCCGTTGCGCAAATCTTAGGCCCTTCTGCTGGGCAGTCAATAAACTCATCTTCATTTTCCTTCACTCTTGTCAGATTGTAAATGTCTGATACTGGAATACACCTTGGATATTTGCACATAATATTGAAATTGAAGCCATTCCTTGCAAATGACACGCTATGGATATGAGGCTGTCATACATATTATATCCACATTCAAGTGTGTGTATCTTATTTAGTGAGCTGTATTGGAGACGGATCTATTTTTGGGAAACACATGATGTGAGCACCTGTCTGTGAGTCCCGTACATCCTGGAAAAGCCAGAATAAAAAGCTGAAATTGTGTTCGCTGCAGGATATGGTGTAAAAAGAGAGGATAAAGGGCTTCTAGCATCCATGGACTGCAGCCATTCAAGCTAATCTCGACATGTCACAAACAGACACTTGGCAACGAACATGCGAGCTTCTGTTCTTCCTCTTACACTTTTTCCTCTCTCTTCCTTTCTCTCCCTATCTTTCCCTATCTCTCCCTTTCTCTTCCCCTCTCTCTCTCATCTCTCCATCTCCTCATTGGAAGCTGCACTGCTATTGACCGATTCTGTGACGCGTTATGTGTATTTTTGGCATGGGCAGCGCCATTACTCGGTGTCTCAGCCGACCCCCCCCCCTTCCCACTCCCCACCCCTCTCCCTACATTAGCACGCGCACAGAATGAAAAACTGCTTTAGCCAATGGGCGTCTCGTACTGAGTGCGCGAATGCTTGCTAAGTGCGCGAACCTTTGTTACAAGTGCGTGATAAACATGTTGCCCGGGGTGGGGGAGAGCAGGGGGGGTCGGCTGAGACACCCACTATGGCTGCGCCCAGTGCCATGAAATGTCTGCTGCCCTCAACGAACCCGAATCGGTCAATAAAACGGCATTCGTTATATCCTAATAGGCCCGAATTCATAAAGGTGGTACAATTGAAACCATGGTTTAAATCATGGACAAAGACCGTAGTTTTTTATGGGGCGCCAAGTGTCGCATGACCTATTTCGTTACGAAATCAGTCATTGCGTCGATGAAATGACCATTTTGTTACTTACATTTCATAATGAAGTGAACATTTCATTGACGAAATGACTGATTTCGTAACGAAATAGGCCATGCGACACTTGGCGCCCCATAACAAAACTACAGTCTTTGTCCATGGTTTAAACCATGGTTTCAATTGCACCACCTTCGTGAATTTGGGCCTTAGTGTTTGATCATTTCTCGTGGTGTATTATCCAACTGAGTACCAACAAAACACACCAGAAAACTTGGATATTCACACCTGATTGTACGAGTGACCTTAAATCCAGGAGATGAAATGCGTTATAAATACACCTTCCTGTTCCCCCCCCCCCCCCTGCTCTATGAAAGAAACAACATTAAAGGGGGAAGTCCAGACAATTTTCATGATTTCACATCAGGTAGTATATGAATCAACAGCTCCATGCATACAAACGTAGATTTGTGGAATATATTGTGATCCTTGATCAGAGAAACCGATACTCTGGAAAAACTAGAAACAAATTGCACTGAACAAGGATTATGACATAGAGGCTCACACATTTCACGAATGTTGCTTTCTTCCCTTTTTTTTCTTCCTTGAACCCCTCTCCCACGCATTCTGATCATGGTAAAGCTGCCATAATTCTTGATCATTGTGATTCGTTTTGAGTTTTGAAAACATTCTTAATCCTGATCCCAATTGCTATGAATTCTGCAACTCTGTAACAAGTAGGCCTATAATCAATTTTGTAGTAGTTAAAATGTAAAAGTCTGAAAATCATCGGGATCTCCTTTAAGCTATTTGGTGTTAACTGGAATACAGCCAGTTCCTATGATTTACATCACAGCTTTAGCTGTATTGACTTTTTCAGTCCATTGCATGTATTTGTTTATGTATCTACACCATATCTATCCATGTATGTATACTGTACATTAATACAAATATAATACATGATACACATATAAATATTAATTCATACATTCATACAAACATGCATATGATTAGGGTGTCTGGAGTATTTTTCTAACTTTCGAAATTCTTTCAAAAGGCCATTATGAACAATTTCATATGAAAGAGAATTATTTCAGTTAGACATATTTCAAATTTCATGACGAAATGATGTTCCTATCATGAGAAATTAAGCTTTGAAATCACGCCAATATTACAACTTTTTCTCGCTGAGAACGAGCGAAACACGGTCCAAATCATGTTAGCAATTAGCGCTGAGAAGCTGCATGAACGTGCGGATCTCCAGCGACCGGTTAATGAGCGCACAGCGGTTAGCTAAAACGCGTAACCAGCGCAGAAGCCACTCCCCCTAATTGTGTTGTCATACCCATGTGCGCTGCGTGCGTTCGTACATGCTCGCTGGTCGCTACTACAGACGACATTCGATTTGCAGTAGTTTGAGCGCCCTACGTACCAACTAGTACTACCTACTGTTGAAACCCGCGTATTGCAGGCGTAGCCCCGCCAGTAAAATGCGGGGAGCGGAGAACATCGCGATCGTCAGCCAGAGCAGCCGGCGTGGCGAGCAGGGTTCAAAGAAAATGCAGTCGATTGTCGAGAGCAGGTGCAAGCAGCTCGCGTGAAATGTACAAGCTACTAGTACAACCTCTACAGGCATGGAATTAATGCCACATTAGCACTATTGGTACGTGCATGAATGACCAAAATGCGAGTCTTCCGAAATCTTTTGCACGCCCTTTTTGTCAATCGGGTATTCTTAATACAAATTTGCAGAAGTACCGCCACCACAGTACGCCTACTTCGTACTTGGCAAGCAGACATTCACAGTCGACTTCTCAGTGCCAGTGACTCAAGCATCGCGAGTGCACTTTCGAAATATAAATAAACCACGATAAGAACATTACCAATCCACATGTAAACTATAATACTAGTAGATAGAACTTTAGTAGAGTCTAGAGCTTGATGTTCTCCTTTTTCAAACTGATTAGCCACGACGTACATGATTTGTGAGCGTGACTGTATCCAAATGTACAGAGTGCTATGTGTGATGTGTGTTGTAGAGCTATATGTACCGCCGTTCTGATAAGATATGGAGAAAAACTTCCTCTTTCATATGATACTAAATTTGTCAGGATTCGTTAATGGCATGGTCTGGGGATTTGGCAATAAAGGCGAATTTTGGCACAAAAATGCTGGGTCAAAATAGCGTAGGGGCGCGGCTCCATTGCGTTCTATGGGACTTGTGTGTCATAAGATAGGGGCACGTTTTGTCTGAAAGTTGGCAGTGCGCGATCAGACACCCTAATATGATTGCAGATATATTTAAAGACAACTATAGAGATCTATAGACACACACAGACATACACAGACTGTATGCCTGACTCTAGCAGTCAAAATAACAAACATATAAAAAATAGGGCCTGTCAAGTAAATTTCAAAGTCATCCAGACTGTGTTTGCCTGCAGTGTGTAGTGTGAGTGTGCCACACAGATATATTGTACAACACAGATAAAATGTGTACTGCTGTGCCAACATACCAAGAGGAAGCTGAAAATGATAGAACACATGGTAGCAGCTATACAATTTATGTTTCAGTCCATTCAAACCAGCTGCAAGCCTGTGCACCAACGTTATACATGTATCTATGCCACATGGGCTGAAAATGGTAAAACACTGTTTTTGGTAGTGACTATGGGATTCATTTTAAATAGTCCATTGTATAAACCAACTAGGTACTGTACATGTATTATTCATGCACACACACACGCACACATAAAATGTACAATGTATGCCAACTGTTTCCTTCTGAAGGTGAAAAACCTCAGCATGCATGAGTTTCATATCTGCTCCTGGTGATGCAGGCTTGCCTAGTATCTCCTTGGTAAAGTGGACCATGGACCAGTGAGCACTGCTATACTAACACAGATACGACCTGTGTTATGATTGACCTTTTGTATGTCCCATGATTTTTATAGCATTTAATTTCCCAGCTCACGCTGAGAGTGTGATTTCATGCACGAAAATAAGCAGCCCTGATTTGCTACTGAAGCTGTAGTGCCAGGGAGAGGGAGAAAAAAGTCATTTGTATCACCTGAAGCACAGTGAAATGTAGACAGGCTTCCTTGGCAGTGACTTGCTATGTACCTGTCTTTCTTCAATTTGTCTCTGATGACCCTTTCATGGATAACAATAACATTGCCAATTTAATGTAGTACTGTAGAGGTGGAATTTTTTGTGCTGTGGAAATCTTCAGGCAGAGCAAAAATAAAAGCATACAAATATTGTTGCTTGCCATATATTGTTGCTAATCGCATTCTCTGCTTACTGGAATTATGTTCCAGTAAGATATGTCTTGATTCTGTGGTATTAAAAACAAGCGAAATTCATATTACCCAACTGAGTGTAAAAAAATACTTTTTTTTTTGGGGGGGGGGGAATGGTAAGTTTTGTGTCTTATTCAGGGAAATTTAGGATTATTTTAATTATGAAATGTCTTCTTTCCTAGTGACATTGTTGGTATAGTGAAGGGCTGGTTTCAGTCATTTGATCCATTTAATGATAGAGGGACATCAATTAACAGCATAGATATGGTTGTGGTTTGTACTCGAGGAAAACTCAGAACTTAGAATTAAAATGAGGAGCAAGGACAAGTGGCAGTTTAATATTGTCAGTGAAGAGATTTCATCTGTCTTGAAACCAACATGTGGTACTGAATAGCCATGGCCTTTATCTCACAAGTGACATAGATGGCGCCCTTTAGAGAGTCATTCGGCATTCCTTCTTGACAGCGTTGAGGATTCCAGTAAAGTATGATGGATGGCGATTATTTCCGCTTCATGATCAGGATAAGGGGCTCTCAAAATATCATTGGGCATGAATCACTTGCCATTACATGACAGGGATTCCCAGCTATGGGAAGCATGATGGTGCAGGCAGGACCACAATTTTGAAGCTCCAGGTAGATTCAAATAGTGAGGTTCATACTGAGGTGGCTTAAATTTAACTTATAGCTTTAATAGGGACACCCTACTAAGTTTAGTGATAGTGGAAGCTGTGAGAGTTAAACGAAAAAGCTTCAAGTTCAGGACTGTGTGAACACTTTTTGATGCTCCCACATAACCACAAGGTTTCTTGTGGGTCTGTTGTTGGTAGCTGAATGATGTACAAAGAGGTGTGTGGGGGGGGGGGGGGAGGGATGTGAATGCACATACAGTACTGTATACGGCATTATATATTTCGTGAGTCTAAATTTTCGCGAATCGGGAATTACCGACGATTTCGCGAGTGGTTAAATTCGCGATCGTGGAGTCCTGTACTGAACAGAGAAGTGTATGCGTACGTCACATTCACATCGGGATCAGAGTCAATATTTTCGCGTGTCTTTAATTTCGCGAATAGCACCTGACTTGCGAAATTCGGGAATCGGGAATTACCGACGATTTCGCGAGTGGTTAAATTCGCGATCGTGGAGTCCTGTACTGAACAGAGAAGTGTATGCGTACGTCACATTCACATCGGGATCAGAGTCAATATTTTCGCGTGTCTTTAATTTCGCGAATAGCACCTGACTTGCGAAATTCGCGAAAATAAAAACCTCGTGAAATATTCGGCGTATACAGTATATCATGAACTTGTGGTTCAGCTTGACTCCTGCAAACACTAGATTACTGTTGATATGAAATGAACATCTTGTTGGCACGCTTTTGTTGGCAGTTTTCTGTATCAATGTACCATTCCATGTTTCAGTCACAAAACACAGCTGCAGTAGATACATGTAGGTCGCTGAACTCTGCTGTTCTCTTCAAAAGTTTTTCCCAAATGCTTGCAATAATAATAGTAATAATAATAATAATGATAATGATGATGATGATGATGATGATGATGATGATGATGATGATGATAATGATAATGTAAATGATAATGATAATGATAATGATAATGATAATGATAATGATAATGCACTGTCAAACAAGTTATAAGATATTATATGCAATGCACAAAATGGGGGGGGGGGGGGGGATGGGGTTGTTGCATCCAGGACACAAGACTCTGGATTTTATCATTAGGTAGTGCTTGTTAAAAGAATCTATGAGACCTTCTTTATTGTATTAATGACAAGATCCATGTGAACAAGGTGAAGAATCCAGTTAATCTTGGAGGAGCTATACCTATCCGTATCATTGCTGGTATGTTGTAGTGGTAGCTATCATTGGCGGTTAACAAGGTCTAACAATGTGAACATGGTATGTGAAGTTCATGACTACATTATTTTACATATACGCATATATAGAAACATAGCTCAGCCCAATATGAATTTCTCTCATAATTTTTTCGTAAAGTTGAAGCGCTCCCGTGCCTATTTCAAGCCCCCCCCCCCCCAATGCTGTTTCATCATCAGATTCACAAGTCAGCCATGTATAGCATAGCAGGGAGTAATTTTCCAACTCATATTTGATTAGCAATTTCAGCTAACGAACGATATTTCAAGTGGTATCCTGTACACTTCTATGGAAGAAAACTGCTACACAAAAGTTAGTTTGTATAGCAGTGGTGTAAAAATGCATAGCGAATTGCGATGCGATACCAGGAAAATTATTCCCTGTATAGTGGGTTAATGGGGGGGGGGGGGGGGGGGGGCTGAACAATGGACAAGGGTGTGTTCTGTGCATTGCTTGGAGACATGTGTTCTCTTTGGCAAGTTCCCCTTCCAAACACACTTCCTCCAAGATAGATTTTGTCACCATCGTTATTAGTTAGCTAAAATTTGAAATCGAAAGAGTAAGTGTCGAGTTTCTATTCAACTACAGTACATCGTATCTTCATTGTGTAGTGATGAGGATGTAGAGAATTATATCCAGCGTGTAAGTCATTTCTCCATCCTTGAGTAGGCCTTACTGTTTGAGCAGCACCTTCTGCAAATATCGTGACGTGAAAGTTTATTCAAGTATGACCTGTCATTCCATGGTTTCAAATTTCTCCATGCCATGCTGTTTGTAGCTGCCTTTGATAGAGAGTATCTTTGGATTTCACCCCCTCTTCCATAATATTTTTTTTTCCGATTTTTTTTTTTTTAAATTAGACTTTGTCCATTTACACGTGGTGCTGTAAATTATACACAGTATCAACCATTTTTCTCTTTCAAACGATGTTGACACATGAATAAAATTAGCACCTTTGGACCTTCCCGCTAGACGTTGTCTCTATCGTTAACATGCTGCAATATCAAAAGTGTATGGTTACCACGTTCAGTGTAGACTGTGGTTCGCATGATTACAATAATGTTCTTGATGACTTACTAGAATCAGTGTGTCAACTTCCATATGTGCTACACAAATCTGTGGAATTAGTGTTCGGTACAAGGAAATTTATAAATTTGCAGACTGTTTCCCCAGCTCTATCCAAACTACCATTTGCTACTGGGCTTTGTCTGTGCATTGTAATTGAAAGCAGCATATGGTACATGCCATATGATATTTGGCACATTGTGACTTGTGAAGCAATTTCAAGAGTCTGAATTCTTGATCAAAAGCAACATTGTTGGAGTAAAAAAAAAAAGAAAGAAGTATTCTCTTTTCGAAAGAAAAATAAGTTAGTAATGTCTTACCTTTAAGTGACCATATACAACACAATTGTGTCATGGTTGCCAATATCTTTATGAGTTGTTTATTTCACCAATATTGGTCATTGGTCATATTGGTCATATTGGTCATATTGGTCATTGGTCATATTGGTTCTTGATCAAAAGCAACATTGTTGGAGTAAAAAAAAAAAAAAGTATTCTCTCTTTTCGAAAGAAAAATAAGTTAGTAATGTCTTACCTTTAAGTGACCATATACAACACAATTGTGTCATGGTTGCCAATATCTTTATGAGTTGTTTATTTCACCAATATTGGTCAACTTCCAAAGTTTGAAAAAATAAAAACACTGAAATATATGCCATGTACAGTGTAGACAGTAAATACCATGTGGAGCACATGTGTATCAAAATACTGTCTGAGGGATGTATTTAGGACTTTACTCTTGTTGATTTATACTTTCTCTGTTTCAGTATTTGCCTTACAAGGTCTTTCTCTCTGAACCCCCCCCCCCACAAAAAAGTAACAAAGTACAATGTATGTATTCACTTTGCCAGAGAGGAAATGGCACAAAAATGTTCTCCACACATTACCCTGGTGTATTGTTTACAACTACACATCCGCAGCCCTAGCCTGTTGCTGTTCAGTAAATAAATAGGCCCTATGTATTATGTGGCTGAATACAAATTTCGAAGTCTTGGCAAAGGCGGCTGTCATTGCAGGAGTCTAACGGTGCCTCAGTCCCAGTCTTGTCTTTCTGTGTTTCCTGGTTGCCCTTATTCCATTGTATATGTGTGCTATTGAAAGTGTGAGAAAGCCATGTTCCTCTCCATTGAACTATGACATTAGGCATATGTTTTCCCTCATGAGCAAGGGTGATGTATTCTCAGCCTCCTGCCCCTCTGCACTACAGAGGCAGCATTGAGCCTGTGTGGTCATTTTAATTCAGTTGTAAGCTAATTTCTTGAGATATTGTAGCCTAGGTGTGTTCACACTTTGAAAACCTGTCATAGAGGAAGTGCAGAAGAATTAATACCTTTTCAAAGCCCCCAGATATAGCTCAAATTATCACAAGTTATAATGCAAGCGGAAGGCTGAAATTGTTTGCAGTGGTTATACTGTGTAAACATTAATACTTTCGCATGATTGATTTTTCGCGCTCAGCGGCTCAAAGACATATTCGGGTGTTTTTGAATTCATACTGCACAATTGTCAACACATTCACCACGTGCAGAGAAAATTATGAAGACATTTTCGCAGGTGTAAGAATTTGCTCTAGCCAGAAGTAGCTCAAAATATGCGAACATTCATGTACCGCAAAAATTTCTGCGTTTACATGTACAGTATGTGGTATATTTTGCCGTGTTGCAAATTTTGCAAGTCGATTGATATTCTTGAAAGTGTTTCAGTGATGTGTTGTATGTCATCTCCAAGGTTGGAAATATGCTGAGAGTTCTCTTAAAAAGTGATAACATTTTTTTCATTCCATTGCTGTGATTTTTGGTCACAAATTCAACTACTCCTGAGATTGTCTAGCAGGTCCTATTGCACACAATGTTCCACAAATTCATAGATGTATCCAATCCTTGACATGCAGTTGGTCTTACACTAGACATGTTATAAGTACGTATACAGTACATACTTCTCTGTTAGAATAAAAATGTTTTCTACACAGAGATGAATAGACATTATTATTTTTCTTGTTTAAGGACAAATGTTTATGTGACCATGAGTTGGTATTCATATGTGTATGCTTTAATATATTTTGTTCATATTGATAACAATTTGTATGTTTAAAGAAATATATTGTATTCACATGTAGTTTCAATTGCATTTCTGATGTCATGACTGGTGAACAGATTGATATTTCAGTGGTCAAGTGTGATTTTAAAGTCCACAAATGGTAGTATTGTGTTCACTGTAGAATGCATACTACGGTAAATGTAGAAATTTTCGCTTTGTGGAAATTTTGCACGCATTGTGTGCGACCAGAAAGTAGCGTTAAAATAAAGCACTCGAACAATTTTGCTTGGATATAGTATATGCATTTCTGTTTATTCCAATGTCATATCTGCTACCTATTTTGCTGTTCTGTTTGTCGCTTGTGCTCTCTCCTTGTCATTTCAGTACTGACGACCTTGACAAGTAATGCATTTTATTGATAATTCCCCACTCTTTCATCTTTGCATACAGGGTGAAAATGACATATCACCGGACTGCAATCACGTGAGTACCTCTAGATATTTTATCGCTATGGCAACAACATGCCCATGCATGTAACACATTTGTATAATCTGTGGGATATTGATTGTTGTCAATCGAACTCTGAGTGGTAATTTCTGAGTGTTTGTGTGTTGCCGCAGTATTGAAAAGGCAGTGCACTGTTTTAGATTATTGGAGATTGTATTTTACAAACATGTATGAAATGGAGGTCTAACCTATGTTTGTCTCCAAATCTATGCCATCTGGTATTTACTTTTTTTTTCTTTTTGGCAAAAATCAATTTGGTGCAATTAGTTCTTGTTTGACAGTCTGATAATGTATGTGATTCATTACTGTTTGCCTTACCTTGCCCAGCTGTAATCATACTGTTTGATTTCAATAATTGGCAGAAATATTGCATATCTAAATTAATTGAAGGCTTTATTTGTATTCAACAATAAATTGTCTGTTCCAAAAAAAAAAGGTAGCATCTTTTGTCTCAAGATACCAGATTAAGATCTCGAAGAAAAAATAGCAATAAAAGATTTCCTCAATCAGTCATGTGCTTATAGGCATTTTGTAGCTAGCACTTGTCAAAGCTTTGCCATCAACGCTGAGTTCGCCCCTCCAATCATGACCTAATTGTAATCTGGTGCAGTGCTGTACCCCATTTAACAGGAAGACAATGGTGGCACGATAGGGATTAGTGGGATAGGGTAATCTCTATTCATTAGCAGGTAGTTTCTAGACATCTGTACCAATCACTGAATAAAGCACTCAAACAGTCACATCAATCAGTAAACAAATCTCAGTAAGGATTAACAAGTCATCATATATCTAGATTTCTGCCATCATAAATGGTGTAAAATGCAATGAAATTTGACATACTCTGTACAAGTTTCCCTTTCCATGCAAAAGTTAAAATACAGTCAACCTCGCGTAAGTCGACATAATCGGGACTGAGCAAAACACGTCGACTTACGCGAATGTCGACTTACGCGTAAGTCGACATTTTGTCGACTTATAAATGAAAACTAATTTCCCCTGTACAGAGTTATAGATTTGGATCACGATGCGGATCGCTATACCCAGATCTTATTCCTTTTGCCGCCAAAACATGCCTACTGACATCAGCAACAATTATGTTTTAGTTCATGCATAAATCTCGCGCGGGTTAGTAACGACAACGCACAATTCCCAAATCTCTAGAGAGATTTTGACAGTGCGGGATTGGAAACCTAGGCCCGTTTCTAGACACTTTACGTTTTAAACTTGATTTGAAATATCAAATGCAAATTCCCCAAAATTGCCTTAAACTTTGCGATTTAAATTCAAGTGCGTTGCTGCGGAGATATGCTTGTGATTTTGCATGATTCTGTCGAGATAATTTTTCAGTGCCGACTGAGTTGAAATATGTGTGATTTTCCTTCCTTAAGTCGCCATATTTGTTCTGTTTAAAATTTGTATTGCCATACTCTGAAAATGAATTGTTCTCGCGCTCCGATTCGTATTGACATTTCCGCTCTGTACGGCGCGGGCCCGTCTGAAATAAAAAGAAGAAGAAAAGTTTGTTTGAAAACGACATCTTTCGGACTACTATAACCTTCGCAAAAACAAACCTCTTTCCATTGTCGGACTAATTTAACTTTGGACTGAGATTTCAACCTTCGGCATAGCGAACTTTAACAATAATTCGTTGTCATTTTTTCATTGACATTTTGTGAAGCAGCATGCGTTTCGTCAGTTTGAAACGTGTGAATGTTGCGATGTCTTTCCCCTGCAAGTGCAGACTAAGTTCGGTTACGGCGAAAGTGCCGTTACGAAATAAAGAATAATGCGAGCCTTTTCAACTATAACTCACTTCCGTAAATTCTTATGCGTTTAAACGCAGTTTCTAGTTTCGGACAAAACCCGCAAGTCTTTTCTGCAACGCTTTTGCTTTTTGAATACAGCGTTGCTTGTGATTTGACGGACTTGCATTTGATTTTTAGAGTTGCGTTTAAACGCAATTGAGTTTAAATTTCATACAATTTTCTAGTTTCGTATGATTATCAAACGCAAGTCTTTTCAGCGTTCCGTGTGATTTGATGGACTTGCATTTGATTTTCAGAATTGCGTTTAATTTTTAATTTTGCTTACGAAATGAAAAATAATGCAAATCTTTTAAATAACACACTTCCGCAGATGTTTAGAGATGCGTTAAAACGCAGTTTCTTATAGTTTCGTACAAAATCGCAAGTCTTTTCTGCAACGCTCTTGCGTTTAAATACAGGGTTATGTGTGATTTGATGGACTTGCATTTGATTTTTAGAGTTTCGTTTAAACGCAATTGAGTTTTAAAAAGTTCCCTACAATTTTCTAGTTTAGTAAGATTGTGAAACGCAAGTCTTTTCAGCGTTCCGTGTGATTTGATGGACTTTCTTTTGATTTTTGGAGTTGCGTTTAAACGCGATTGAGTTAAAAAAAAAGTTCCCGACAATTTTCTAGTTTCGTACGATTATCAAACGCATGTCTTTCAGCTTTCCGTGTGATTTGATGGACTTGCATTGGATTTTCAGAGTTGCGTTTAATTTCTAATTTTACGAAGTAAAAAGAGTAATACAAGTCTTTTCAACAATAACGCACTTCCGTAGATGTATAGAGATGTTTTTAAACGCAGTTTCTAGTTTTGTACAAAACCGCAAGTCTTCTCTGCAACGCTCTTGCGTTTAAATGCATCGTTGTGTGTGATTTGATGAACTTGCATTTGATTTTTAGAGCTGCGTTTAAACACAATTGAGTTTCAGGTTCGTACAATTATTTTCTAGTTTCATGATTATCAGTCTTTTCAGCAACGCACTTGCGTTTAAATGCAAAAGTTGCGTGTGATTTGATACACCTGCATCTGATTTTTTGTTTTAGTTGCATTATTCGTTGCATTGTAATAACTTTTCTAGGAAGGGTCCAGGTTTTAATACCGCTTCGGAATAATTAACGTCAGAATATTCGGAGATTTACAAAAACATTTCATGTTCGGATAATGAATACCTACTGGGACATAGTTAAGTGTACACAATTTTTGCGTTTTGAGAAAAACGAGAGGGAGGAAAGGGGTAAAGTGAACTGCCTTGGGTACTACATTGTAATACTCCAGGTGTAAATGAGTGTATGTCCTTTCTATTCTGGCATACAAGACGATGGACGCATGGCGCGAACGCTACCGCGCCGTACACTAGCGAATTACCGAGTAGAAATGCAGCGAATCGGAGCGGGAAAACAATTCTTTTTCAGAGAATGGCGATAAGATTTTGAGCGAAAAATTATGTCGACTTAGACGAGGGAATTAACACGTATTTCAGCTCAGTTGGCACTGAAAAATCAGGTCGACTTACGCGAGTTGTCGACTTATAAATGTCGACTAAGACGAGGAAATTTTCAAGGAATAACAAAGGCAAAAATCGGGACTTTTTTATTGTGTCGACTTAAGCGAGTTGTCGACTTATGCGATGTCGACTTAGGCGAGGTCTACTGTATGTTAAACTGTTTGTGTGCTGCAGATTGTCCTGTGGTTGAATATTGTGATGCCCTCTACATTTCGTAAATCTTCCATCGATGAAGAATGCGAGTGGGGGACCATTTTTTCGTGAATTTTAGGTTTTCCCAGCACTGGTTTACTTTTTCTGGAAAATTTGCTTCCAAGTAGACATTAAAAAAAAAGAAGCACTTTTGATGTTTTGAAGGTTAGCACTGATGGTAACATCAGCCATGTTTTTATCATCTTGTTTTGTGAGAGAAAAAGCAGGTCATATTGCATGATCACATTTGTCCATGTTGCACCAAGGGTGAAATACCAATGGCTGAATCCCCAGAACCAGTATTCAGGTTAACCTGTCTGATACCTGTTAAAATCATCAGACAGGACATGACTTATCTGACATTTACTTGACCTGCGACCAAAAATGGTGTAAATTATTAGCTCGTGAGCTTTAGTTCCTTCGTTGTATGATCTTGCCTCATCGGATTACGCCCGACACATGTTTGACATTGATGTGATAGTTGACCAACACAAGTCAGATTAACCATAGACTGATATGATGTACTTCTGTGGCTGATGGGGAAAAAAAAAAAAAAAAACCCTTTGCTTCCGGACGACTAGTGACCGATGAGAAAACAGGCTCTGTGGATGGGGCGCGATAACAACCCTTGCTCAATGCTCCTTCAGTGCTCTGTGCCGAATGAGCTGACAAAACTCCTTGACCCATTTCATTTAGCATTTGGGGCTTTAGAATTCTGGATACATTGTGAACTTTGTATGAAGAAAAGTGGTAGGGGAAAGAGAGATGGCTGCATTGTCTATTTATCTCCTACTGTGAATTACCCTTCGATTAGAATCTCTTTATGAATGAGGGATAGCCAATACCTGTGAAGTGATATACTTGTATTGAGACTTCTAAATACTGCACAAATTCCACCTGCTTGATCCCTGCACCTCATTCAGTGTGACCTTGTTGAACGTTTCATCCTGGACGAGAGAGGGTCGTGGAGTGGATCCTTTATGATGATAGAAAAGCCAGGGTTGCTACTCACAGAAATCATACATGTGTTTGGAAAGTTAACGGCTGTTCAAATGGTCTACAGTGAGTCACCATTCACATACAATTCTTTAAAGTTCTATAAGAGCCATCATGGCTGGTATGTTTCTTGTGTACTAGTAGCCAAGCTGACATAAATGTTGTATTTTCCCATTTTTTTTCTTCATTATGTTAATTGGCATCTTATTTAATACATTTGTATTCTTGAAGATAATTTGTGTTACAAATCTTTAAGGAAGATATGAAGTGATCCAGTAAAGTGTTCTTTGTATGTATGTAATTTATATGCATGGTTACTTAATAGGTGACCACTTAGATAAAATGTAGGTTGTGATAATGGGCAATATTCCCCTGGCTTTTCAGTTTTTATGCCTCCGCCACGAAGTGTCGTCGGAGGCATTATGTTTTCGGGTTGTCCGTCCGTCCGTCCGTCCTTCCGTCCGTAATCAATTTTGTGGACAGCATATCTAAAAAACTGTTAGAGGTATCCTAATGAAACTTGGCATGTATATGTATGAGTGGGCGAAGTTGTGCCTATCAACTTATGAGCGTACATGCTCAAGGTCAAAGGTCAAAAGGTCAAGGTCAAATGCTCAAAATTTCACTATTTCCCCTATTTCTATGCAATGCCTGGAGGTATTTTCTTGAAACTTTGTGTATGCATGAACTACCAAATAAAGATTCCCCAGAGAGAGCTTTGGGTCATGAGGTCAAAGGTCAAGGGTCAAAGGTCAAGTGAAAATGTTAAAATTTCACTTTTGTTTTTTTTCTCCATTATCTCACAAATATTTCAAGGTATCTTCATGGAACTTAGTATATATGCATGTACTGACTGGCAGTGATCATGTAGGGAATTTAGGGGTCATGGCTCAAAGGTTGGGGGTGAAAGGTCAAGGTCAACTCATCAAAATGTCATTATTTCTCTCTTATCTATGCAATTCCTGCAGGATTTTTTCTTGAAACTTAGTGTATGCATATATTACCCAATACAGATTCTCTCGGAAGTTTCTTGCCTGAAGGTCAAAGGTCAAGTGAAAGTGCTAAATTTCACTTCTTCTTTAAACTTATAGAATGGTCAAAAGTTGGGTTCAAATCCCCAAATACCTGCACTCTTAGACAGTATAGCCATTCATCCAAATAAACCTAGTTCAAGGATAGTGAACACTCAATCCATTTGTGACAAACCTGTTATTTTAATACTTTGCCAGTTATGTGAAGCTGTCATCACACATTGTCAAGACATTGTGCTATAGACCTATTCGGAGAACCGTGCATTATGGCGGAGGCATACCAGTCGCCATAGCGACATTTCTAGTTAAATCATAGCTTCCACTAGGCAAGACTAGTATTATTTGGTGGACTATTGATAGATTGTATAGATAGGGAAATATTTTCTTTGGTTTTGCATACAGTATACTAGTAGCTCTACAAGTGTGTGTAGAGATTGTAGGGCTAAAGGTCAGTTCTCAGTAATTTACTCAGTTTCTATATTAGGATGCAATGCACATTTCATCTTTATCTTACCACTTCATTCTTCCATAGAAATTCTTTCATTGGCAAATCAAACACATGTATTATAGTTCTTTGTTTTTGCCTCATGTGCTATATTTCTCTTTGGTACAACTACACTTTGTATAGACATGGTGGTTATGCTCATATTAGGCCTACTACATGGCATTTGAACCAAGGAATTTGAATCAGACGGGTGCTGTTCGTTATTCCGAAGGTTCGCTATTCCGAAGGTTCGTTATTCCGAAGGGTTGTTAATCCGAAACACGCAAATTCCCTATACCTAGAGGTTCGTTAATCCGAAAATGAAAAAGGGTTCGTTAATCCGAAAATTTGTGGCGTTGTTCCGAAGGTTCGTTATTTTGAAGAGTGGTTAATCCGAAAATGAAATTCGGAACAATGAACCTTCGGAATAACGAATCTTAGGAATAAAGAGCCTTCGGATAACGAACCTTAGGAATAACGAGCTGTAACCGAATCAGACATGGTAGCTCTATGGTGATGTGTGTAGTGGTGATACATTTGCTCCTTTGCACAATTGCTCCTGTCATATTTTCTCCAAAGACTGAAGGGTTAGGGTTAGGGTTGTAATAGGGTTTTTGGTTTAGTTTGATATGAGGATTAGGATAAGGGTAAGCGTTACGTTTGTGAGTAGAATTAATGTTTAGCTTACCGTGCAGATATTTCATGGGAGCAATTGTCGCAGGAGCAATGTCACGGAACCGTGTGTAGCAAACATAGCAGAGGAAGAATTACCACATGAGTATACTGTCATCGCCTGTCATATTTCTCAATATTTTAACCAGAAACATGATTGGCAGATTGTGCAAAAAATAAAAGACCTTCAATAGATAATGCAAAACCCTGCTGATGTTAACTGAGTATAAAGGAAGATTGACATGACCTCATCCACGTCACAGCAGTGCATATGTCTGTATTTGTGCCAACTGAAACGATGATGATGTTCACTGCCAAAGCTCTGAAATCCATCCGCCGCAAATCAAATGTCTCCTTCGGCCGAGGACCTATCACGGTGATGCGTGTGATGGATTCTAGCCAGATCCTTTTCAGGGTGACAAGAGTCAAAATCAGTGTATAAACTGCATTGATAAACCACTGTGAAGGAAGCCATCCTGTTGAAATTAATTTTCATATTCTACACACTCCTGCCCAATGTAACAGCTTTCTCAACAAATTTAATTGACTTCCGTGTATTTTTTTTTCCACAACCAGAGTATGGTTGCCCCCCCCCATATCAAAGGGCCAGAGAAAAGTACTTGACATAGAGACATGCAAATGCATATATGTACATTGTAAATTCCAGTAGTGTATGAATATGCATCGAACGATAACTTTCATCTTTATCATAATGGTGATGGCGATGATGATGAAAATAGGAATAATAGAAATTGAAATATTAATGATAATGATTATGATGATGATGATAATAGTAATAATAATATTAAGATATTATTATTATTATTATTATTATTATTATTATTATTATTATTATTATTATTATTTATTGTTCTTATTATCATTATTATTATCATTATTATTATCATTATTATTATTATTATTATTATTATGATCATCATTATTATTATAACAAAAAAAATAACCATGACAACATGATAAGAATTACAAGGAAGGTATCAAAAAACAGACCACTTAAAGTCATTAATCAGGACAAATTAAAGCCCTGTCAGGGACATACCATGAGATGTCCAACCTGGAGATATGTTTTTTTCAGATGTCTGTAAAGTAGACAAAAATACCATCGTGAAAAAAAAAAAGGTGCTGTAGTGTACACTGTAAGTATTCACCTGATTTGCAGCAAGTTGGAGACTTGCCAGATCTGAAGTGTGAATTTCATAGCCTAATGATGTCACCAAACAGGTTTGTGCACATGACATCCAGTGCTTCCTATGGATATACACAGTGTAATGCATTGTACAAATACCACGTTTAGACGTGTTCATTAATGTAAGCCATTGATGTAAAAGCCCTGCATTTCAAGCGATTTCTCATATTACATAATAAAGTTGCGCGGTAGGCTGTGAATGAACCGAATTGAGTTGCTAGTGTGAGTGCAATTCCTGCCTTCAGTACTGTAAACGTGTGCTGCACGCATGGTTACCACTTTGTGAACACAGGACTAAAATGATAGTTTGCCTTCGTATGATATTGGCTAGTTAGCACACTCAGTGATGCACACAGACTCATGTCATCTCATTTTCCATGTGTCCACAAGGCTGGACTTGACCTTGACCTATTCTTAGACCTATTGGATGGTCAAAGGCATGAAACCTAGGGAGAGCTACTGACCTTTTACACTTAACAGTCATCTTTTATCAGTGACCCCGCCAGACTTGTTATTTATTTCTCAATTTCAGAAGCTATAGAAATTGGCATGAATTCATGAATTAATTTAAATAGAATACAGACCACAATTATTGTCGGGAACCCGACAGACCACCCGTTGGTAACCTAATGGACTGCTAGTCATTCAGTGAGAGGAATTCTGAGACCTCCTCACATTTCAATCAAAGGTCCAAAGGCAATGAAACCAAATAGAAATTTGCTATAAAAAAATGTTCATAGTACAAGGAAAATTATTTCAATGAATCAACGGGCTCTATACAAAGACGATCAGATAATTCCTCTCTGATTATATGGGAGAATACAAGAATGATTAGTAAATTGTGCACAGACATGTTGGCAGCTATTGTACAATGTATGCTCCTTGATGAGTCTGCATTCACGACAGTTTGGAAGGCAAGTTTTTATAACCTTTTATGTGTAAGTCGTTTTTTTTTTATTTTGAAGCAAACTAAATGTTGTAATAACTCAAGAACTATTCACTGGGAGTCATAAATGTCCTTGAAAAAGTGATTAATCTAATTTATGGTTAGTTTTTATGGTGTTTTTACTTTGGTAAATATCAGATGGTAGATTTATGCATGTCCTCTTTAGCATTTGGTGAATTGTGGAAAAATATCCCCAAACAAGAAGGTCATGGCCTTTCTTCTTTTGTTAATGGAGATGACAAAGAATTTTCTAGTCTTTTCCTTCAATTGGCACAATAAACATGATTTATGTTAAAGAAAAACAGGATGTGCATTGTACTCATTCACTACAGTCTAGGGGAATACAGCATTGCATCGATGTGTTATTTGCTTTTCGTCATGGCTTGGCTCTTCCATTCATGCAGTGATGAGGGGGGAAAAAAACCCACCCCACGTAATCCCATCTCATCTTTTTCCAAAATTAATGCACAAATCTAACAACGACAGGAGGATAATATCTGTCGTAAATTGTCCCAGAGCATGGTGGGTTGAGGGAAATTTTAGCCTTGAAGTTTAATAGGGAACGAATCCTGTGGTGATACAATGACAGTCGTCACTTTGGATGGATTACCTCGATACGTGTACTCTGTATTCGACAAAGGCTTCCTTCTAATTAACCTAATTTGTACAATTTAAGGCTTATACGGCGTCACATGGTTGGAGGTGTTGCTCTATTGAAGGTCCAGATTAGGTCATTAACAGTGTTTGAATATTACAAGGAAGGATTGCTCAAAGGGGGAAATTAGTCTGACTGAATGCACTGCCTTACAGTGCAGTGCTCTGTGAGGATTTTGCTCAAATACGGACAATCATGCAGTTCACTTTAAATGATGAAATGCAGTAGACTTTACAAGCATGGTGTGATCAGCCTTCTGGACCACTGTTTCAAAATACCATTGATATTGTACATGATTTACCTGACTTTGGCTGTAGTGGGGTTTTAAACGGCATCTTGAAATGCGTGCTGCATTTACAGCATTGTGGTGTCATGTGGCATGGTGATGTTTGTTTGTTTATTTGATGTTTTTTATCAACAAAGTTCACCAGTTTTAACAAGATTTTACTTTAGCCATACACCTCTGACTTCCCAGTTGGTGTCACCTTGCTTTGGCTTTTACCTGTTGGATTGCCCATACATTGTATGTGACCAATTTCAACCACTTTAATTATGTTGCTGTTTTCTGCATGAAAGAATTCATCTGAAATATAGTGTGTAGAATTGTCTCTATAAAAACATTGTGTGCATATATTTGAATATTCATGAATCAAATGTTGCGAAGATACAATTTGAAAGTGTTGGAGCTACAACCTATTTAATACTCCCTGCATTCAGTTTGGAGCAATTCCATCTACTTCCGTACTTAACTGTGCACTAACACATGATGTCGTGCATGTAAACGTACATTGTACCTTTACGTACAGCTCATCTTAGGAATCACAACATCTGACCTGTTCACAGTGCCATTGTGTTTTCGGCAATGCCCATTTTGCCCTTAGGCCAAAAAAAAAAAATTGTTGCATTGGCGTAACATGAGATTTTCAAATAGGGTCGGTCGGGCGGATTTTTTTTTTTTTTTTTTTTTTTTTTTTTGCTACCTGCATTTTACGTGTAAAACTCGTGCTCAGCTCAGTAAACAGTTACAACTGCAGCACCGAATGTGCTGTGTTCATCTATTCTACAAATCATTTATGAGGCCGATATTACTGGAATTATACCCCTTCACAGAATTTAAAGATGTTGAAATCCCTATCCTGAATGTTTTCACTTCATATTTTACTATTTTGACTTAGATAAGATAGATGCAAATTGACCCATATGTACGATCTTTTCATCGCACACAGCGATCTCTATTACAGTCCCACATATACAGATTCGTGTAAGTTCTCCACACAAGAAACCTATGGCATAACTGTGCACAATACATCGCAGTCTGAATGCTACGTATACACTGAATAAATCTTGTTAGAGTACGTGTCCGTGTTGGAAACAGATGACGTACTGATCAAGGAAGGCTTATGCGAGGCGCCCTCGTACATCCGATATCCCCAGAGCCGTTTCCACTTCCGGGTTTGTGCGATCGCGATCGCAATCAACAAGATATATGATATCGATAGCAAAAAAAAAAATAATAAAAAAACATGGGGTCGGCGGAATTTTTAGGGTCGGGCGGGTTACGCCAATGCAACAATTTTTTTTTTTTTGGCCTTAGGGTAGTTCATTGCAGTGATCAGTGTTAATTATGAATCAATTTTCCTTTGCACGAATGGATACTATTGTCCGTCTCAGCAGCGTGCTTCCATTGTTACTATGGTGATGACTGACCCACTTCGATATTGACCCGCCAAGTCCAAAGTTTTTTTTTTCTGGGTTTTAAATCATTTTTCCGTCTTAAAATGGCCAATTCTGAATTTTACAGAGTATCTTGTTTTGGAGAATGATTAGATAGAATGGGTCAGAGATATTGAATTTACACAAGATCAGAAAAATATTGCAAATTCCAGACTGAAGCATAAACTTTTATCTCCTAAAATGTATGGCCAGTTCTTTCTATGGCCAGTCATTAATTCAGGAATTTAGAAGCGTTGATGACTCTGCAACAGAAATACTTTCTAATGAAATTTGAACAGTGCATGTTAAAACTACATTTGTAATAATTAAAAAGATAAAGCGTCGATTCGAAGAAATGTACTTTCTCGGACTTGATCAGTCAGAAGAAAAAACAAAAAATTAGAGAATAAGGTCAATTACTACAGTATTTTATGATAACATTACCAAATGAAAGGAATAATTAGTGAGAAATACATGGGAATCGAGATATTTCAACAGTCCAGTCACGTCTGATCTCACAGGCCTGCAATGATCTCGCATTCATTCCTCTATTAAAGAGCAGTCAATATTTCTGCACTAGTTAGTGATTATTCCTCAAACTTACAGAGGAGAACGCTTGAAAATTTACCCTTCAATATTTGCAAACTCTCTCAGTTCATATGAGGTCGTGTATAGACAGTATTCTGTGAGTGTTTGACCAATCAAAAGTAAATATGCCTGCCCTTTATGGAGCAGGAAATCAATGATAGTTTCTCTTTCATTTTTGTTCTGACCAGCTGATGCTGGAAAACAAAAAAGACAAAGATCTACATTAGGTATTCACAAAAAGGAAAGGAGAAACCATGAAGAGTGTTCTGAATGAGGACTCGTATCATAGCCATAGTCATTAATATTAATCACCATAGACTACAAGATTGTCAGGCCAGCATTGAGGCCTGCAGACAAGAGAAACACATGTTATCACTTCACAGCCGTTATCCCTTTCCCTTAAAACTCCTCATTACCTAATTATGACAAGCCTACAATGATATGGTATAAATATCAATAGGATTTGATTTAGTCTTGTTTATTCAATGGAAAAAAAAAGAAAGTTTACTGAAAATTGGAGTGCAGTTCAGTGTACGACATGTTAAGAGGATATCATGACCTCATCTAATTTGCATTTATAAGTGATTGAAACAAACATTACCGTTTCAGGAAATATGAGAAACCTATTGAACTCTATAACTAATTTTGTGTCTGATGTTGTGTTAACATCTACTTGTGTGTTTGTTTTGATTGTTTTACTCTTTGTTAAAGTCAGTTGGACATGAATAGCTTGTTGACTCCAAGTGCTACTACATTATACAACATATTTGGGATTTAAGTATGTTGACAGTGTGTAAAGACCAAAGGATGATATTCAAATAACTTGAAACACTGTTCGTGCATAATGTAATATGAGATCACATGTTACCTTAGATACCATATGCTTTTAATGTGTACAATATGCTGGCCTCAGCAATTATTTGTATGTGCCTGTAGTATATATTTTTCGATATTTTTCACCCAGGGCTTGTTTGAAAATTGTCACACAAGATTTGAGAGTCTTTTACATGTATCTTTAATACAGTAATTCAACCGTTCAGATGGATTTTGAAACATTTATTCATGAACAAGACAAACAAACAAACCAGAATTACATAGACTCATATTTGATATTTTTATGTGTGTGTGAAAGATAGAACCTGTGAAATAGAAGAGAATCTTGTGCAGTCAGTTTTCCCAAAACCGTGAAGGAAGTTTGAGTGGTAGAAGCTTTCTTTTGTTGGATGCCAAGTAGAAATGGACTTCTTGCAACCTATGATCCAGAGCGATCCTTCCTTTTTCGTACTTAGCAGTCATTGTATCACAGTATTGCTCATGAAGAGCCAACTTGAGCCTGATTTGATTGCATGTAGTTCACATGCTGCTCCACCAAAGCTTGTGAGTGGTAAGCATGACATGTAGTCACAGGGATATCTTTCCTTTCAAGTTTTAGTGATATCACAAACAAAAACAACAAAAAATTGGATGGCGACCTGTAATCTTATAGGCTAGTGAGGAACAGGAATAAGATATATATGATGCTCGCAGGCTAGAGCAGTATGATACTGAAGTGTATCTTGTGTCATTTCTGTATGAAACCCACACTTAGCTTGATAAGGGGATCTCCGGCGAGCTGCGAGAGAGAAAGAGAGCAAAGATGTGCTGTCACCGACTGATCCCTCCCGTCTGAGGGAATGACGCTTTTTAATTTTTTATGTTTTTTTTCTCACAGATTTGTATTTCCTTGAAAGCTTAACAATGCCATTAGCCTAATAGCTGTATTTGATTCCAGCCACTCAGCCTATAGGTGTTTACAGTCATTGCCTTTTGAGGAGGGTGTTTCAAATGTCCTCAGGAGCATACAATTTGGTTTGCCTCACATATTTTAGTTCAGTCATTTGCAGGTAGAAAGTCAATAGCACTATGAATCCAAGCTTATTTATTTGTTTTCTGATTTGGGATTCTGGCATTATCGCTCCTGAAACTTGATTGTAAATGTGAAAAACACATTTTTCTCCCCTTGCCCACCCAACCCCCCCCCCCCAAAAAAAAAAAACCAACCCCCCCCCCCCCCAAAAAAAAAACCTAGAAAGTAACGAGTGACATCACATTAAAGCTTGTGGCTAGTTTTGATCCTTACTACAGGATCATGAGAGCATTCAAATCCTAAATGCTGTGATATATGATGTTCAGTTTTGGCTATGCCTCCACCATGTTGTGGCACCAGAGGCATTATGATTTCGGTTGTCTGTCCATCCGTCTGTCCATAATTGATTTTTGGACGATGTACCTTAACCGTTTGAGGTACCAACTTGGCATATTATGTTGGAATTGAAGAAGCCGTGCCCATTAACTCTGGGCGCACACGCCCAAGGTCAAATGTAAAGGTCAAATGCAATATTGTCACGATTTCCCCTTCTTTCGTGAACCTTCGTGTATTACCAGATCATGTTGTACAGGCAATGAAGAAACTGTATTGCTGTATATTGTAAAGACAATGAAGAAACTTACTTTATTAACATTTCTAATGTTTATGTATATATGTATGGTACCAACAATGTATGTGTATGTATCTGCATGTGCAATGATAATGCAGGAACCAATACATCAAATCAAATCAAATCAAATGTTTTAATATCTCCGTAGAATATCAAAGATATGAGCACCTGAATGTGAATTGAAGGCATTTAAACCTTTACTTGTCCAGGCACTTAGCCATAATTAGCCGTTCATCAGCATTTGGTTGATATTCCAAACTCAAACTGATTTTAACTTAGCCAGCCCACACAGGAATACAGTTTAGCAGTGAGCCTTAAAAAAGTCCAGTAAGTAAGTCATGGTAGGCCCATTCACATACAAGAGTTATCTATTTTTGGATCGTGTTGCAAAAATTGATTTTATTTGCCAACGTTCTTACATTTTCTTTTTTCTGCAATCGCAGCACTTTTATTCTCCAAATTGTGCATGCTTAAACAATTACCGGAGTTGTGCTTAAGGAGTCAGTAGTGCATTGTGTACTTAGGTGCCTCACTTTTAATTTTGAGTGCTTAATAGGAGTAATAACGTTTTAAGAGGATCAATTGAATATCTCTTTTCGGGGCTGAATTTCTGGAATTCTTTGAATTCTGCTGACTGCATTCAAATGTAGTGAGGTAAAATGCAGATTAGAAAGACTGACATTGGGCTGGCTTGTATTCCACAATATGCACACATGCTCACATGCTTGCGCTAACTAGAGTCATATGAACAAAATTGCATAAATTCCATTAAGTTCCGTCGTATCTTAAGTTTGTAAGTTTGAATTGATAACTTCACGACTACGTGTACGTCCCTTAACCCATTTTATTGTCCCTATGAGTAGGGTGGTTGTTGTTGTTTTTTGTAGTTGTGCAAAATGATTTATTAGGATGGACACAAGCTATTTTATTTTGTTAAATTCCTGAAGCGAGAGACATTAGAACATTGTGCAGAAGATGTAAATGCAGGTTGATGGCAGTGTTTTGAGATAGTGCCATCATCCCCTCATGTAATTAGCATGTGTTTGTGGTGACAGCAAATGTGACTGTTGTTGAAAACATGCCTGACTTGCAGATCCAATGGTTTCCTCTTTTTTTTCACTTTGGCTCGTAATGGAACTGCTATAACACTGCAAGTTCAGTTTACTCCATTAGATGTTGAGTGGAGGAGTGATTTGGGAGGATAAACTCCCCATCAGAGAGCTGTCAAGTCTGCCAGATTCTGCCCTATAGGCTTCTTGGTAACCGTAAAGGGATTGTATAATATTGGTTGAGGTGAGGATTTAGCTTTTAACATTTTGTGAGATATTTAGAAACCACTAGATGAATTGTTAAAGAGCATACAATTCTAAGGGGAAGTGAAAGTTTATTTGATGAAAACTGGTTTTGAAATGACTGAGGTATCCAAAAACAAGTTAAAACAAAGTGATCCTAATAAAAGTTGTGGCCTGTCACATTCAATATATCAGGATTGCTTTCTTTGGGTATCTCAATTATCTCACAAACACACACACACACACACACACACAAGTTGGACACCTGCAGCCCCATCTCAACCAAATCTGTACCTTCCCTTTAATCTCTTCATGTCTAGACAAGAGAATACAAAAATCTCCCTCAATGCGAGACTGATTTTTGCCCGCTGCTTTGAGATGTGTGTAATACACTGGTCACTTTTTCCTTGATTCCTCTTAAAGGACAAGTTCACCTACATAGACATGTGGGTTGAGTGAATGCAGCAATGCTAGTAGAACACATCAGTGAGAGTTTGAGCAAAATCGGACAATCCGTTCAAAAGTTATGAATTTTTGAAGTTTCCGCTCAGTCACGGCTGGATGAAAAGACTACTATAGCTTGTGATGTCACATGAGTACAACGATATAAAGAGAGAATAAAGAAAATTCAGCATATTTCCATTTTTCTCGCATAACAAAAGAACACTCAACTTCTCTCTTTCAGAAGGCAGGGGGAATAATATTACCCTTAACATACGTCAGTAGCAAGTTGAAGAAATGTGCACTTTATTCAAAAAGTAAAGTTTTGTGAAATTCTCTTTTTATTTTCATTATATACTGTAAAACGAGGAATTTTCGCGCGCATTTTAATTTCGCGAATTTCGCGAGCGCCAAAATTTGCAAAATTAAAATGCACGCGAAAGCTTTTGTCTACACTACATGCATTGAATGCCAGTAGCAATTCGCGAAAATTTCATGCCACGAAAAAGGCTGTCGGCTCCAATTCGCGAAAATTTCATGCCGCAAATATATCATGTTTTACAGTAGTTGTACGCATGTGACATCATACACTGTAGTAGTCTTCTCTTCCAGCAGTGACTGCGCAGATACTTAAAATACTCGTAACTTTTGAACGGATTGTCCAATTTTCCTCAAACTTTCACTGATGTGTTCTACTAATATTGCTGCATTCTCTTAATCCTTATGCATATGAAGGTGGACTTGTCCTTTAAGAATCTTCCAGATTTTGGGAGATGAGTGTTGGAAGCCCTGCTCTGACATACTGGTGATGCCTTGTGTTATGTAGTTGGTAGAGTAGTTTAAAGAATTGTAAGAGGGCCCATTCATTCATGATACCAGTGAAAAATTGCAACATTTGAAAAATCACAACATCTGTCTCAAAGTTGCCAGTTAATAAGTGCCGTATGCCACTGGAAACGTTGCCAGAAAACTTGCATACCATGAGTTTTCTGACTTCCTCTAAAGTTTATCATGATACAACTAGTCTCCAATGAGGACAGGTACTACAGAAACTCATTATGTCAGATAGTCATGTGACTTGCACTCAATGTTTGGATTCCTACCCCTGGCCAGACACAAAGGCCCGAATTCAGGAAGGTGGTTTAAACCTGAAACCTAGACATGGTCTAAAAAAAGCTGGAAATAGGCATATTAATGCGAGTTTGTTACTGGATGTCTGTTGATGTAATCTGTCAATCGCACTTACACAGAAGAAAATTGCATAAACCATCGTTTAAATTTGCACCACCTTCATGAATTTGGGCCAAAATGTGTCGCTAGCCGTTGAGGCTATTGAGGCATCATAACAGTAGTTCCATCACAGCTGCTGCTGAGCCGTATGTGCATGTTCCTTCAGGTGACAGTATCTTGCAGTATCTTAACAATTTTTTTTTTCACATAGTGTAAAACGTGGAATGCACACGTGGAATGTTCGTGTGCATTTTAATTTCGCGAAATTCGCGAGAGCCAAGATTTGCAATATTAAAATGCAGGTGAAAGTTCTTGTCTATACCATACGCATTGAATGTTAGAGGCAACTGGCGAAAATTTCATGGCACGAAAAAGGCCGACACCTCCAGTTCGCGAAAATATCCTGTTTTACAGTAGTGCAAATGGAAAATTTCAAATATCACACTGTCACAATAAGTTGCCTGAATTGGTCTCTGGTTATGATCAACCAGTGTGTCTGAACTTGAAGCTTTGAAATCAGTTCAGTAGAGGATGTTAACACACCTCGTTACTCGCCTCAAAGCTCTCGTGTACATGAAGTCGTGATTGGTTTATTGATCAATTTCTCTGAAATACATTTTGCTGTATGTTCAAGCTGCATCCTATTCTTGAATGCATTTCTCGATGAGAGCTAAACTCATATTACTACCCATATCTTCTCCCAATCTCTCTTTCCCCATTCTCCTCCCTCTCTTTCTCTTTTGTCTCCCCTGTTTCTTCTAATTTTTTCCTCTCTCTCCCTTTCTGTCTTTCTTTCTTTGCTCTCCTCATCTTAATGTTCCTCTCTGCAGTTTCTATGGAACTACAAGATGAACCTGACGAAGGACTACCGTTTTGACAATGCTGCATCGGAAGTTTGTCGTGAAGACCTCAGGAAGGTAAGTTTTCTCATGAACAGGGCATTCTTCAAGCAGCTGTGTAACAAACCAGGGCCCTGTTTCATAAAACTGTTCATAGAGTTATGCATGACTGCACATGCACAACCGGAATATGAAATGCCAACATGTGTGCCTTTTAACAAAGTACGACTGTACATCAGTATCTAATCTGCATTGGGAGAAAAATACACTTTCAACCTAAAATGTTTGTTAAAATGTATTAAGAATAATCAATTTTATCTGCAAATTTCAATTGTAGCTATTGAAATTAACAATGATTAAGAAACCCACTTGGCTGCCATATTTAAGCTGTTTGTAAAGTTGTGCGTAACTTTACGAACAGCTTTATGAAACAGGGCCTTGATTATTATGGACATTTGTTCAGATTTAGATGATTGTAACAATTTTTCTTTGTGGTAGTTTCAAGGATAATATGGCGTTATCACCAAAGCTTGATAGATATATGCTATGGTTTTTGTCTCGCCCACCGGAGGTGAAGGCGAGACTAAGGGATCCAAATGGCGTCCGTCCGTCGTCCGTCGTCCGTCACAAATGTTAAAGTTTACCTGCAAGACTCTCTTATGATGCATAACTTGGCAACTGTTACAGCAATGGCAGCCACACTTGGGTGATAGAAGCATTAGGGGTATCTTCATGTTATGGTGTTGTTGGAGGTCATGTGATGATGTCAAAGGTCATTTGAGGTCATATATTAAAGAGTATGTGCAAGACTCTCTTTTCTATGTTAAAGTTTACCGGCAAGACTCTCTTTTGACAAATAACTTCACATAAGTTGCTTGGATTACAACCTAACTTGGGTCATAGATGCACTAGGGGTACCTTCATGTTATGGTGCCGTTAGAGGTCACAGGATAAGGTCAAAGGTCATTTGAGGTCATACATTAAAGTTTACTTGCAAGACTCTTATCACACGTAACTCGACACACGTTGCTACAATGGCAATCAAACTTGGGTGATGGATGCACTTGGGGTACCTTCATGTTATGGTGCCGTAAGAGGTCACATGATAAGGTCAAAGGTCATTTGAGGTCATACGTTAAAGTTTACTTGCAAGACTCTCTTATCTCACGTAACTCAACACATGTTGCTACAATGGCAATCAAACTTGGGTGATGGTAGATGTCTCTTGGGAAGTTGAAGGTAACCACAAGGTTAAAGGTTACAGACAGGGGTCAACAAACTTTTAGGGCCCAATGTTAAGTTTTTAGGGCGCATTTCGTTAATGGCTCATAACTTTTGATCCCTTTGTCCGTTTGTGACCAAACTTGGATGGAAGATGTCCCTTGGGGAGGTGAAGGTCGTCACAAGGTCAAAGGTCACAGACAGGGGTCAATTAACTTTAAGGGCCCAATGTTATGTTTTTAGGGCGCGTTTTGATTGTGGCTCATAACTTTTGATCCCTATGTCCGTTTGTGACCAAACTTGGACGGTAGATGTCCCTTGGGGAGTTAAAGGTCATCAAAAGGTCAAAGGTCACAGAAAGGGGTCAACAAATCTTTAGGGCCCAATGTTAAGTTTTTATGGCGCGTTTCAATTATGGCTCATTACTTTTGATCCCTTTGTCCGTTTGTGACCAAACTTGGATGGTAAATGTCCCTTAGGGTGTTGAAGGTCACCACAAGGTCAAAGGTCATAAGCAGGTCAATTAACTTCTGGGAGTTATAAAAAAATATTAATTCCTTGTACGCGAATGGGCGAGACACAATTTGGCGATTGCCTCGTTAAAATTAGATTTTCCTGTAATTGACTTCAGGAGATCATACATGATATGTGTGTGTGTTTGTGTGTGTGTGTGTGTGTGTGTGTGTATGTGTGTATGTGAATATACATGAAAGAAACTACAGAATGCTCTCATTCCCTGGTCACACAGTTCAGTGACTGCACCGGTATGGAGCCCGGTAAGGGACTGATTCTCCCCTGCTTGCTGGACCACTTTGACGATATCGCCAACCAACAGTGCGTCCAGTACCTCAACCGCATGAAGGAGATCACCTTCAGCGACTTCCGCCTCATCACCGGCTTCTACGAACAGTGCAGCGACGACATTGCCACCTTCAAGTGCGGCGTGGTGAATGAGGACGGTAACGCTGCCACCAACGTGAGTCGAAAATCCATGCTGCAATATATCTGCTCTTCATTGCTGTACTTTCAATATGCAGATACAGTACCAGCATGATACCTGCTGGCACAAAGCCCCATCTCTTAAGGATGTCAAATATTCAGGAAAAGAAAAAAAAATGGCAGCCAAAACACAATAACAGTTGGGATTGCTTGTCCTTTGACATACTGTGCTGGTGTCATTTTGGGGCTAAGACAGCTCAATTTTGGACAGGACATCACATAACTGATTATCTGACATTAAATCCAAAAAATGATTTTCACAAAAACCTGAGATACAAGCTTTTGTCACCCCAGCAACGATAGGAGTGTATGGATTGTTGTCATAGCGACTAATTACCACCTGTGAATTTTTAAAGTGGTAGAGTGACAAACTGTGTGATCAGTATGATAGTTGACAAAAGCGTAGATCATTCACAGTGATGATGCTACCTTTGTATGTAACAGTGAAAAGGGCTTAATTTGGTACAGATACTTGTGTGACATTCGTTGAAATGAATGTCACACTTCAGTTGCATCAAATGCCATTTAGCAGTTAGCTGAGGCTGTGTATTGAGTGGTACACAAGCATCAATATTTGGACGCCGTGTGAACATTTGATAGAGTGTACATAATAAAGAGAAAATGTTACCTTTGGCAAGAATGCTAGACTGTTTTACGATGAACAAGATTTTTTTTCATATTGTTTTTATGTTGTTGTTGTTTATGTTGCCTTATATATGGTTGGAGAGGTATATTTTCTTCAAAAGTGCATGAAGAGTCTGACGAAAAAACAGTGAGTTTAATCAGTCGGAATGAAATGTGACTTGTGAATATGATTTAGATAATGCTTAGTCCCAGGGGATAGTTCCAAGGTTGTGTTTGTGTCTTATCACAAATTTTGTTTTGCCAACAGTGGTTTCTGTTTTTGCTCCATTTGTTTGTTTGTTTGTTTGGTTTAGTGATATTGATATGTCACCCTATGTCCTTCTGCTGCCTTGCTTCTTTTCAGTGGGTGGGACAGGAGCTTAGTCTGGTAATTGCCCTTTTCATAGCTCCAACCTGTACAATTCATAATTAAAAGGTATTAGAGAAAGCATAGTGTGGAAATGGTCTATACTGACAGACTCATTCCTCTTTAATAGGTATCGCATGGTACACTAGACAACATACATGGTGTGATTTATAAAAAAAAATGGCTTGTATTCATTTTTCTGCTCCTTTCACTAATGAAAACTTGAGAATAATTTTGAGAAATTTCTCTTTGGGCTTCATTCTATAAAAAAAAAAATGGGTGTGTCAGTCTTATCATATCTGTAATATCAAATTGAAGAATGGAGTATTATTCAATTCAATTCAATTCAATTCAATTCAATTCAATTCAATTCAATTCAATTCAATTCAATTCAATTCAATTCAAATCAATTCAGTTTTACTTGGCACATAATAAATAAAAAGTACATTATGTACACAATAAAAAAAAAGCAATGCGTATATTGTATATACAGTACATGCACATGTTAAGGAAATTAATGCCAGGACCCCTTTGGAGTATTATCTGAAAGGATGAAGGGAAAGAGATAAAATCTTCTTTTTATTCTCACCCTTCTTGAGCTGACAATCTGTGGAAGGAGACTTTCGAATGAAAACAGAATGACAGACAGCTTTGTGTGCAATTAATCTCTTTTTAATCCCTTAGCTCCACCATTCCCAAGGAGGCACCATCCACTGCCTAGAGAAGAACATCAAGAAGCTTGGAGGCAAGTGCAAGCTGCAGATACTGCGGGTCGCTGAACTCTCCTCCCGCGACTACCAGGAGGACCGCGCCCTCTTCTTCGCCTGCCGCGACGACCGGGAGCGCTTCTGCCCGAAGGAAGTCAGCGGCCAGGGACGCGTCTACAAATGCCTGTTGAAGAACAAATTTGACAAGGAGATGAGTGAAGACGTAAGGCATTACATTTGCAAGCTCTTTTATTTCTAAACTGGGAAAGCTGTGACATTCTATTCAGATTCAGATTCAGATTTATTCAACACTTTCAGTAAAAACAGAGGAAAAATACAGAAAATTGACAACACTATACTATAACAAGAAAAGAATAATCACAATAAGCATCAGTATAACATTACGAATATACAATACATTTGAAATTGTTCGGAGACGGACAGAAAGGCTATGCTTTATACAAAAGTCCTGTCCCCATACTATTTCATTCATAAAATATCAAAATATTGATTGAATACATTTCTTTATGAACTAATACACACATACATAAGCACACACACACACACACACACACACACACTGACATATTTTATAAGAGAACAATTTATCACACAATTTCGACATACTGATTCAAAACATGCAATTTTAATCTTCTTTTAAATTCATCAATCATGTAAAAAGTGCCTTTCAGTGTCCTCATACTTGCTTAGAAAAGCAGATTGATTGGTACATTCAAGTAGCCAAGTGTGCAAGTATTCAGTATCTAGAAAAAAATCAAGAAAAAACCCCAACAACAGACAAAAAAAAAGAAGATTAAATGCCCTATTAATACTGTGTAGGCCATGTTTTTAGTAGGGTTTTTATGTTCGCAAATTTCGAGAGGCAGGTGCTATTGGCAAATTTTAAGACATGCAAAAATAGGAATTTTGATGCCAACATGAGCGCTACTTGCACATTTCTCTGTCCATTATTGTGCTCGCAAAATTATCCAGAAGTCCCAATTCGTGAATATTAGACTCTTTAGATATATGGCATATGAAGAATAAAGCAAATATTAAAGAAATGACTGCATTGCCGTATCATTTCAGATGTGCATATAGACTCATTCGTGGGCAGTTGCTGGTCCTTACAAGCATACGATTACCAATTGCTTCTACAATACCTGATAAGATATTTGTAGTAATCAGAAAACCAAAGGAATTCAAACACACTGTGATATTCTTGAATGCAACTTCTCCCCCCCCCCCCCCATCTTCTCACCACTGCCTTATTGTCTGCCCTCATTCTACCCCATTAACACCCCTCTTTCTACCCCTCCTTGACCCCCTTTTCACCCACTCCTTCATTACCTTTCCGCCAACCCCTCCTCCACCCGTCTTCCCACCGTGCAGTGCAAAGAGAAACTAACGACGAGACAGAAGGTTGTCGCCGAGGACTACAAGGCCAACTTCAGGCTGATGCGCAAGTGCAAGAAGGAAGTGGCAGAGGCGGCGTGTTCCCTCGGTGACGCTAAGACCAAGGAGATGAAGCTGGCCAACATCCTGCTGTGCCTGGAGCGAGGGAGCAAAGAGAGTGAGTGTATCACAAGCACCCTCCTGAGACTCGTGATCGAGGGGGAACATTAATTTTCATGACTGATAAGATAATTCTGGTCTGTGACCTTTGCCCTTTTCATGTGTAGAAAAGTTGAGAAATGGCACATCTGGTCCTTGATGTCATTAGCACAAGACAAATTTATCCATCATTAGGGAATGTTTGCCTGTCACAAGAGTCAGAAAAAATAATGATTACTAATAAAAAGTTGATAAGGATAAGCCATATCTGTTACTAATGGAGCTGAAGTACATTTTGTCATGATTGCGATTCATGTGATGTAACAACTATAAGCCAGTTAGGAGATAGCTCATGTGCACATTGGTACAAATGACCTTTCTTATTTTTTTCTCTTAGGCGCTTCACTCATTTTCTCTTCACTCATTGCTCGATGTAACAGTTTATGGAATTCGTCAGTCATATTCAAACGAAGGATGAACCTGTGTAGATTAGATAGTCAGAATGGTCTGTCAGTTAACATCTGGGAAAGCATCCATTTAATCATTGTACATTTAAAGTATGAACAATTTCTTTCTATTGATATCATTTAATACCACTTCCTGAAAATTTCAATATCTGATCATGTCTCGATAAGAGAATATCAAAATCTCCCTTAATTTGGGAATTATTTGTGTCCATTGAGATGCATATAATTCACAAGAATCTCCCTGATGTGGATGCGTGAATGTTGGCAGCCGTGTAACGTCGTTCTTGTCATGTGTTGTGCCGCAGAGACCGTGACCATCAGCGGAGAGTGCCAGGCGGAGCTGGTGGACGTACGGAAGGAGATCATGTCAGACTACATGATCAACCCGGAGCTGATGGAGAGCTGTGCTGTGGAGATCGAGGCGGACTGTAACGGGGTGCGCCGCGAGGGCAAGACCATCCACTGCCTCATGGGCCTGGCCAAGCGCAACAAACTCTCAGACAAGTGCAAGAAAGGCGTAAGTGCAAGCCCTCAATGGGCTTTAGTCTTTTCTTCTCGCGGCGGCGCATGTGGGGGGTCTTTCCCTTTGGAAGCCATCGTGACAGGCAGCTTCCGGATTTAATGTCTAATGATGCTGCTAAAAAGTCATGGTGCATTCTAAAACTCATTAGTTCACCCCTTAATATTTCATATTTATCCTTCAGTTTTACGTGTATGCCGCTTCTCTTTGTGTATTATTTGTTTGTTAGTTTGTTTTTCTTGAGGAAACCATCCAGGTAGAGAGTCTGAGAGTGGTGTGTGTTCCTCTTGGAAACGTGTAGTGATGTGAATCAAAAATCGTCTATGGATGTGAGTGATCATCCTTGAGCAGATCCGTCCTCACTGGACTGCACCTATATAAAAAAGAAAAAAAAAACAATGGTTCTTATCAGGGCCGTCCATGTGGTGATCATCCCTTCAAGACTTCACTTCCTATCAAATAGACTATATCCAGTCCTTTTTAGGACTGTCCACATGGCACTTCACCTTCGCATCACACCCAATCTCAACACAAGAAGACTCTACTACCCCTTCTCAAATGGTGTACTGCAAATCTCTCCTTTTGTTAACGGATATGAGTGTTTTCTCATTTGCCCATTGTTGCAGTATAATTGATGTGAATGTAAATTATAAATGTAATGCCATGGCTGGTCAGTGAGATCAATGAATTAACTTGTTCAGATAATTGATATACATGTGAATTATGCAATGTAAGAGAAAACAGAGGAATCACTTCTTTCTTTTCTTTTCTTTTTTCTGTGATGTCGCTGTGATGTCATCAGCTTTCCGATCTGGTGGAGGAAGCAGATGCGGGATCAGACTACAGACTGGACCCCGCCCTCCACGAAGCTTGCAAACCAGTGAGGGATGCCCTCTGCCCCAAGAAATCAGATTCAGAGTGAGTTCGTTTGCGAGCCAGAGCCAAACCCATCCCTCTCCCTTTTTCTTTCATATCCATCCATTTACATTTACATTTCGCATATCGTCTCTTGGGTGACAAGACCTCGTATCGATAAAATGTCAAATGTTCAGGAGAGCATTAAAACATGGCGGCCAAAGCACGATAGCAAATGGGATAGTCTTTCCTTTGACATGCCGTGGTGGATTCATTTTTTTTTTTGGTATGACAGCTGGGATTTGGACAGAACATCACTTAACTGATTATCTGACCATTGATTTAAAAAAAAAGTCATTTTCACCAAAAGTTGAGATACAAGGTCTCGTCACCCTCGCGACGATATATATTTAAAAATATACTTAGGCATATGCACATTCAAATCATCACACTGACATACATGCAAATATGATTTATGAATAAGGAGTGTTACCATATAGTGAGAAATAAGAAAGCAATGTTGAATATTGCAGTGGATATCAAGGAATGACAAAGACCCTTGACCTAATGTAAAAGTGGATATTTATTACGCATGTAATTTTTCGCGCTCGATCGGGTAAGATGGATTTGGTGTGTTTTTAATTCCGCGGAATCAGGACTGGAACATAAGGCATGCAAAAATATTCGCATGCTTTTATGGTCGTGCTAGCATCTGGTTGCACTAATGCGCAAAAATTTCCACTTTTACAGTATCAGGCATCAGCCTTGATGGACTGGACTGCACCTTACAAATTTGCATCATAGCCTTTATGTAACTTATAGAGATTCAGAAAATACATGTAGACGTAGAGGATCAAGGAGAAAGACAGGCAGGCAAATAAAAATGAAAAATACAATTGAATGAAAGAATTGATACGACAAGGATTGATCTGGAAATGTTAAGTAATCAAGATTTAGGAAATATGAACTTTCCAAAGTAATTGTCTATGTGCATATGTATGTATAGCATATAGAAAAAAATTCTGGAGGGAAGATGCGTTTTTGTGTGAAATTATAATTGTAATTGTGAAAATGTGTCTTCCTTTCTTCAGCCCCGCCCCCTTTCTGTTTCGCTGTAATGTCTGAGAAGTGTACTGGTAGTCCAGCAACTGTGATTACTGCAGATTCCATCACATTTTCTCTTGTCCTTTCTTGTAGGGTGCTACAATGTCTGATGGACAATATTGATGATAACCAGATGAAGGATGTTTGTGCAGAGAAGCTCCTGGAAATACAGTACTTTATTTCGAGAAATTTCAGGTGAGCCATTTTGTGTTGTCTTTGATTCTTCCTGGAGCAGAGTGGTCCCTTCAGAGTGCTGTGTAGTTCTTAGCCTCGTTTTATCAAAAGATAAAATCGATTTTAAATGTCCTTACTACACAGGCTGCCATAGACTGACAGTTGAAATGAACTATGTAATCAAGTTTAACTCTACGTAAAACAGGGCCCTGGTCCGTTTTCCATTGGGATGACTTTTGTCTGTGCTAAATATGATACTGGCGTAGTAGTTCTGTATGCTTTCTGCACGTTTGGTATGCATTGGAATGTAAGTAAGAATGTGTGAAGTGAAAAGCTGACAACTTGGTCGTCAGGAAAAAGATTCACAACTTTGAGTTTATCAGTGTAACTTCCAAGTCGTTTTTTTATCACTGATTCCTGGCACGTGTTGAAGATAAGATGACATCCCCATTTTTTTTTTTACTCCATGTCATCTGCTACAGGTTAGATCCAGTGCTCTACAAGAACTGCCAGTCTGATGCCAAAGTTCTGTGTTACACAGAGAACTGGACAGCCTCCAACAACGTTCCTGCTGGCATCGTGTTCTCTTGCCTCCACGGCCATCTGCATAATGAGGAAAGTCCGGTAAGGAGATGAGAAACTACAGTACCGACAGCAAATTATTTTCCACGCAAACGTTTGGGAATATTTCCGAATATTCGCGAATTGCACATCGGCGAGTATTCCCGAATATTCGGGAATATTCGGAAATAATTATTATCCTGGATCAAAAAAGAAGAAGTATCCAATGCATTGCAAAAGCGTGAATATTCGCAAATTTATGATGCGCGCATATGTGTGCAATGCGCAAACATTCGCTAATATGTGGAAAATGATTTGCTGTCGGTACTGTAGAAGTAGTGGGAGAGTGGAGACATCCGGCAAAGCCTTAGGGTCTCTAGTGCCGCTTAACTGGACCTGAGTCCTTTAAAAAAAGAAACGACAACAAACAAACAACAACAACAACTAATTGCTGTTCACCGCAACTTCTTGGGTAATATTGATATTTTTATGCACACAAACATACAGGCTCCAGCAAGAATTCAACCTCCTTGGTAGAGGGTACAAGACAAAGCCAAATACTTGGTTTGGTCTCTTTTGATGCAGCATGTACAGATACCCTGATACAGAAGTTCACTTAGTTCTGTTTTATTCATGAATAACCGTGGTATATCTGGCAAGTTCTGTGCATGTGTCTATCTCACATGGGAGGAGATAAGAATTGTTTCGAGTGAAGTTGGAAATAAACTGCTGCATGATTTATAGTACTTCATGACACTATTACCACTTACATCTTGCATGAGTATTCCTCCTGAAGTGTGCATTACCACTCTAATCACAAGTACTAGTACTTTTGTAATGTAATTCTCATGAAATAGCATTCGTACTATGAATTACCATGTGACATACTGCAGTATGTCACCATAAATGCGAAGGTACCTGATGTTATACAGCAGAGCTTGCGGTGTACTGTTGAGTTCATTTGATAACAAACTTTTTGATTTGTGATTATTGTTATTATTTTTCTCACCCTCTGTGTTTTGATGTTTCATTTCCTTTTATGGCCAATCTCCAGGCTGTACTTTCTGTGGTGTCTACATGGATGAGACCAGATTATTTTTTTGGTTGTCTTTTTTTTAGGATTTGTGACTGTCTTTATAGATATGTGTCTAAAAAAACAAGAAGACTGTCCCCACAACTATACTGAACCTCTTTGCTGTTTTCCTGTCCGCTTAGCTCCAGCCCCGCTGTGCCGACCAGATCCATCGGGTCCTACGGCAGCGGGCCGTCAGCGTGCACCTCAACCCCCGCATCGAAGAGAACTGTCGGATGGACCTGGGCCTGCACTGCAGCGACAAGGTCAAGAGGGGAGAGGTGAGAACCACGCTGGAGGGTAAAAACCAGTTCGGGGTTTTGAAATGAGGAAATGAATTGAAATAATAGCGCTGTAGTCTGTATGAAGCATGCATGAAGGTGAGCCGGTGTGAAATGCAGATTGCATTCCAAGGACCTGTTGACCTGTTGATGAGGCATCATGATATGTGACAAGGAGGTGATGTAATAATGGTAGCTGTGACTGGTTGGTATGCTCCTGACTTTGTGTGACATCTATGTGGATAAGTCAATGATCTCTCTCTCTTCCGCTCTTTGTTTATCTATCTATCAATCCATCTATCTATCCATCTATCTATCTATCCATCTATCTATCTATCCATCTATATATATATATATATATATATATATATATATATATATATATATATATATATATATATCTTTCCCTCTCTCTCTCTCTCTCTCTCCCACTTCTCTCACTCTGTCATTTTTTTTGAGCAGTTTTTCTCACCAGTGAGTGAGTTGTTTTGCATGAAGACAAGAATGCCATCATGTCGTGTCATTCATGATTATAGGGACATAACACATAAAAACTAAATGAATGCCTCATGTGAACAGCTCTTCAACAAAACTAGATACCCGGCTGCTATTTGCATTGTATCTTGATCTGTTACATATGATTGCATTGTGGACAGAGTCTGTATGTAGCCATTCAAACTTGTGTACCTTCACGAATGCCACTGACTGCAATGCCATTTCTGTGTATGTCTGACTCCACCCTAAGGAACTCCAATGCCTGCAAGACAATGTAAACGACCTGACGGACCAGTGCAAGCAGGCTGTCGGGAACTTCACAATAGAGGAGGCAGAGGACATCCAGATGAATCGCAAACTGATCTCCGCCTGCGCCCCGATGCTTCGCAGGTTCTGCCAGGTGAGAATTTCAGCAGAAATTAGTACAGTCTGACCTCTGTTAATGGGCCATAACGGGACCAGCGCCCATCTGCATAAAGAGATCTGGCCGGATATGGGGAGAAACAATGTTTATGTATTCACGTGTATGGGTACAAGTAGGCTGCCGGCTCAAAGGTAGATACATACATGTAGGTAGTGTACACTACAACAGTAGTATAATTTCCGCTAGCCTACCTAAAATCATAGTCATGAAAAATGAAATATTTTACTGTAACATTGATAACATGTTTCTGTAGGGAATATTATAGGTAAATTGATCAAGTTTTGGAGGAGTTTTAATTGTGCTTCTTTACTTTCCTGATAAGAATGCATAAGCTCTCTGTGTTTTCCCGACAATGTTTCAGTGCTACAATAATGAAACATGAAATAAAAGAGGGCAGTTGTTTGTCATAAAGAATGGGAACTAACAGTAGCATTTAACTTTTCACTGCTGTCAATTGTCAGGATTTTTCCAAGGTTTTGATTGGTAATATCATAAAGACCTCATTTTTTTTTATTTTCCTCCACTTTTTCTTCCCAGGACAAACTAAAGGCTAAGAAGGTGGATGAAGGAGAGGCCCTGCGCTGCCTGATTGAAAACAAGAACAATGATGAAATGGAGGTCAAGTGCCAGGCCAGCATCGAACATTTCCAACTGGTGAGACCCTGCAGATGGTTGGATGGCAAGCTTTGATCGAGTGAAGCGGGGGCATTCCACGCAAACATTTTCAGGGGGTGTAGTGGGGTTTGTCTATGGCAGTATGCAGTGCCAAAATTGCATCTGTTAAAGAGGGGTGGATTTTAAGAAAAGCATATGCTGAGCCAAATTTTGTTGTTGCTATTGATTTTCCTGTGGAGTTAACAATGAGTACGAAAAGACTAATGATTTGACCAGAGTAAGCTTTGTCAGGTTTTGGGTGATTGTTGTAGCAGGTATTGTTGTAAGATGTCATTCTGTCCAGCTTACTTCAACAATGACAAACCATTTATCCAGCAAATTTGGATTTACCTGTAAAAATTAACAGCAGGTAGATGATTATCTAAAAAAGAGATAGGCTTATGGGTTTTTTTTGTAGTGCGCATGTATGTTTCTAGTCAGATGTTGTGATTTAACAGTCGTTGTGCATGTTTTTTTTTTTTTGTGTGTGTATGTGTGATTGTGAGAATTGGCTACAAGTAGTAGTAGAGATGTAACTTGTAATATCTTTAAATGGTATAATGATTTCTTTGCATGGGCAACAGCTGCAGCTGAAAGACTACAGATTTAGCTTCAAATTCAAGGAGAGCTGCCGTAAGGATGTCCTGAAGCTGTGCAAAGGAAGCCGAGACAAGTAGGTTACCATCTCTTTCAGTTGTCTGGATGATTGTGAGGAAGTTTAACCCTAAAATGGCCTGGGGTGGGGGGGGGGGGGAAGGGTTTGAATCAACACCCCCTCAACATTTTCCATGACCATTCTTCCGCGCAAAATTTTTTAACAGCACTGCTCACTGACTTTTTACTTTCAAGTCTCGCACACCTTTTGACACCATTTTTGCATAAATTGGGCATACCCTTACAACGCTGCATGACCTTTTATACGTGCTTATCAGACTGAAATGGCTCAAAAACTTGATTTTGTGTACAAAGTCTATGCAAATTGAGTTTTCTCACCTCATTCAAAAAGATGTTATTTTCACTTTCAATGGCTGAAATTGATGAATTTCAGCATAATTATGCTTAAAATAGGTTCTGTAATAAATTTTGCAGAAATAAAATGAAAACAAAAGGTCGAAAAACAAAGAAATACATTAAAGATTCGTAAAACAATAGAATACATAAGAAATCAATTTTGATACCAGATTTTTTTATTCAAGAACATTGTTAGGAATACTAGATTGAATAATGTCACCAAAAATTAGGGAGCTATTAACTTTATTTTCCAAGTTAGAGCAAAATTTATGATTTCACGCATGTCAATTAATATAAATTATAAAAAATGAAAAATTCAATGTTTTCTTTTATTGTGTGGTAGATTTTGCAACAGGTAATGTATGTGTCAATTTTCATAATGATTGCGCAATCGACGGCGGAGATCTCGGGGGGTTTTACATCAACCCTCACCCTCCCCCAGCTACAGAACAGCCCAAAAAGCCTTGCCTGGTTAAGGTTAAGATTTTTTCCATCACAGTGATAGTTGTCACGTTCACGCTATTGGATGATGTCATGGCTTTTCACATCTCCTCAGTGCTCAGATTCTTTCCTTCTCTAAGTGAATTTAATCTTCCGCTCAAATTGTTTTAAGTTTATGATGATGCATGAAACACAGATGACATTTTAAAGGGGAGGGCGTGAAAAGAGTATTTATTGGTGGAATTTAATAGTTTTGTGCAAACCAGTTTTAAACCAGTGGAAGAGAGAGTAGGCAGTTGCAATATTTCCTTCTGTTATTCACATGAGTGGTTGTGGTTGATATTACTCTTTCAGGAAGATGTGAACCGTCCAAAATGTTGATATTATTGTATTTTAGTCTGTCTCTCTGTGGAACATGCTGTTCTGTTTGTTTGACTCAACTCTTCTTTTCAAGATCAGCGTCAGCACATCATTTGGTTTTTCCTTTAATGCTTTCCTTCATCCATGCATATTATATAAAGTGTATAAGTAAGTCCCATTTTCAATGCACACACCAATTTCTCACTTGAACAGATGACAGGTTGGAAGAATCCTGATGCTGATTACGTGATTAGCATGTCCTCCAAAGTCAATGTGGCCTTGGAGGACGAACAACCTTGCACTGGCCATGCCTCTCTGTGAAATAGTGAAGGAAATGCTACGAGGTTGATTAACGAGTTTGGATGTGGCTGCGGGGGCATTGCCACTGCCAGACCAGTTTGATCATCCGTACAGAGCAGTGCTTGATTTAATTCATCGCCATTGCGAGTGCAAATGTTAACTCTAGCGCCTGGTGGTTTTTTTTCAGTGTGTCAACCTCTGTTCACTGCAGATAGCATTAAATTGCACAGGATTATTGGAGATTAGAATTGAATTACAGGGGAAGGATACGGGGATGAAATGAACCAGGCAAAGAATCACATCATCACACACCCACACCCCACATCCGCTCACATACGCACAGACACATGAGGGCAATAGTGGACCACTGTGTGATATTTGAGATGGTCCATTACAGTCAGTTCTCTTATTCAAGTCATAATTTGTAACTAATATGACAAGTGTGTGTACAGTAATTTTGCTCCCGTAAAAGGTTGAAGAGTTCACACTCTGCATCATGCTTTGGTTTTTATCAGTGATATGAGCTTCAACAACAACAAAAGTCCATGCGTATATGAAAAAAGTAAAATATAATGCTTCACAGATGAACTGCCAAAATAACAACAACAACAATACACTTGTAATGTTTCCAAGTGCAGAAAAGCAATATTCTTCTAGGTTTGATGGAGGCAGTCTTTCCTGAAAATGTTAATATTTATACCCCCGCCAAACGAAGTTTGAAGGGGGTATATAGGAATCAGCGGACGGTCGGGCGGTCGGGCGGTCGGTCGGGCGGTCGGGAGGTCGGTCCGTTGCAAATCTTGCGTCGCGAACTACTTCCTCAGTTTTCAACCGATTCCCATAAAACTTGGCACAGATGTGTGCCTTGGGTTGTAGATGTGCAAGACGTATTTTTTGACAGTACCTAAAAGTACGTTGCCATGGTAACGGCATATTATGGGCAAAAATGGGTACAAATCTTGCGTCGCGAACTCCTCCCACAGTTTTTGATCAATTTTTATGAAATTAGGTTTAGATGTTCATCTGAATATGTTAATGTGCAAGACACATATTTCCGCAGTGGCAAAAAGTGCGTTGCCATGGTAACGGCATGTTATTGGTAAAATATAGGGCAAAATGCTTCATGGCAAAACTGCTTCATCAGTGTTCTTCCAATTCTCATGGAATTCATATTGAATGTTTGTCTTAGGATATAGGTCAGCATGACACATTTCTTGACAGTGACAAAAAGTATGTTGCCATGGTAACAGCTCACATATTATGAGCCAAAATGATGGAAAATTTTGTGTTACAAACTACTTCCTCAGTTTTTGCCCAATTTCAATGAAACTTGGTACAGATGTGTGCCTTTGGTTGTAGATGTGCAAGACGCATTTTTTGACAGTACCCGAAAGTACGTTGCCATGGTAACGGCATATTAATGGCAGAAGATCAAGGAAAGATCTTGCGGATTTAGCTACTTCCTCAGTTTTTTTACCAAAGCTTATGAAATGTGGCACACACCTTGATCTTGGTGGGAAGATGTGGAAGACATATTTTTCGGACGTGTCGGAAGCTGCGTTGCCATGGTAACGGCATATAAATGGCAGAAGATCAAGGAAAGATCTTGCGGATTGAACTACTTCCTCTGTATTCGACTGAAGCTCATGAAATGTGGCACACACATTGGTCTTGGTGGGAAGATGTGCAAGACATATTTTTTGGACGTGTCGGAAGCTGCGTTGCCATGATAACGGCATATTAATGGCGGAAGATCAAGGAAAGATCTTGTGGATTGAACTACTTCCTCAGTTTTTGACAAAAGCTTATGAAATGTGGCACACACAATAGTCTTGGTGGGAAGATGTGCAAGACATATTTTTCGGACATGTCGGAAGCTGCGTTGCCATGGTAACGGCATTTAAATGGCAGAAGATCAAGGAAAGATCATTCCTTGGGTAAGACTGTCGTCACGGGGCGGGGGTATTAATCATTGTATCTGCAACATGCTTCAATAGAGTAGAAAGTAGACATGCGCAAATTCCTGTAGAGAGAACGAACTGGAGCCCCTCCGGTTCAAAGTCGAATGTATATGTTTATGATATTATTCCAGATTTATTCTGTGTTATGTTTTGTTGGAAAAACAAGAACAAAAATAAATAAATGAATTGAATTGAATTGAATTGAATTGAATCGAATTGTATTACATTGTATTGTATTGTATTGTATTGTATTGTATTGTATTGAATTGAAAAGAAAAAACAGGACTTGATGCTGTCACTCCTTGTACCCCCCTTGCAGGTCCTCCATCATCAAGTGCCTGAGCTCCAAGGTGAGGGATAGCATTCTCCTGAGCCAGGCCCCGCCCGTCACCGAGGAGTGTAGGCAGCAGCTCAAGTTTGAACTCCTCCAGAGGGTGAGTGTGCGTGTGTGTGTGTGTGTGTGTGTGTGTGTGTGTGCGTGTGTTGAGAGGCGCTTAGGCACATGGGGTCATTTACAAGGCACTGCTGACCGCTCTGGCCATCAAGTTAAGGGAATGGCCCCCTTGTCCCTCCCTCACATACACTTATTCTTATGTACAAGATATACTGTTAAAGTAGAAATTTTCAATTTTCATGAGTAATATTTTGCAATCAGCTGAGGAATATGAATTTTCATGTGTATTTTTTTTAATTCTGTGGAATCAAAGAGATGAAATATTATTACATACAAGAAGCAAAAATATTTGTGTGCTTTTACTTTCATGCTAGCTTCATGTTGCGCAGAAGACGTGAAAATTTCCACTATTAACAGTATGATTTTAGATGGCTGGAGACCATCCAATATTACATGTAGTTGCCCAGAAGGTCTGTCATGGAAGAAATAGATGCAATATGTTTGTAAGCGCAATGCAGATAGCGATATAGATCATTCGTTTCATATTCTGAGTATAAACATTCAGAATTTAGGAGGCGAGTATTTGTATGTCGTAAACATGTTTATTGAAAGGTATTTATACGATAACATCCATTGCAGCCCACAGGCTGAATCACAGACATTTTACATGAATTATCCAAGCTGTTCCAAGCCTGTACTGATAAATATCAAAGATATATCATAGACAAATGAGTTGCAGGCTAAAAAATGAGAGCATGAAGAAAGTTTGACTGTGGCATGTTTTCTTTACCCATGTACAAAGAGCAGGTCCATGTAATATGCATTTTCCTAGGGTATTGCATTGGAAAAATTGTCTGTGGACAGTGGTAGATAAAAGTCATATGAGTCTCTCATGTTTCTTTGGTTTGTGTGTGAAGTTGCCAATCCATTTGATGCTTTAGAAGATAAATCGTTATTGTAAGATACTATATACGCCATATGCATGTATCTAGCAAGTCTAAATTTTGCGAATCGGAACTTCCTGCCGATTTCGCGAGTGGTTAAATTTGCAATCATTGAGTACTGTACTGAACAGAGAAATGTATACAGTGCACGTCATATTCATATGGGGGATCAGAGTCAATATTTTTGCGTGTCTTTAAATTCGCGAATAGCACCCGACTCACAGAAATTCACGAAAATAAAAATCTCGCAAAATGTTTGGCATAAACAGTACACCAAGTTTGTTTGTTCTGTCACTTATGAATGAGGGTAGCACCGGTTTATTCTTCTGTTTGTGCTCTCATTTTGCTCGATGGTAAAGGATGAGAACATCGAGCTGGACCCTGAGCTGCAGAAGGTGTGCAAGTCGGAAATACGCCGCTTCTGTTCTACGGTGACCCAGGGCAATGCCCGGGTCATCGAGTGCCTGCGCTCGCACCAGGCCGACCTGGACAACGACTGCCACGTGAAGCTCTTCAACCGCGAGAAGGAGATGGCCGCCAAGCCGGACATTGATTATGCCCTCATGCACTCCTGCAAAAAGAGTATCAAGGTAGGTTGTCTCCTTTGTCATGTCAAGTTTTTGGTGTCTTTACATTCAGTTTGTGTCTTCATATGTTTTGTTGTGTCGAAGTAGCCTATTCTAATGTCACACTTGTATCTATTTACGTGTGTGTGCGTATTTGTGCATGTGTTTTGATGTTCAAATCAGAGAATGTAACTCTACATTGTAAATAACAAAATGCTGCAATGTGGCTGCTGGCCACAAAAGATACTGATATAATATCGTATAATGTCATATTGATGACATATCATTGTCAGGTGCAAATTAAATCTGTTCAAATTAAATCAAATCAAATCAAATGAAGCCCTTCCCAAATGGATCCACTCTGGGGAGACTTCTTCAGTTCTGTCATTGCCCTTTGCAACTTATCGTACAAAAAAGGTCGATGACATGTCTACAATTGTGATATGACATGGGTTAAATAATGAATTGATGGTATCATTGATCGAGTGACATTCTGAAGTCATAGTTTCGTTTTATTTGTTTTTGTCAAATGCTTTGAAATCTTATCCATTGAATGATAAGAAATAATGATTTGTAGGTATAACTTTTGTTTTTCTTGTTTGATATTGTTGTGTAAAAAATCGTTACAAGGTACATTTCATCTTGGAGAACTGTATGTGCTTTAATGTCTCATCAATCCTTGTTTGCTTTTGAACTGGATGTGTGTGGATGTGTGTGTTTGTAGACAAAGTGCAAAGATGCCAGCCCTGATACCATGATAGACTGTCTCAAGAGCCATAAAGATGACCCGGACATGGAACAGAAGTGAGTCTTCTAAAAACCGTTCACCCATTTCCCCAAATGTTGTGGATTGCAAAGTATGAGGAATGTATGAACGGGATTTAGCAAAAGCCGTGTATTCCGCACAGTATGACTTGCATACACAATTTCGTGAGTGGTTGAATTCGCAAGCCAGAATCACATTGACTAAATGAAAAGGACATGGTATCCATTACAAGAGGAATGTGAGGGATAGAATAGACCTGACATGTTGTCATGTCAAAATGGGTTCTTTTGGGTGACAGAAAATTATTCATGGGACTAGTTAATTGCATAAACACTATTTCTGTCTCATTCTTCCAAATAATGTCATACAATGTCATCTTTAAGGTTGTATTTGCTTACTTCAGAATTCTAGTTCTCTCTTTTTTACTTCTTTCTTGTTTAGAACAGTTTCATGTGAAAACCATTACCAGTTATGTTTCAAACTTCTATGTGTAAATTTCTTCTTTTTTGGGGGTCATTTTTGTACGTGAAAGTGGAAATAAATGTCAATTCAATCCAATTCAGTTCAAGGAGACTTACCCCCCAAAAAGTAACATGCTCCACATCAAACCTTTCTATTTTGAATTTCATTCATAGAGGACCAAGCATCGTGTATGATTTTTGTAGACATTTGGTACAAATGTGTCAATGTCATTATCATATTATGATGCATAAGCTGGCATGGGGTGTGATGTTCATAATATTATAGAGGAAAGAGCTTCCTATGTGGTAAAATCCCAGTTGGCTGACTTTGTATGGACAGACAGGATTTCGCAGTCAAACTAAGATGAAGTATTTACTGTTAGACTTTGGCTTGAGTCATGGTTCAGATGGCAGATTTTTCAGGCATTAATGACATGGGCGAAACTAGAATTCAACCATTTGGGATTAATCCATATAAATGTCTGAGAATCTTTCTGTGTGTATATGACACACTCAAGGCGATGAGCCACCAGGGTTCAAGTCAGCTTTTGAGGAGAGATTTTTACTACAACAAGTAATCTCTCCATCTCTCGCTTTCTCTGCACATAGATGCAAAGTTGTGCTCACCAAGCGCCAGATTGAGCGCAACTCCAACATCCAGCTGAACCCCGCCCTGCGCAAGTCCTGCAAGCTGGACATCAACAAATTCTGTCGCGACGAGATGAGCGCCCAGGAAGGAAAGGCCAACCCAGCAGAAATGGAGGGCAAAGTCATCCAGTGCTTGCGGTCAGAATTCCAGAAGCGACAATCGGTGAGCGTCCCCCTTCCTACTCGCTCCAGGGGAATGTTGTTGAAACTATTTACATTTTTATAAATTTGTTACAATAGATTGTAATGTACAGTACGAGTCCTATTACCCCTCCATGATGCTTTGTGGAGTAATCTTGGATTCCTTGTAATGTAGTGCCACTAGTCAGATGCAGAATACAGCCGACTGCTTGTCCCCGTTCTCACTGTGTCTGAAAAGTGCCTTTGTTCCATAAAACAAGCCTTTCAGGGCAGCCTTTCATTAAACTTGTCAGTCATTGACAACTGTTATAAGCTTCTGAAATCCTTGCATCTGATTGGCTGAGAGCAAATTTGTCAGTAAAGATTACTGCAAAAACACTTGATGAAATTCCCCCCCCCCCCCCCCCCCTTGGTGTTACTGTGTCTAATTTTGGTTCCATGTTGGGTCACACTTGGTTTCTGCACACGAGCTGTGGCATTTAGTTACTTTTGCGCAGAGATTGAGATTATGAGTAAACAGGATTTAAAGTAGACTGTATCAAAGTGCTGTGCATTGATAACTTCTGGTAGAGAAAGTTTTTGGATATTATTTTAACAACTTTTTATTGATTCTTTGTAGTTTGAAGAATTTCTTTGAATTTGTTGCCTTTATTTTGGGGCAGCATGCCTCAAGTTGGGGCTAAACATGGCTTCTTTTTATCTTTTAGTTGTACCGTTTTTGCTTTCCTCTAAACCTTAGAGCAGTCAGCTATCATTTGTCAATTAGATTAGACATGGAATAGTGAATTGGCTCTTTGATTTAATGAAATAAAAGTGCTGTGTCATTAGTCTGATTTAGGAATTTCAGTCACAATGCCTATAACTCTCAATTTTCATATTGCATATTTCTGTCTAATGAACTGATAGTTTTTCAAGGTATTCATTTTTGATCTGTTTGTTTTCCTACTCTTCTCTCTATTGTGCTTTTCCACAGAAATTGTCCCCGTCTTGTGCCAGGCATATTGGAGCGGTGAGAGCTCATGAATTCTGCTGCAGCATTTAAATCACAATCTATCAAGACTGGGAACATGAAGTGCATGAAAGGGGATGAAGCATTGGAAGTGGAGGGGTGGAGGGGTGGGGGAGGGGGGAGGGGGGAGGGGGATGTAGGCAGTGGGACATTGAACCTTTGCATGATGGGCTAGTGCTCAGCAATGAAAAGAGCAGTCGTAAAGTTGGGCTCTAGAATAGTTGTTTGTCTGGCCAAACACAACTTATTTTTCATGAAGCATTGTGGCCATCTTTCATCATCAGATATTTTAGATATTATGTAGGACTATTGATTAAGTATATATTAAAGAAGAATATTGTGCTTTTTTTTTTTAAAACATATTTCGGTGAGATTTATTGCGCAGGTGTCTTCTTTGTTTTATAGATAACCAGGTTTTTGAGCTACTTGGCATTTGCCTCATCAGGCAATTGAGGATAATAAAATTTTGTAGCACCTTTCAGTGGGTTCTGGACTTTGTGAGTTGCTACTTAAATTCAGAGCTGCCAACTGTCCCTTATTTTACAGGAGGCTCCCTGAAAACATGAATGTCTCTTTGTGTCCTGAAAGGAGAATAAGAAATCTCCCTCAATGTGGGATTATTTGTGCTCATTGAGATGTTTATAAGACACGAAAGCTATACCCTATTTACACTGTGGCCAAGTATGTTTGTTTGTAGTGGTTTGTTTTTGGAGGGAGGGGTAAGAATGAACACTTCAAATTTCATGCTTGGCAAGTTACAGGTGTGATAAGCACATGAGTGCATACAGGCCTGTTGTAATTTTAGAGGTGTGCAGTACCCCCTTTAGATTTCACAGTGTACTTTCATTTCACCCCACACCACAGGTGATCAAAGAGGGTGCAGAGGACTACCGCCTGGACCCCATGCTGAACAAGTACTGCCTGGATGCTATCAATGAGAGGTGCTCAGAGGAGAAGGAGAACCCAGGATCAGGGCGGGTGGAGGAGTGCCTCAAGATGAACCTACAGTACATCTCTGATGCAAAGTGTCGGCAGGTCAGTGCAGAGCGGCAAACCAATCATTTGGGAAACCTGTTAACCCGTTAGAAGACAAGTCCCGAGTGTTCTCGGGCAGGTGCCTATGGGAAATGTGTTTTCAGGCATGATGTTCTGTAGATTTAAATCTGATTTCAGATTTTATTTTTCTCAAGTCTATACACATTTTGCTTTTTCCATGTATCAAAATAAGCTGAAAATTGTGATTTCTGTTTTTTTCAACAAATTTCAATATCATCCCTGCGTGCTGTAGCAGAATCAGTCCATCCTCAATGGGTTAAGTTCATTTTTTATTTTTTTTTATTTCATGATTTCTTTTGGTATAACAAAGGATGGTAGGGGTGCAAGGGCATAACTTCTTTTCATTGAGATCTCGAAATTTGCGAACCGTTTCATAAACAGCTCCCACACTGTAGAGCCTAAAACATGTCACATCAATTGGCTTGCTGCATTCACCTGCTTTCAGAGGGAGATTGCACTTAACTCCTCTTCTCTCAGATTCTGCAAAATTCCCATGGAGTTGATTCCGTTACACATGGAATTTTCCCTGATGCGAAGGGTCAAATTTTAAATGACTCTTGTGATGTGTGTCCATCTGTTCTGCATCCTATAACAGCAAGTGATCCAACTCTTCCGCGAAGGCCTCGCCGATGTCCACGTCGATCCCCTTCTCTACAAGGCCTGCGCGCTGGACATCAAGCACTACTGTGTGGGAATCCCTCAAGGCCAGGGACAACGTGAGTACCCTGTCGAAGAAAAAAACAAACAAACGACTGCTTTGAACTTTTCTATGCTAGGGACTGAAGACAGTGAGTGCTTACGCTATGGTGGTTACTGTATAATGAGGAATGTTCGCGCGCATTTTAATATCGCGAATTTCGCGAGAGCCAAGATTCGCGAAATCAAAATGCATGTGAAAGTTCTTGTCTACACTATACGCGTTGAATGTTAGAGGCAACTCGCGAAAATTTCATGCCGCGAAAATATTGTGATTTACAGTACTCTGTTAATTGGCACTCAAAGCACACGAAGGATTAACCCTTTTTGTGCCAGGGAATGTGGACAGTGTGGGTAACACTATGGGGGGTTGTTATGCCAATTGATAGTGAAAGCATACTAAGGGTTAAAGGGATCGTATAGTTTTGGTTGCGACCAAACTTCAGGTTTCTAACATTTTTTTTTTGTGTGTGAGATAATGGGAAATGTCTTATGAAATGAGAAAAAGCATGTAATTCCAAGAGGAATACAATGTTTATTTGATGAAAATTGGTTTTGAAATGGCCAAGATAATCCAAAACAGAGCAATCCTAAATAAAGATGGGACCCACTTTTTATTGCGATTGCTTTGTTTTACTCTGTTTTTCGATGTATCAGCCATTCCAAAAAACAATTTTCATCAAATGAACTTTGAATTCCTCTTCGAATGGTATGTTCTGTACTATTTCATAAGTGGTTTCTTGGTATCTTGCAAAAAGTTAAAAGCCTGATCACCATCTCCACTAATACTATACCATCCCTTTAATGTGGGAGGCATGTCTGATTTTTGTAGGCTTGCAGGTATTTTACTGTCTTATCATCTCCCTGTAGCTTACATTGCAGCTGGTCTAAAGATGATACCAAAGCTACCGTATTGATGGAGTGAGGTAGAATGTGACTCCAATGAAATGAGGCCAGTCTGACATTGAAAGTGATGTGAAACTTTGCAATGTTTTACATACAGAAGAGAATTCAGCATGTTGGCAGGAAACAGTTAAACACATGAGAGAAATAGATTCTTCATCTGAGAGAATGTAACAACTGCACACGTTCATGTTCGTAATAATTACCGGTAATTCCCATGTGTTCTTTGAATGGAAGAGTAAAGACTGAACACAAGAAAATGATTTCAATAGGGCTGTACTGTAGGCATCCTTTAATTGAACTGATATGTGTGGGAATTTTTTTTTTTTTAAATATAAAAATTGCAGCAACTTTCTGTTCAGCTCAAATTAAATGCATAATGCATCAGATGGTAAGATAGCTGTAAATGTTACTGCATTGTCACCATACAATGTAGCAGGTTTTACCTTTATGGCGGACACTCAGTGGCTGCTGATACATTTTCCCGATGCCGGTAGATGCCACGGTGTAGATTGATCCGGTCTCATGTGAGCCCAATGCTCTCTTTGTGTGTGCAGAAATGTCCTGTCTGCTGGAAACATTGGATGATAAAACAGTGAGGTTACAGCCGGACTGCCGCCGGATGCTAGCTGAACGCAAAGAAATGTGGGAGTTTGCTGCCAAGGTGAGCAATACCAATGATAGTTTTATATTTTATTTCAAGCATTTCAAGACTTTTGGATTACTATAATTATGTTGCCATTTTTACCACTACTTTTCTTTTGTTGCTGTTGTTGAATTTTTCATATTCTTTATTTTTGTATGCAGAGAACTCTCAATATCTCTATTAGGTTTTTGTTTTTGTTTTAATTAGATATTGGGTTTTGACCTGCTGTAAAACTGTCATTTGGTAAAAGTGATGTGATATTCACAAAACTTCTTGCAGGTGAATTTGCTCATACAGGCCTTTTTTTTCATAGGTATCAGTATGATTAATTTCATGTCACTGTTTTTGTGTTACATTATATAAGCCTTTTTTCCTGTTGTGCATAGTGAATGAATTATATGAATGATGTAAGGTGTAATCTTTGGAACTCCCTGTATTCAGTATATTTTTACATTTTATGTGGTAGATATAACTGTGTCTGTTTTCCTGGTACAGTTAGACAGTGAAATGAGCCAAATCCAGAATGGTCTGATGAGTGTTTTGTCAATTGGGATTTCCTTTACCTCCCACAGGTTGCTCCTGCCGAGGACTTCCTCGACATCTTCAACCAGATACGGAATTCGCCGTCCCACAACTACTTCATGCTCGTCATCGTCAGTTTTATTGGCATGCTCTTCTTCTGTGGGCTGTGCTGCGGACGGGCGACAAAGCGCGTCAGGCAAGAGCTGAAGAACAAATAATGAAGGGCTCCCCCAGCCTTCTGACGTGCGGGCTGCAATAACAAATTTATATATGATGGATATTTTTAAAGTAGAATACATGAAACAAGGAAATCAGCAAATTTCTACCTGTCTCTATCTCACGCTACCCCTGTCTCTCCCCACTCCTTTTGATGTGTAGTATGTAAAATTAACCAGCATCTAATTTACTTATACTGGATTTTTCATTTTGATTAATTTCCATTAATGCCTGGGTCCATTAGGGTGCTGGAGGTATTATGACTTGAGGTTGCCAGGCCACCCATCTGTCTGTATGTATGTAGGTCAGTCTCATATCCCTTACCATGGTTTCACCACACACATTCAATGGATTTCCTTAGATACCTGGCCTAGCTATGCTACATGAAGTGTAGATGTATCGAATAGAATTTTGCAAATACCCATCGAGATTAAAGGTCTTTGTTCCCTGAACTTGAGCTACAAATCGCATTATTCAACTGTAATTTCATCCATTAGTAATAAGTAGGAAGGGTACAAATAGGGGTAAAATTTCAAAAGGGCAAATTTAACATAGTCCAGCCAGCCATAAGTCTGACAATCATTTCATGAAATGAAATGGATATAAATATATTGAGAATATTTCCTTTGTTCACAAAGGATGAAAGGTCAACCTTTTCTCTGTGGTCAGGATCGCATGAACTTCATCAAAATGTAGTAATGACAGATGTAGTGAATGCATGAGACGTGGAAGAAACCCAGTCTACTGTGCATAGCATTTAGACTGCTCTAGTGTTAGTTTCTTTGTTGTTGTTTTTGTTGTTTCTTGGTTTTTGTAAAGGGTATTTTGAAATTCCAGTTGGGATTTTTTTTAATTGAAAGAACCAACATCATGACCACAGTGCTGTGAAATGCAAAACTCAGTTAGCAAGTCAGGGCCATCCGAGAAGGGTCCAAGTGTCAATCCAAACTGGTGGCTGAGAGAATTGATTTGGAGGGGCTGGTGACCGATATGCTTTCCTGCACAGTTCGAGTGGCTGCTTTTCGTGTTCAGGGACCATCTTCTCTGGAAATGAAATTCTGTGGGCGTATCCAGTCGTCCGTAGATGGTGGATGTACAGTCCTTTCTATTAAACGGATACTTTACCGACTGTCTAAATTTAAACCTTGCTGAGAGCATGTGTGGAAATTTGTTTGTGAATTTGTCTACTGTGGTCATTCATTTATTTATATTTTTTATCTTGGGGGAGAGGGGCATGAGGGAGAAGTAGTGTTAATTCTATAGGAAGAATTGTAGAAATATTGTAAAACTGCTTTGTACCACAGAAGTGTTTCCGTATTTAATAATTCTGCATTCAAACATCACACCTTGGACGAGTCTGGGAGGAATCACATTATTACGGGTGCGGTTCTGCCAATGACAAGGAAAATATTTTGGCATAGTCCGGACATTTTGTTTGTTTGTGTATTTATGCCTGCAAGATTTTGTGATTCAAAGTTACAGAGGCCTTCTGCCTTCCAGACACTGTAATAGCATAAATACAACACAGCATTTGACCTGACTCCTTTTTTTTCTTTCTCTTATTGTTGTATGAACATTTAGTTGTCTAATTGTGATAGAGTAACTGCGGCCCAATAGTCGATACCTTTTTTCCCCCTGCAAAATACATTGTGTATTTTTTTCACTGTGGTATCAATAGATTGTCACTATGTGCGTTGAATATGAAATATGCAGTTGAAATACAGATGTGGAGGCTTTTATATGATTACATTGTAGCTGGAGTATGTTTCTGCTGTCTTTGCTTTGTTTGTAGTTGTGTCGCCCTCTGATCTATCTTTCTACCAGTCTGACATCAACGTAAGAAAAAAAAAAGAGATGCATTTTTTTGTTTGTGGGCAAGGGGAGTTTATGAATGCGTCCTTGATCATTCAGGGGGTGTGAGTGTGGCATGCCTCTTTGCTTCACCGATTAGCAGTTTATTGGATTCTTGGGCGATGCATGGCTCGTGCAGTGTTCTTGTGAAACTTTGGTAGTGGAACACCCATATCCCTCTTGTCTATCACAGTTGCAGTTGAAGGGAAAAGAACCGAAGCAAACTGCAAACCCAGAATGCTGTCCTCCTTGGGATGCCATAACAACCAGGGTGTACTCTTCTGGAAAGAGAAGACCTCAGTAGTTGCAATGATTGCAAACTCAAGGCTGCCTCGATGGCGGTAGCGGATGTCAGTTTTCACCTGAACGGGAGCATTCCTTAATGTCAACAGTATTGTCCTTGCGTGTTATACAAAGAACATCAGACCTAGCGCACAGCAAAGCAGTTCTGCAGATACATTGTACATCTATGTTCTATACATGATGTGATGTGTTGATATGTGATGATCGTTCGCATGTCTTTCATTCATATATGATGTTTCTTCTCGTCTTGGTCATTTTTCTTTTAGGTGGGGGGAGGAACAATATTCACTATGTTAGCACAAAATTACGGATTATGTTTATTTCTCTGATTTTGCATGTATTCTACAAGGGCATGAGTCATCGTGTCTGTATTACCAAAAGCCTTTAGATTAACAGTTAAACTGAGGGAAGGAATACCATTTGAGCTGTTGTTTTTTTTAGATATATGTGATAATTGGGAGCAGACTTCTTTATGTTTTGCACTTTCCTAGTTGTGTTTTGGGGCCAAGTTGTACATAATTCTTATTGTAATTCAAATGTACAGATATAATAGCCCTTGAGTAGCAGAGAAAAAATAAGACATAAATCATTGTATACATCAAGAGAATTAGAAAATGTGTTATAGCTTTCTTATATAGAATTTGTCATGTAGTTTATCTGACTAGCAGTAATGTACCATATATAGGCAATTTTTACTCGAGAAATACAAAACAACAACAAAAAAAAGGATTAGCGAAAGAATGGTATGCTTCATTTTTTGAAGCGTAATATATGATCCACTGTGTTGTTGTAATGGTCATTGTGATATCTTCTTCTTTCTTGTAGAGAGTTATCAGATGTATCTTTATTGACAATGAGCTGCTGGTGCTGCATGCACTCGCATCTGTGATGTGTTGTCGCTCCTTTCTGCCTGGCGTCACCATTGTTGGGTGCCGTCATTGTGTACGTTTGATCTGTCGGGGCTGGTTAGAGACCAGGCCCAGGTGGCAGAGCAGGCCAGGAAGTAGCGAGATTGTGGAGAAGGGGTCACGAGGTCTGATTAATGGTGACCATCTGTGAAGTGGACTACCCCCTCCCCCCTCCTTTCTATCCTCTCCTGTCGTGTTGAAGACGAGGGCTTTGCTGCTACAAATGCAACCATGCTGTGCTGAGAGAAAGATCGAGTGACGCAACACAAGTGAAATGGCAGAGGAAGAATGTCATGTCTTGTGGGCGTTATGGTTTTTGTGTCAAAAGCGCATATCGCTCTGGACTCCTCCTGTTGATGTTAGCTTCAACAGAGATTTAGGGAGAATAGAACGACTGACAAACATCCATTGAACGCAGCAGGTGGATGTTTGAACGTATTGCATCCTGTCTGTCTGTCTGTCTGTCTGTCTGTCTGTGTTGTTTCTGCAGGAAGTAAGATGTGCAATCGTGTTTGGTAGCATGTTTACAGTCTCTCTTTCTCCCCAGTTCTTTGACTGACAGAGAAGAACGATGATAAGGAGGGTTGTGGGGGGGGGGGGGGGGGGGGGGGAGGGGATTAGTGTCCACCTGCACTCTAGTGCAGTCATAATCAATCAAATTAACAAAGACTGCCTGAATTTTCCTTTTGTGGTTTTCTATTTGGATAACGTGACAATGGACTGTGGCTATTTGTGCTTAGATTTTACAGTTCACAAATGGCAAAGAAATAATTCTGTTCAGATTAGAGGAGATGTCTTGTATTGTTGTCGTTGTTGGGTTTTCTTTTTTTTTAGTATATTTATATGTGCATGTTATGTGTGGTTTTTTTTTTATGTGACTATCATTGTATGCAGGAAGCTTATTTTGTTTCTGAATGAAGTATTGCAGATAGTGAACATAATATATTTGGAGTTGCAATGTGATCTCACATGTCAAGAGTTAGATGCAGACAGTTTATATGTGAAATGGATCATGTTCATGACTTTCACACTTTAATTATGGTTCTCTCAGATGTTCCTGCTCTCCAAGCCTCGTACATGTATAAGCATCGTAACAAGTACAATATCAAGCTTTCCCAAGGAGTCCATGTTATCTGTTATGTTGGTGTAGACCTGTATGGTAGAGTAAATCTCCACATCTTCAACTTTATATTTGTGATGGTGGCTAAAATGGTACTAGGTGAGCGGTTATGTAATTGTAATGTAGCACATGTCTTTGCTTCAGTCGATGTACAAGTGTTCAGTATTTTTTGTATCATACTTGTCTTTTCTTGACACTGTCATGAGAGAACGAATCGAAGACTGAACTATATGTGAGAACATATTATTTTTTGTGTGTGCATGCCATGATCATTTTTTTTAAATATTATTTTTGCTTTTGCTTAGAAGAGCTGAAGTGACTTGTCTGTTTTCAGCAAGTGGTAGAGTATCTTGTATATCATTTCATCTGAAATCAGCTAAAACGTTACTTATATCAAGAATGCCATGTAGGAGGAGAGAATCACATGTCGCATGTTTGAGCTCTCAGCCTAGGCATCATGAATTTGTTGTTTGATGCTGATGATAGAGAGGTTTTTCTCTCTTTGAGTTCATCTGAAACACTTCAGTCATGTCCGGTGCTTGTAGTTGCACTCCTGGTTGAATAAAAAATTCCGTCAACACATGGACACATGCGCACATGCACGTACATTTAGATTATGAGGCATCACCTTGTATGATGAAGCAAAGTGGCAGATTGAAGTATAGCAAATTGTCCTAACATGGTGCAAAGACATGTAATCAGGTAACTAGTCTTCGATTCCAATAAAAAGCCCACCTTTACAATGAGAACAGGTAAAACTTATGTTCCTGTGATAGCTGAGTCACAAGAGGAGTTCCTGAATAGAAAACTGTGCTGTAAATGTCCAAGGATTCATGTCATTTGTTCGATAAAATATCATCATGAGATAAGAAACTAGCGTCAAAGGTATGTACCCTGAAGTCATTCTCAGAGAAAAGGGCAGTGTGTTTTTAAGAATGTTAGTCATCCTTGTATTTAGTGTGTATGACCTGATAGAATGCCAGAGATTTTCTTTTATGCAACTAGAGTTTATATCTTAGCATTTCTTTTGTGCTCTTAGAGGCAACTGTATTTTGCAGCCATTTTTGTCTGATTTTTTAAAGTCGGATAAAATATGTCATGTAAGATGAGCTGACAGAAGCATTAAAGGAGGACGGTAGGTATATTTGACAGGTGTGCCATTGGTTACAAATGTATTTGTTGGTATAGCTATCTTAAAGGCTTGGTATTCAGTTGAAAAAGTAAACAGTGTCAGTACTTGATTGAAGGAAGTGGCCAGCAGGTGCCAAATTTCTTCACATCAGAGGCTGCATGAATTTGTGGGAAACTGGAGTTGAGTTATGTCAAATACCTGTGCAGGTCACTGATAGTAAGAAAGTCATTTTTCTTTTCATATTGCGTGCCTTTATCACAGACTGTTTGCCAGGGGAGAATTGATAGACATACACATTGACTTAGAATTGACCAAATGCGGGCCATGTATAAGTACCCAGATACGCAGATCAAAATGTTCATGTGTTAACCCAGAGTCAAAATGTTTTTTGTTTTTATATCATTTCTCTCAATTCTCCATGGACCTCAGTGTGGCTTGAAAGTTGTGGGAATGCACTAAATGCCAGGATTTTAGCGCTTTTGCATGCACATATTGGTCAGTATGAAGGGGTGTGTAAGGTGGAGATCTTAAATGTGAGCTATATTACCGCCAGCCCTTCTTGTTCATATGTAATTTTGCTGCCTATTGTCACAAACACTTATCACTGAATTTTTCAAAAACATGAAATATTGTTCTGTGATGCATGACATAAGTACAAACTAGTGGTTAGACTTGTCATGATCACTAAAACAGTTCAGTTGTGCATGCAAATTTAAGTTATCTAACTGTTAGCTAGCATTTAAGTAATTAGTCAATGAGATTTTCACCTAAGGTTCACAGAAGTTCTAATTGTTGAATCCTGCAGCTTTGTATGTCTCTTTAATTTGATCTTGTCACATACGTAATTTGAGCAATTTAGACGGTGTCATGATTTCTATGCATTGGTAATTTTGTTTTGAAATCTGTTATTTTTCTTCTTGCTTTGTTATTTTTCTTATTCTTTTGGTGTACTTTTCCTCGTCTCAGAATCTGGAATGACATTGATGGATGTATGTATGTAATAAATGATTTTCCTTTTTCAATATGTGGGAGTTTTCAAATTTGTCTGATATGATTTCTCGTCATAAATGATCAGTCTCATCTACTGTAATCCATGTGATGCTTAACCCTCTGGAGACCACCGTAAACTAAAATCCTATTGACTTTATACAAGGCTCAATGCAGACTTGTTTTTCTTGGTAGCCTGTTCGGGCCACCAAAATTTTCAAATTCCAATTTTTGGTGGTCTGACAGTGAAATCTGGTGGCCTGACAGTGTAATTTGGTGGCCCAGAAAAATAAAGAAAAACAATGAAATAAAATGTTTTAATAGAACATTAGAACAATTATAGATCATGGTGATTATGTGAAAATTGGCAGGTATAGTAAAGTGCTTCAATTACATCGTATTGTGACAAGAGAGGGAGAAAGAAAAGCCTTTAAAAATTAAACAATTTTACGAAAGAATTATCAACCATGACGATCATGTTTAAATTGGCCATAAAGGGTTTCAAATACCATATACCATGAGTTCACTAACTCGGCATTTCAAAAACGAATTGTTGCATGAACTTAATTTTTTTTCCTCCATGACACATCATAATCATTATATTTAAAATACGGATGTACAAACTTCATTTTCAGGTAGATAAAATTTTGTTGTAAAATTTGGCCATGGGAAAAATTGTAAAAAAATAATTTGACTGGAATTTGGTGTGACGACTAGCGACAATCTGGCATGAGCCGTACAATTTATTCTTCCATCTTGTGGACAAAAAAGAAAAAGAAATATGTATATATATATATATATATATATATATATATGGGCCATGACGCGAGAAAAGGGCCCTTAGCACCGCTGCGCGCAGACGCCAGAAAACTGCGCGGAAGTTTGACAAAGCAATACGCGCGAAAAAGATCAACTATAACTACGCGCACACGCATAGACGTATCAAAAAGTGACAGGATTTGGGCAAAACATGCTTTTTTGAATGTCGTAATGGGGTCATTTAGGATTGGAATTTCAGAAAAAGGTTTGCATATCTAAATGCGTCAGAGTTTCTTCTACAATGTGGAGGTGAAATCTCATTTTCGGTATTTAATGCCCTAAGGGCCCTTTTCTCGCGTCACGGCCCATATATATATTTACATAGTATTCATACATACATGTATATACACATATAGATATACATGTACATTGCATCATGTTATATGTATGTGTTTAATTGTATCAGTGTGTGCGTGTGTGTGTGTGTTCGCGTGTGCGTATTATCCATTTCCACGCATAACCAAAAATTTACAGGATTGTAGAAGGCCCTAATATGAGACTAAATGTACTAACAGTATTAAATAAAACTTCAAAGAATAAACACAGACACACACACACAAAAAACCCCAAAGGATGACACAGACGTTTTTGACTCATATGATGATGACACGAGAAAAGTCACTTATTTGATTTGACAATATGACAAACAAAAAAGAAATTGAAGTGATAAATTAGCACTCTCCAGGCTTCTCTAAGGCCGTAAATACGTCCGATGTTTATTAAATGGTTTGTAAGAAAGAATAGGGGTGTGGAATAGGCGATAATTTGTTAGTCTTTCTATATTCCGTTACGATCAAAAGGGGATAGCATTGTTGTTTGTGTTTGTGTGTGTTTGTTTGTGTGTGTGTGTGTGTGTGTGTAGTGTGTGGTCATTATCATCTGCTATCTATGGCTTGAGAGAAGTGGAAAATGGAATAAAAAGACGAGAATTTTAACATCCCAGGCAGCTAAGATTTGGAAAGTCAAACGACAATGCACACCCTAGTCGGGCCTTGACCACGTACCTCATCATGCCTCTCAACACCCGCCTTTATTTGAAACTCGACTTTTGCTTACACACACACACACACACACACACACACACACACACACACACACACACACACACACACACACACACACACACACACACACAAAGATAAAAAGATTAAATGATAATTATCGCGTTCCGTATCGATCGCGATACAAAAAAATGATCTTTTGTCTTACTTTTCTTTTTGAACCTCTGTATTTTCAAAGACGTACTACTAGTCTCGCCTAGTAATTCCTAGGTATTTTCCCTCCATGAAAGAAATGAACACATTTTGTTGTGTGTACGTGTGTTTTTTAAACCCGATTTCTTTGCCTTCTTTAGTCTACCAAGAAATTCAACGTAGGACCCTTCTGTGTTTGCCAATACCTGACTCGTAGTCAGTGATAAGAAGACGAGGCTATAGATACATCAATTCAACATTTAGTCGTTGAATATTTGGTGAACATTTCTTGAGGAAAAAACTAGGTGTAGGCACTACGTGAATTTCTGAATGTTTGGTTCCACCTTACGGATTAGAGCTTTGTGACATCGATGTACAAAATTATGTCACTTGCCGATATAGAATTGACGCAGTTCTGGAGATAAATATCCCATGTTTACCCGAGCAAACGATCAATACGCCTTCAAAAGGTCAGGTGTTTGCTTGTGTGAATTGGCTGGAATGCGGCTCTCCGTGTATGAATGGCCTTTATTGGCTCGCTGAATGAAACTTAAAATCAATACTACTCCGGCAGTTAGACAAAAATACATGCTTTTGTCATTTCAGTGTTAGATTAACGAGCTTGGGCTGAAAACGGCCAAAACACCGGCTCTTGAACTGAATACGCAGGTGTATGGCCTGATATCGCCCTGCATGTAATTCACGGCAGCACAATGAGGCTCCGAACAATAGCTATTTACTTATTGCCACAACGACCCTGAGGCAACATCTGATCGTACCATCCATTTGATTTTCATCACTAATGCTGCTATCAATTGTCATTTAACTGCTAAATAAAATATACTAGTATTGCGATGGGAATTAAGGAGGAGCCAGCGGGACGTCGTGTGATTCTTCACTTTCTTTGCCTTTATATGTCGAGTTTTCAACAGCCGCTTTACTAGTTTCCTCCGGGCTACCGAGATATATATATATATATATATATATATATATATATATATATATATATATATATATATATATATATATATATATATATATATAGTCATCATCATCATCACGTTATCGATAGTTTGTGATATATATATATATATATATATATATATATATATATATATATATATATATATATATATATATATATGTAATCACATTATGAATAGTTTGTGATGTTTCCCCCTTTTCTCTCCGGGTCTAGACATCTTTTCAGATCAGTTTTTAGTAGTTTTAAGAATAGCTTTATACACTCACCCGTTCTTTCCTATTGTTCGTTGTTGTTGTTATTTTCAATTAAACATCTGTGCTTGTAAATAAAAATAATTCTCTGATATTTGTCTTTGCGTAATATTGAAAACAAAGAAGAAAACAAAACAAAAATCCTTCAACTTGAACGAGTTTTCTGTCTTGACAGTGTCAACCTCGCTGTTCGCCAGTGATGAAAAAATAACAGACGCTATACTAGTAGTTCATTCTTTCAGTATTGAGTTCAACCTGACTTGACATTAATCATGCAGGTACAAAATAAAGAATCAGATCAATTTTCACCTTCAGAGACGGAGTTCTGCCAATGTTGTAAACTATAGTCTTCTGTCTGTTTGGATCGGACAACTGTACTGGGCTCAAAATCAATAAAACCATTGATCTGGCAGGAATACTTCTTTGGTTTTCACTAGCCTTTTTCTCCTCATCCACCTCATGAAACTTTTTTTTTTCCTGCACGGAAATAATACGCTTATCAATCAATAGTTGGATAATAATTCGGCGCAGCTATTCTCTACGTTTGATAAGATTGTGTCAAAGAGCCTGAAGGCCATACCTCTGTTGGATTCATTGACCTCTATTGTGACTGGCCAGCTTACAATGCCAACGGTAACAATAGATAACAGGTACCGAATTAACTTTTGTTATGGTAAACCCATTGGTTGCCAAGTGGAGTATAGGGATATCTTTGCAATGATTACATTAATGAATATATCTTTCAAATCTTACTGTTAGGTGAAATTGTAAGCTGATAAATATTTTGAGAATAAAAACGAAATAGATGGTAGGTAGAATGAAAGGTAGAGCAGCAATATTGTTAAATAGGTTAATGTATCAATCAAAGAACGGAAGGACGACTTGTCGCACCCACAGAACCCTCTCGTGGTCGCGCCACTCAACAGCCCCCCCCCCCCCCCCCCCCCCCTCGCCCCTCCACGGAAAGCGTCCAGTTACTGTAGTGACGGTGCGACAGACAGGTGTCGCTACAGGTTGTGGTTTCAGGCCTATAATTCACGCACAGTAAGCACAACGTGAAGTGACTAGCCCAGAGTTTCGGCCTCAGATGTCAAGTGGCGGTCCGCTAGTCGTTGACGACTTGGTTCTTCGATAAACACCTGCAACTCATGCAACCTATGCGACATTATTTCCTCTGTGCAGTTGTATGCGGTATATCCACTTCGGATATAAGCTTATTATTAGGCTCTGCTGACATCGCAGCGTCGATTTCTGGGAATCAAGTTACTGCACGTTTTAAATATACGCACAAAATGAGACGCCAAAAGTTGTGGAGCCCTGGTGGTTTTCACTTTTCAGTGTAGTGCGAGTGGGTACAAATGGTGAGCGCTATCGCTTGTGATTGTCCGAACAAGAAGAATGAAGTCACAGCTTGACGTTTCCAACACTGCCGTGCTGACAGCAGTCTACAGTCAGTGTTGGCCCGCTCCTGACCCGAATAATACTCCGAGAAAGGGTTTTATTGGGTGAGTTATACTACTTTCCTGACAAACTTTGATTTGTAAACATTATTCAACATTGCCTTGGCAATCAAACAAGGGAACCATGGCCATGCTTGCAGCTCCAACATTGGAAGAAGCATATACACACAATCAACTCACATTCTTGTAACTAGAACCTTCATCGCTGTGAACATTTATGGTTTTCTGAAAATAATAGTAATTTATATAGTAAAGTAGTCTCTATAAGATCTTTTGAGTGGGGCACACAACTTGTAGATTCAAATCTACTTGTTGATACTGATACCACATGTACAATGTAATTTAACAGTTTTTGAAGTTTTGTGGAATTCACACACACACACAAAAAATAGGTATCAAGAATTTATAAGCACACATTCTATACCCCTGAGGTTGAAGAGGAATTCTGGACCAGTTAAGGTTAGTCTGGAGAGAAAGAGATAATTTTACAAGTACTATGAAGACATCATAACATTAGATATATTCTTTTAAAGTAGAAGAATTAAATGCTGTCATTTTTTTTTACCTTGATACCTTGATGCAGTAATCCCTTGAAGCAGCTTGTACTTGAAGCTAGAAACTATACTGGGATTAACTTGAGAGCTGTTTTTGTTTTTGTTTGTACATGATCAATGGAGAATTGTGAAATGATATCACCAGCTCACTCATTTGCATATTGATTACAAATGTATATCAACTATTTGAGAAAAAATATAGCAAATTTTTAAAATTTGATATTTACCTTTCAATTTTCTGTTGTGCTTGTAAGTTGTTTTTTTTTTATAACAAAAATTAGTTTTCAATTGGTCCAGAATTTCCTGAGGCTTGTTCTTGGTTGAATATGTTTCTAGATTTATGAATGGTTGTGTGCACATGGAACTGTGAATAGATTGATCAGTACGTATACTTTAAGGCATATGTGGTATTTCTGATCCATACATTGTACATGTGCATTGATATAGACCCCCGACTAAATACTGGTTAGTGATAAGGTTAGAGTGAAGTTTAGAGTTAGGGTTAGGTTTAGGGTTAGAGTCTGGATTTGGTTAGGATTAGGCTCAGGATTAGGATTAGGGTTAGGGTCAGGGGAAGGTTCCGGGGTAATTGCCCAGGGGGTAAATGCCCTGGACCCTATACAATGTCCATTTTGTACAATGGGTAAATGGAGTATCACCTTGAATAACAAGTTCTTTACTGTTATAAAGTAAAACAATGCAGGATTATATGCCACATCATGAAGAAGAAACAAACACTAAAGCATGGAACCCTAATGTGAGCAACATGATTAAAACATATACAGTGCACTCCCGTTATAACGAAATGCTCGGGACCGGCAGTTTTCTTTCGTTATAACGAAATTTCGTTATAACCGAACAAATACAATATATAACGAAAACAAGGAACCACGTATATATATCACATTATGTTTGCTGAATACTCATCATACACTGGAAAGCTATGTGAAATGTGATGGGATGACTGTATTACAATAATAAACGCAAGTTTCCCTCAGAAATTGTGCGTGACACAAGGAGCGAACACACAGTAGTGTGAAACGTTCACCCATGCAGAGACGCTATAAATGCTGTAATGTTCCGCTACGTATTTTCGAAAGCAAATCGCATTTCGTTATAACGGAGCACATTCCCTTTGTTTCTCTTTGTCTGTGGTGCTCGGAAAAGACTTCGTTATAACGGAAATTTCGCTATAACCGTGTTCGTTATAAGCGAATTTTGTACCATAGACTTTAATGGTGATAATTTTGGGACCAGAAGATCTACTTCGTTATAACGAAATTTCGTTATAACCGTGTTCGTTGTAACGGGAGTGCACTGTATCTAATACTTGGCTTATAAAGAATAGAAAAAAATCAGCAAAAGGTAATATATTAGGTGAAAGGGATGGGTGATTGTAATGAAAGAGGATTATAAGTAAAGGTACAAGTTAGGGAGACAAAATGGTAGAATTCTGATGTTTTTTGACACATTGTGGCATTTGTCATATTTCCATATCTTTCAGCTACAGAGAAAAAAAGAGAGATATAAATCCATTATAAAGAATGAAATGACCCGACATCCTCGTTTATCAAAAGACGACAAAGACAAAATCCTCCAGAATGTGCTTTGCTTCACACTCCTGGAGTAAATACCGTCTGCAAACTATCAAAAGATGATATTTGATTTCCACAAATTTGTGTTCAAAATTTAAAATGAAGGACCAAACATAATTGTTTTGTATGTGAATATGTGACACCAATGTGCATGAGTCTTGTAACTTTGAAAGAATTATAAAGTTCCCTGTGTTACATAGAAACCAACTAGCACGAGCGATGGGGATTGTTGTAGTTGAGTACACTGAAAAGCCACTTAGTTAAACTACTGAATCATGTCTGCATTATTTTTGGTATCTCTGTTAATATGGTTCACTCAAAAGGGCATTCGGAACATAATACAGATTATTATAAGGGCTTGATTGAAGGTTAGCGCAGTATGCATAATTTTATACAAATAATATATATGTACATATCGTCGGTTGAGAATGATAAGGGCGTTAAGTTGCCACTAAACCCATAGTGTTCAAGACAACTTAACGCCCTTCTCATTCTCAGCAGACGATATATACCTGGTACCATATCTGAAATAAAGCAAACCAATTTCTTTTTCTTTTTCTTCTTTCTTTGTAGGTCTCATCAAATGAAGTCATCTTCACCCCGGTCCACCCATCAAGCATCCTCCACCAACAGACCAACGTTCCCTGTCAGGGGGAACAAACAGGTGCCCCACCCCACCCATCGACCCCAGGGTGGGTTGGGAAGGGGAGTCAATAACCGGCGAGCCACCCAGGGATTATGTGTGAATGGAATGAGAGCCAGTGACCGATGGGGCTTCCAAAAAGACCGATCAGAAGAAGGCTTTGTTCGCAGCAATGATCTTCCACTCCATCTCGGTTTGGATAAGGTACGGTACAGTTTTTATCATCACCAATAATGTTATTGTTAATACTTTGCATTCCAACCAATGTTAAACGGACATATTATTCCAGACGATTTTCAAAACTTCACATCATGGGTAGTACATAAATCGACAATTCCATGTTTTCATAGATTTGTTGAATTTATTGTGGTCTGTGAGCAGAGAAACCAATACTTTGAAAAACCTAAACAAATCACACTGAACAATGATGATAGCATAGGAGCCTCACATATTTCAGAAATGTGGCAGTGTAATTCCATTACAATATCACTTGCTTAATAAGTTCACCTGTGTAGAATCTATGTATGCCATCTTCTTTTGTTCTACTTCCTTGAGCCCCAACTCATGCATTCTTATGGTGAGACTGCCATGTCATCATCCTTGTTCATTATTGCAATTTGCTCTAAATTTTGAAAGCATTCTTATTCCTCATCCTAATCACTATAGATTCTGAGACTACTAGTATGTACACCCAGTATAACTAATTTGTAGTTGTTCAAATGTAAAAGTCTGAAAATCATCTGGAGATCTCCTGTAAAAGGCCTACTGTAAAAGTGGATATATTCGTGTGAGTAATTTTTTTTTTCCGCTCAGTCAGGTAAGATGAGTTTTGTGTGTTTTAAATTCCACAGAATCAAGGCAGCGCTACTGGAACATATAGCAAGCAAAAATATTTGTGTGCTTTTATTTTCATGCTGGTTTCTGGTTTCACAAAAATTTCAACACCACAAAAATTTCTCCTTTTACACAATAGTACTGCCACAAGTTGCTTGCTTTGACATGTCACATATGATAAAAGAAATCATAACTGTGTGTGAGTTGACCTTGATTTTATTTATAACTATTTCATGTGTAACTTCATGTTGTGACCCGATTATGTGTATTCCTTAATCAGTATTTATGTGATATGTCTGTCTATGACAAATATTTTAAAGGCATAATGATCAATTTCAAGTAGAGCAAATTGACAGATAAGTGTGTGTCACAAGACAAACAAACAAATAAACAAACAAAGAAGCAGGACTCTGCAGATACATAGGTCTTTATATTTTTATTGAGTGTTATATGTTCTACTTATTTCACTGTAGTGTTTTTTTTTGTAACTCTGTAATCAAAATATCAAAGAGCAATCTTTGAACAATGTTTCTCATGGATGGAAGTTATCAGTTGATGCATTTGTTTATAAAAAGAAAGAAATTATAATCCAAAAAATTCATGTGAAATTAATGTCCCAGGGCACACTCCACTGGAGAAGTTGGTCTCACTTCAAGCAGGATTTGAATACTCAGCTTGAAGAAGGTATGTTAGGTAATTCCATATAGTACTTGTTGCTCGATAAATGTAATTTAAAACCAATTAAAAAAAAAAAAAAACACCGAAGTAGTGAAAGCCAAAATTTAGAAGGCCTCCCTCTCCTCCAAAAACGAAACATAGCAGTGAAAGCAAAAATTCAGGACTTACCCAAAAGACCAAAAAAAAAAAAAAAAAAAAGTACTTGACATAGCATGGAAAGTACATGTTCTGAATGACAACGATGTAACAAATTTGAAGAACACAAACAGACTAATGCAGGTGCATTATACTACAAAAGAGAAAGAAAATTTGTAGTAAATCTGCAAACATATTTATTTTCTTGTACACCACAATATGTCCATTTTGAAGGAGAGGAGTATGATGATGATGATGAATGTAAGCATTTAAATATAATGCCACTTGTCTAAAAAAAATGTGAGAAAGACATTCATTTGAATTGCATTGGTAGATATCTTTAATACTCAGTATATCTTGACTTCAAAAATGCAAGAGTACAATGGGAACATAGTCTTATATCTGAGATGTCATTATACTGTATCATATGTTATCTAACATACTGGCAAATTCTGCACAATTGTAGTGGAAAAAGTAAGCATAATATAATGCCATAGGCTATAGTGCAAATTGTTGATTTGCATATTTTATTGAAATATTTTGTGTACATGGTAACTCCGAGTTGGATTGTAGCTGCATTGTTTTAATGCATTACTGTTATGTTAATTTAGTTGGATTGATATTATGTGATTGTCATTATTCATCATTTATAATTGCTTCTTAAAATCACAATTTCCATGAAGGGACATCCTATAAAGTATTCTGTTTTTATTCAATTCACAGAAGATTTATCCCTCTACAAAATTACACAGGTAAGTTTAAACTTTTTAACATATTTTGAATTACCGTATTCCCATCTTCACAGTAGATAGATTTGTTATTGTCCTCTCAATTGTACATCTTAATATGTTCAGTGGATGTCTTGTTTAGATAGATGATTTAGGATGTGTGACATACTGTAGCCTTTAATCTCTTGCTATACAATGTGTTCTACATGTACCAAGAGTGTACTCTTGGTAGCAGGGGTGGATCCACAAATTCTGTAAAGAGGGGTGCCCTAACAAAATTAAAGGGGGCGCATGCACCCCTCCCCCATTTTTTCCATTTTTTTCTTTTGTTTTAACAATAAAATGAAGGAGGGAGGGGTGCACGCCTGGTGCGCTCCCCCTGGATCCGCCACTGGGTAGTGTCATGTCATGCTTACTTGCCTACAAGATGATATTGAATCTTATAATTGCAGGTGTACCAGTCCAAGATATAATCAAAATGTTCATCAAAAAGGAATGCATTTATTATCTTTTTTAAAACCCTAACCAGAGCCTTTCCTATCTTGTAACATTGTCTTTGAACACAAACCAAATAAGATGGGCTTTTTTTATTTCTTCTTAAATCTGGAATTACAATTTTTTCTGTTCTGGAGTTATATAGGATATAATGTTTTCAACACTTAGAGACACCTGTCGCTGGTAGATGAAATATCACTATTTTTATATGTCATATATTTCCAATTGAAGATAAATCATGAGAGTAATTGTGTGAAAAATGTAATCACAGTAAAATGATTTATGATTGTGGCGTGCCTACTGTACAACTTTTGTCATTCATCGCTATATCTTCTGGAACAGAGCATGAGTGAGCAGTATCGTTTGTTGATATCTTGTTGCTAGGATACCTTTCGGAAGCTGACCCAGCAGGTCACAGAAGCAAGCCTCCACCTGAATGGCAGATATGGTTCTACCGGGTTTCAGGTAACTTCCCTTCTCCTCTTATTCAATGTAAATAGAGCAGAACAGAACAGGAAACTAGTCTTAGCTGCAGACCCCTAAAAGGTTTTCCAGTAACTCATTTTCAGTATACACATAACTGATACTTCATATCTCCTGCGCTATAGAACCATATTTGACAGTTTTATAAATCAGCTGTGTCATCAGCCTTTGTTATGCTGTGAAAGAATTTTCATTCACCCACCCCCTCCCACATACACACAAACCAAAACAGATACTGTACATCTTGCACATACATGTATTAACATTGATTCTCCAACTCCTAATTGACAGGTGTAATGAATTATTTCAAATACTGTGCACTATGACTAATAGAAGTAAGAAAGAAAATCATTACAAAATCAAATTATTTGATAAAACATTAAAATGATTGTAAACCATATAATTACATTGTATGTGAAGATTGGTAGGTATTATAAAGTGCTTTAAAATACCATGTACTGTGAGAAAGTCCACTAAATCTAACATATTTAATATAGAATTAAGGCATAAACATGACTTTTCTGTGGCACCACATATTCATGAAATGTTTATATTCAACAATTTAAAGGTGTATACCTATTTCTATTCTTTGGCAGAGAAATATTTAATGAGAAAAAATTGATAAATTTTTTAATCTTGCAATGAGTTGTTTTTATTGCAACTGTGTGACAACTGTCAATTAAGGGTACTTGTCAATCAATTGCAAGAAAAATAGTTTCCCTGAATTTGTAGACTGAGCTTGGCTGTGAAGACTAGCGGCGATCAGTGGCAGCCCTGGTTGCAGCAGCTAGCTGAAATGCATGCAGTTATCAAGCACTGGTATGCAAGTTATTCTCTCTTTTTCTGGATGTCAAAAACATGAAAAGAAATGTACACAAAATGTTTGGTTATTTTTTGGTTTTTGTATTTATTTTGTATCATTATTATTTTATATATTTATCTTTTATTTATTTATTTTTATTTTTTTGTTGGGGGGGGGGGGTGGCCCACTTGGGCCACCAAAACATATAATTTCTTTAAAATGATGGTTGCTAGGCATCTATGTCTGGTGATGGTAGTCTACTATTCTTTCTTTGTAACTCTTTCAAACTTTGTCACATTTTGTAGTTTGTACTAGTAAATCAAATGCGTTGAATGCTGCAGTTCATATGTTTTGGATGGATTATGGAATCCTTCGTTGGCTCATGGCAGCCAGTATTTCAAGCGGTGTTTCCTTCCTCTTGATGTTGGTAGGGTGTGAGACGAAGCCAGCTGGCAGCCAACCTACCCTCCTCCCATCCCAGCATTCAGAACCATCGGGAGGCCTCGGGGGAGATGGAGAAGTTCCAGGCAGATCTGGCAATCCAGTGTACCCCTTTCAAGGAGCGGAAGAAGCAGTAAGATTTTCTACTCAATGACAGGGAAACCTTGCTATATAGTGCACTCCTGTTATAGTGAACACAGTTATAACGGAATTCAGGTTATAACGAAGTGAAAATTCAGGTCTGATTCTGATTCAGGTCTGAATATCATATCTCTCTATACTTCATTTGTTGAGAAATAACGAAATTTTGACATAACAAGAGAAAACTGTTGGTTCCAAGGACTTCATTTTTAGTTGGAGTTGCCTATATAATGAGATGCTTGAGACCACTATAATTTCCTTGTTATAATAGATTTCTCCTTATGTCGTGGATAAAAATAAAAGAATATAAATTACCTTGTTATACCAGGTAGCTTCATCAGATGTCATGAAAACAAGGTTTCACTTTACAATTTTGATTGAACAGTTAAAAACTTGCCCAAATGGGCAACTCCAGGGAACTAAACAAAAGTGACCTAAATAGACAGAAAGAATCACAGAAAAGAGTTGGTCACTAAATTTCTTATCTCACTTGACCCAATATTTACTCAATTGAATTTCAGCTCAGTCCTTTAATCATGTATCATTTCTATTCATCCCTTGCCCAGGTGTAGTTGTGTATGGTTTGTTGTTTTCTAGTAAGTCCAGTGTTAATAGAATATTGCTGTCGGCTCATAGACCGACAGGTGTAATGTTTATCATAAAATGCCATGTTTCCCGTTCCCTAATCCTAATATTCAATACATGCACCAAACAAATCTCATAATACTGACTGTTGATCAATAGTCAGAGAAAAATATATTCACCATAAACATTGATCTTGATATCTTCAAGCAAGAAGGTGGTATGTCTCATTCTTATTTTAGAGGAATCAAATTCGTAAGCAGATCCTGTATTAAACGAAGAAAGACTTTGGAAAGGTCAATTAGTTATTCTCTGTTTTTGCTGATTGCAGGAGGCCCAAGTCTCATATGGTCTCTTCAAGAAGGAGGAGATTGAGTCCACCACCTCGCCCTCACTCCACCCTTGGAATGGCTACCAACTTGTCTGATGTCAGGCGGTTTGATCAGCTCTCACCCAACGTGATTCACCAGCTACAAGGTGATGGAGAATATGGCAGAGAAGACGGGACATCACTGGACGGTGAGTGTAGCCTTGGACCCTACGATATCGTCAACGATGACTACAAGCTTGATGAATCAGACTCTGACTTGGGTGTGTCTGAAGACCTGCATTCGCTGGTGAGTGACGAGGTGGAACAGAGTGAGAGGCGGTCCATCGGATCCATGGATATGGATTCCTCGGAAGATGAAGAAGAGATCCGGGAGAGGATGGAGCGCATGCGTCGCCACAGGGAGAAGATGAAGAAGAAACTGATGCGGCTCGACCTCCCCCCAGAAGTGCTGTCAGGGAACATTGACTGCATGTTCCCATACAGTGGATCCAGTGCAGCCAAGAAGAAGAGGCAGGATCCCTTTGCCGATGCCCTGAGTGAACCCTACTGCCACATGGATCTCCTGGAGCTCAGCATGATGGACAAGGACTGGCGAACCATCATCAGGACCGCTCCGGATGCAGATGATGCGGCCCTGATGGAGAGGATGATTGAGATGGAGAAGCTGCAGTATCAGACAGCCGAGTGGGAGAGCCAGCAAAGTTCCCCAAAGAGGAGGTCTGCATCTGCCCTTGGGCTGCGGAAAGGTTGGAATGACACTGCTGCCATACCCACAGAGCGAGCGCACAGTGCTCTGGCAAAACCAAAGCAGTCAAAGAACTGCTGTGAGGAATGCCTTCAGCTGGTGTGTGCAGGAGACTGTCCAAACAAGAATGCAGCTGGCAGAGGCTTGTGCATCCACTGCCGACAACCTTACTGCAACGGGGTTTGCACAGAATTTGGTTACCACCTGCACATACGACATGCACGGCAGGAAGAGAAAAAGAAGAGGAGACCTAAATCATGCCACACTTGCAGACGGAGCAAGACTCCTAACAATACCATCAACACAAACAACATAATCCTTGGCAGGCCGCGGTCTGGCTTTGCCACATACAGCAGTTCAAGGGTGCAGAGCGCGAGGGCCAACAGAATGACTGTCGCCTCGACGGAAGGGGCGGAGCACGTTTCAGATAGGATGGAGAAGCTGGGGTTGTCTGCTCGAAAGTATGCAGACAAGAGTGGTGACGAGGGGGAGGATGAGAGGGAGGGGAAGAGTGACAAAAAGGCGAGACCAAGAACTGCAGGATCAAGACGACAGATACGCGGCAGGGATGCCCTCATAGCGGGCAAGAGTTTCCAGTCACAGCGAAGGTTCTCTCTGACCGAAGAACCAGTCTCCACTACAGCCGCCAGCATGAATCCAAGGATTCTCCGTGTGAGGTCAGCTCATTATCGCACAAGGAAAGCAAGACAGAAGGGTAGGAAGGTAAAGAAGAAGTAAAAATCCTCTAGGAAATTTCATGAAAGTATTGTTATCTTGGATGACATGGAATATATTAGGAGAGCATGAAATTTATTTTGAGAGCGTAGGGGCATGAAGTAAGGTTCTAAGATTCTAAGATCTAAGATTGTAAGATCTGTGTATGATCAGATTAACAAATATTCATTGGTTGTTGACATGTGATCAAGGTTGAATGAAATTTACTTTTGCTGCGATTGCTTAATTAATCAAAACCACAATGTACAAACTGACAGATAAGTTCTATGTCATCAAAGTGAGGACATTTGAATGTTAGTCTTTTTCCTCAGGTCCCACTAGGGCACTTTCCAAAAATTCATCTGGGACATTTTAGTGTGTTTTTATTTGTGTGTGACTTCCTATGCATTTTGGAGTTTTTAAGCAAAGAATGTCTCTATAATTGTACATTTTCTTCAAAGAAATATTTCCCTGCTGTTCTCAATGAACTCCATCAATGACATGTTCGTGCACATCATCCTATATGGATGGAGACAGTTCAGTCCTTAGTATTTGATCTTAATAGTTTTGTGTAAAGTAACTCTCTTGGTGGTAGAGGCCAAATTCTCCACAATGTTGCAAAGCAAACATTACAGTATGTGCATGCAACATGTTGCCATTTTGTACAGTCCTGAACTCTTGTACTTATGCCCAGGGCAAAATGGAGCAAGCTTATCACATGCGAGGTTGTGAACTGCTCTTGAAATTCCCCAACCACCAGTTCAATTCTCATTTCAAGAATTTTCAAGAATTACCATACTTGTAGCTGCCTACTGGTAATAAAAACTTCTTTGGAATCTCTGAATGTGCAACAATGTCTTCCACTTGTAATATCAACATGCAAAATGTCTGGACATGTCTAGACTAGTAGTGTCTTAACTATTTATGACATTGACATATGGCTGTGACAAGTGCAGTGCTTACTACAGCGCACTGCCGTTACAACGAACACGGTTATAACGAAATTTCGTTACAACGAAGTAAATCTTCTGGTCCCAAAATTATCACCATTAAAGTCTATGGTACAAAATTCGCTTACAACGAACACGGTTATAGCGAAATTTCCGTTATAACGAAGTCTTTTCCGAGCGCCACAGACAAAGAAAAACAAAAGAAATGTGCTCCGTTATAACGAAATGCGAATTGCTTTCGAAAATACGTAGCGGAACAAGCATTCATAGCGTCTCTGCATGGGTGAACGCTTCACACCACTGTGTGTTCGCTCCTTGTGTCACGCACAGTTTCTGAGGGGAACTTGCATTTGTTATTGTAATACAGTTATCGCATCACATTTCACATAGCTTTCCGGTGTATGATGAGTATTCAGCAAACATAATATGATATAATATATACGTGGTTCCTTGTTTTCGTTATATATTGTATTTGTTCGGTTATAACGAAATTTCGTTATAACGAAAGAAAACTGCCGGTCCTGAGCATTTCGTTATAACGGAAGTGCACTGTATGAAACCATTTAGCATTTTCTTGATAGCCTTCTGACAGTGTATCGTAATGATGGTTGAACCAATGCGCAAAAACATCTCGTAGTGTAGACATATTGTTATATGTTATGCAGTGAGGTTGATAGGATCTCTTCCAATGCTATGTGTTGTGTGCTGTAAGTGTAGCCAAAGTTTTTCTAGAATGTGTTGTATCTGTTTAATGTGTTCTTCTTGAAACAAGAAAATGTAGTGTAGTTGATCTAGAATTATGGGGATAGAATCCACCAACACCAAAGAGCTCATTAAACAGATATGATAAGGTTTTCGTTGTCTTCCGTGTGCATGCTACAATACACAGAGATGTGTTGGTGCCCTACAAACAGGCAGGTGAAATCTGACAAAGACTTTCTCAACACAAACAGGAATTATCGTTGATTATGATATAGTTATTATGATATCATATATATTAAGATAACTTATATTAATAATGATATTAAGATATATTGATTACGATACATGAATATATTGTAAGAAGCGGTGGATTCAATCAGAATGCCACACGACTCCTATTGCTACTACCAGTGATTGCTATTGTAAACTCCTAATTCTGCAGACTTGGCAGTATGTGTACTACTTCTGGCTCTGGACAAGAGAGTTGATCTTTACAAAGTATAGAACCCCAGGAATGCCACACTGGGCATAATCCCTCTCCGCTAATTGGGGCTATAAATACAGGAACAGGAATTATTGTACAGTGTATGCTGAAAAATCACATCAGCATAAAGTTTTACACTACAGTAGCAGCATTATATTGATTTCATTCTATTCCTAACATTAGTAATTTATGTACAATTGTATCATGGCTGATGAGCTATTTGTATTTTAATTCCTGATGAAATAGTGTGCAATAGCATTCTTTTTTCATGTCTTCTCAAGTACCATTGATGCATCAAATGTGAGTTTATGTTTCTGAGGTTTCTATGAATGACTGAAAACATAAACAAACAAACAAAAAGACCAACCTGTTGTACTCAATATGTTTGGTCCTAACTTATAGCACAGATCGGATCAGATGAAGGCTTTTTTTTTCAGTTTTATATTTCTTCTTCAGTGTTCACTTTTCAGGAGTGCTGCTAAATACTAGGGTACTTAAATGTTACTTAGCTTGTTGATATGTTTGTGTGTAGTTGTTGAGGAAGGGCATGGAGGAAGAAAAAAAATTTTAAAAAGTATATAAAGCAAACTGGGAGACAATTTGATTAGTATTAATTAGACAAGTATTAATCTCCAAGCATAAATCCATCTTTCAGGCTGTACTGGGTATACCCTGTTGGTCCTTGAGCAAAACAGGGATGATCTGTAGAGGAACATAACAATAACAAGAAGAAAAAGATACCCAAAGACCAGCACGCTGTGCCTCAAGTCAACTTGTCTATATTTCTTGTTGTTGTTGTTGTTGTTGTCTAGAACTGAAATCATGAAAACTGTGTATTGATTAGGTAACAACTCAGCAAGATATTTTCAGTGTCGATGTTCATATAAATTACATCAGATGCTCATAATTTCAAAATGTGTATTTGTGTAGATTGTTTCAATAGTACAATGTACTATCATATTTATTCTACTTTGTGTAATTCTTTTTAAGTATATGGCATATGTACAGGCATACCATGTACATACATACATACACACACACACACACACACACACACACAATTATTTGAACAGTAAAAGAATTAAAATTATGTTTTTCTGTGTAAAATATTGGAAGTAAATCGAAGCAGAAATGGAAAGCTTTGATACAATGCTTGACATCAAGATGCAGTCGCATTATAATGTATTATATATCGAAATTGTTGACACATCCACTGTCTTTTCCATCACCCGTGGTTGGAGCTTGCTGCTTGATACATGTAGGCCTACCATGAAACCAGCTGAAGATATTGGCTGTCAAATTTATTGCATTATGCGCATTCAGTTGCAGCTGAATATTTTAAGTCTCCATTAACTTTGCAAATTTGTATAAATTTTTTTTTTCATGTGAGCATTTAGAGGCTTCCTTGATGTGATTTGAACCAATTTCGAAAAAAGAAAATAACATACTGTGTAGAAACCACGGGGAGGTGGAAAGAGTGAATTGATCTGAACATCATAATTAATGTTTTATGGTGGTTATTCTATGGGGTTTCTAGTTACGATAGAAGCTGTCATACATGTATGAAACAAACAAACTTCTGACCCAATGCAAGCACAGATTTACTATATCAGTAACCAACAATAATTGTGATTATTATGGTAACAGCTAGAAACCTAAAATATTACAGTCAGTGGGCATAATATTTCAAGTTGTGAACATTTTCATGGTGGAAATTTGATGAGAATTTTGCACTCTAATACTAATGTGAAAATAAGTATATGTGCTAATGTTTTAGTTACATCGTTTTGTTAAAACATATTTATACTATCAGTAGGAAAGTGGGACAGTCAGCAAACCTTGGACATTTGAATATATCCCATTAGACAGTACTTATAAATTTCCAGTTTTGTAGCAATTGGCTGAAATCATATTTGTGGCGATTGTTTTAAATTGCTTTTAAAGTGAGTGATAAGTCATGGTGTGAAAACTAAAGAAAGAAAAGTGTTCTGTGAGATTTTGGAGGAAAATCGCACAATCCATTCAGTTGTGGATTCTTACAATTTTGGTTCCTCAGCTGAAAATACTACAATTATTTGTGATATCACAAGAGTAGAGAGAAAAAATAAAAGGAATTCTTTAGAATTAATTTTTCTAGGATATCGGACGATCACTTCACCAAAGACCTGCAGAATGATATTTGCGATGATATATCCTTGTAACAGGTTAAGGAAGTGTGTTCTTTCCATTGACAAAAAGTCAGACAAAAAAGAGACTTCCAAAGTTATGCCACTGACATGCCTACAGTCTTCTCTGTCAACTGGAGTTGTGTGTTCGCTGTAAAATGTAATCTAGGTCTACAGGGTGAGTGGCCACTGTGCAGTCATAGACTTGCAGGCTTTTATTCTAGGTATCAACTGATTTCATAGGTAAGATCAAGTGTGCGTTCGAGTGCTCAAAAGTCAACCAAAGCAAACTGATGCTAAGCGAACCATACCGTTTTGTGCCAGATTTGGAGCATTCGAGTGCGCTGTTGAGAGAGCGCACCTCACAAATTATTTTTAGAGGGAGGTCACGCATTTTGTAGCAACAGGGTCATTCATCTGGTGCACTTAAACTTCTTACAGATGTCCTAAACTGAGGAAATGAACTCTTTGAATTATGACGTATGTCCATGTTAAGCACATTCTTCAAATGCGAACTTTTGGTACCCTCTTGGTACCCTGTAGGGGCTCATCTTTAGGTGGTCCACTTTTGACTCGGTTAGGTTTGGTACGGTACACTTCAGGAGTATTCAAGTGTTCCTCTGGCACGGGTTTAGTACGGTTCTGTTCGCTTCAGGAGAGCGCTTGAAGGCACCCCAAGGGACATTAGTTGACTAATGTGCACTGTGCTGTGTGTGTTTTTTTTTATTATTTTACTTCATTACAAATCATGTCATATAGAACCTCAACAATAGGGAGCTGAGCTACAATGTAAAGTGCAACTACAACAACTATTGGACAACTACCAATCTGCTGTGATTGTGTATGAGCAGTTGCCATGGTATCCCATTATCGTCATACTCTACGACTGATACAAGTCTTGGCGTGATGTGGTCTTTAACCCATATTGGTGTTAGAGAAAAGACATAGCACTGACATAGTGCTAAGTCATGTAACTATGAACTGCATTTGGAATGTATTGTAAGAAAACAAAAATGACGCTACATGTATCTGTTGTGTACAATGAAGGCAATACCACTGCCTTGTCCATCAATGCGAACCTTTTTGATGAGTTGATCTAAGTACATTTGTGTCATGGTTTATGAATTGTTTGTGGATTGTGGTTAATGGACATCATAGCAGATTACAAATTGTACCATTTGGCATGAAATATTTTATAAAGTGTGCCTCAAGGTTGTGTGCCATATCTTGAAAAATTGCCTTGGATTCCAGGATGCTGCTTTCATCTTTGAAATTAAAGAAAAGAGAGAATGAAAAAACAAGGACTACAGATGCTTTTTTTCTTATGGTTTTGTGTATCAATCAGGTATGGTTTTCTAGTGTTTGTATGTCTTACAAATTTTCTGATAACGTACTAAATGTAAAATGGGATGAAACAGCTCACTTAACTATACACAATAGTCTCTGGCTCAGGTAAGTAAAAATGATGCTGGACTACACTGTACTACTTTTTTTTTTTTGGGGGGGGGGGGGAGTACTACAAGACATGATGAACCATCAATGACATGAGTAAAAGCATACACAACAATCAAGGATAAGTTTTAACAATTTCAGACTTATTTCCCCATTTGAATAATGTGAAGTACTACATGTATTTGCCTACACGGCACAGGCACTAAATATGAAGAATGGACAGGTGCATCATATACCCCTAACCTACCCCTAGGGCCTTAAGAGGGCACAATTTACTCTGTTATAAATACATGTACTCTGAACAAACGGGCATATGCCCGGTGTGAAATAAAATCCTGGTTGCCCGAAGTGAAACTTACCAATATCCCCTATTGAAGCCTTTTACGATAACATACACAACACACACACATACAGACCAAACTCATAAACATACATACGCTACTGTGCACAGGAACACACACACACACATGCATGCACGAATGCTGAGCCTTGCACTCTAGGGCATTTCAAATACATTATGTCACTACTCTCCAACACACGATATATGATGATGATACTGACTATTACTCCCTCCCCCCACCCCCACCTCCCCAATATACTTGCTAGCTAGCTGACTTGTCACTTGATTGGAGATTGACTTATTTCCTCCAGCTTGGTCATCAACTTTTCATCCTCAGCATTGGGCAGATGGCAGTCGCGAGGGACAGAAAAAATGCAAGAGAGAAAAAGAGACGGATCAGAACAAATGACTTGCAACAATCCTGTATCAAATATATCATGAAGAGGGTATTGAAATATCACTCTTACAAAATTACTGTCCTTGATTGGTTTGAGGGGTAAAAAATTCTAGCAGTAAGTCCTGAAGGAGTGCACAGGCAATTCTATTTCACATATGAAGTAACAAATTTTCAACACATCTATCAAGAACTGACTTTTGATTGGACAAATCATGACAAATCTGGAACCATGATGTTGAAGAATCGATATCATCCGTTCAGTGGTAGAAATCAGGCGACAGCTACACTGCAGCTGTAGACAGTCACTCATGCTGCAATATCCATTCTCCTACCATGAACAACCTCACATACAAACATTACAACCTTATTCGTCGGGTCACATCTTTTAGAGACAAGTTTTTGAGACAAATTGCCATTCACACAATGCTTCCATTCAACAGTCTATCTCCTTTTATTAAGAGTTTCCATAGCTGCAGTGTACGACAAAAATATTTCCTTTGACCTATGACACCAGACCACTCTGTCTGGCTAGAGGTTTGATGATTAAGAAGTTTAATAGAAGAAGAAGAAGACTCAAATTTCAGACGATCTTACATATTATTTGCTGACTATAATCTTTCCTGAAAATTAATTTCAGAGTTCATTTATGGAGTACGACTCATAACTCACATTCAAGAAAAGAAAGGATAAAAAAGTGCTCTTGGTAAAACACAAAATCTGTGACAATACCCAATTACCAAAAACATATAAACGTGCGCAACAATGCTCTCAGAGGAATATTTTGTATAACAGCTGTGCACACAGAAAATCTCAGTCTGGTACTCTTAACAGAGTGACAACATTGCGGTCATATACAGATCTTTGAATAGGAACAGCTAAAGCCAATCCATAGAGTGTGCAATGGTCTCCACCAAGTTCTAAATTATCCCATTTAAAGAAATACATCACAGCATACACTTCCATATCTACAAATATTTCATGCTTGTCATTCAACAAATTTTTACATGGGGTCAGCCATGTTCAACTTCCAATGGTTACATTCACAATCTTGACAAAATTACTGCTCTCTCTCAATTGCCTCAAGTTCTGTTCATGTTTAGTAAGACCTCATGGACTTCCTACACAAACTCTGAACTTACATGTAAATGTCACTTGAAACTCAAATTTTAATCAAAGAACTACAAAGTCAAACTTGTTTCTCTCCCAAATCTGTGGAAAATCAAATATTATGGAAACTTAAATATCAATGTTTATAATTCTTGACCTTGGAGAAACTATGAGTGTCACTGCAATAATTGAATTGTCTTGTTTTGAACCACAACACATGGAGATAACAATAATGGCGAGTACGATGATCTAATGAGGACAACCCATCTTCTTTTTTTTTCTTATGCATATTATTTCTGTAGATCCTCATTCTCACACATCATTCAGTTTGTACTTTACCCTTGTTAATAAGCAGGATGAACCAACTTTCTTAAATACTATCTTAGGGACCGGAGTGAGCTGGGCTGCCAACAGGGGTGCAAGTCGATCAGCACTAGTTGTGGAGGGGGAAAGAGAGTGGACAAAGGAAGTTAGTCGTGAAACACTATCCACAGAGTAGACCATTTGTTTGATTTTCATTCACAAGTACGCCATTTGTTATCCACTGATTTTTTTTTTTGCATTTCAGCAGCTTTATAAACGAATGGAATGATTAAAGATTTTCATTCGCATATATGCAATTTGCTATCCACTGAATTTTTGCATTTCGGTAAATTCCATTAACTTAAAATTACTTGAGATTTCAATGAATGGAATGATGAAAGAGAAAGGTTCTGAGTTTCTGGTGGAAACCAGAGTATTTTGCATTTCTGGCTGCATGCATTGGTCAGGCAGAAACAGCAAACCAATATACAGCATCGTTAGATCTGACCCCATCTTTCATTCAATGCATGACAAGATTGTGAAAATCAAACAAATGTCATCAAGCACATCAGTATGCCTACTCTGATGTAAGTAGAGACTGTAAACGTTCTGATGAAGTTATTGCATAATCTTTGCTTACTGTAGAATTGACTCAACCTTTCACATGACTGCTCTCTTATAATACATCACTTCTCAAAGTTTGATTACATAAATCTTTCACACATTTTTGCCATACTGAACAAACATGAACTTTTCAATATTTCATTTGCATCATACTTTGCCTTGAGTGAGTTTTACCATTTTAAGGTTTTGCACTAAAACAAATATGTAAAAAAGAAAACATTTTTAGCATTCATTGTTTTAAGTATAAGGTGCATGTGTTATTGATAAAGTTTATAAAACTGACTTTAGACCTTGGACCTTTGCTTGGTAAGATTTGGCCCACAAATGAATTCAGTAATTTTCTTGTCATTCTACACAGATCTTAAAGAGTGTAATGAAATAATGTATATTACTATCATGTGTTACTGAATTTTTGGAATAACAAGAAAGAATCAAGAAAGGCAACATCCGACCCCCCCCCCCCCCACCAAAATAAAAAATAGATAAATAAATAAATAAAATAAAGTGAAATTACAGTCTCTGTATACAAAATCAGTATGCAAACTATATTACAGAATCATGTAAACCCTGGCTTCATTACAAGAATGAATAATGTATCGTATCATTTTAATGGTTTGGTCTGTTGTGCCCCTTTTGGGAATGAAAGCCAGCCTATTGCCAAATGACCTGTTTGCATATTTGACAAAGCAGTCAAAACTCATCAAAAATTCAATCTACTGCTAAGCACTGAGAATGTCTTTGAAAATTGCAATTATCAAAGAGTCTCATCTAAAGCAAAAATACAAACATTACCTCACTATTTCATGTTAAATGACACATGCTCTAGTTTTTCCCTCAGAAATCTCTCTAGTATGCTATGAAATGCAAAAAGATATTGGAGAGACAGTTATCATTAAAAAATAGTAAAACATTTGACAGTCATTACACAAACTACTGTTGTGCTCACACATGACTTTTTAACATCTGTTGGTACAACTTGGTATGTGCAGAAACGGGCAGGTTCCTGTGAAGGAAAACAAAAGAAATATTAGTAGTACTTCTTGTTTCACTCTACTCAGAATTTGCACTAACAAAGAACTTGACAATGAGGTCATCTATGATGACAAATTATAAAACAAAACAAATAATACATGGCCATACTGAGTCCTCAAAGAAAAGACCAAAAAGTCAACTGCAAATAACAATTGAAAGTGTAAATGCATGTTAATGTCAATATTTTTTTTTCATGTTACCTTTGGAGTAATTTTCCTGCAACTGCATCACAGCAGACTTATATAGTGGCCTTATTTCAGGCAATATCTCAACAACACACACAAAAAAAAGAAATACCGAGAGAGAAAAAAAAGGAGAATACCCTTAAAACTCAAATGCAAAAGGGCAGGGAGTCAAATTGGTGTAAACGAATGCAATAACATGGAAATAGTTTCATTGATTAAGCTCATTATCAGAATCTGTTTCTCCTTCAGTAGCATGACAAATACGGCCAAAATGATCAAATTAGGGATTTTTTGTTCTAATTCAAACGACTGAACACATCTTTTCGTTCAGACTTATAAATTTAAAAAAAAAAAGGGTACAGTGCCCATGTGTGAAAGAAAAAAAAAATGAATCTGTGTTAGAGGATCGGTGCATAGCTTCACACTTCAGAATACATTTAGCTCTTGCCAATGAACCTGCAAAGGGAGACGTGGCTCCTACAACATGTTCACATGATGAAAGGAACATCATTCACCTGTGTGTAGAAGTGACCACGTCACATGGAACATGGCCAAGGAACACAAAAATGATTTGTGAGAAATCCAATACATTCTAAGTAAAGCATGTACATTATTCAGTGTTATTGCTGGTGGGTCACATATTTGACATACACACAATGCAAAATCTTACAAGATAAAAGAAATCAAATTCTTTCTCCTGTGAAACTCATTATCGGCAAATATACATGCAGCTGCTATTACACAAGGAAAATTCTCTTTTCTCCTGTTAAAACAAACAAAATATCCTTTCTATGTAGCAATGAAATTCTACTTAATTCCATCAAAAGTAAAATCCTGTTCAAAACTTTCCTGAGGCAATACGGGCAAATGATGACTGAAGACATCAGTTTTGTAACTGAAGCAGCAAACTGCAAAGTTTACAAATCTCCATTCTGTTTTGCACAAAGATGTGGTTTTGTCTCTTCAGTACTATTTGGAGGATTTGGTTGGGGATGAATTATTTGGCTCAGACCCAATGACTTAAATTGAAATACTTCTATAACATTTATCTGATGAATAATGGTTAACATTTCGCGACAAACTTTTCAGATTATTCCCTTGAGCCATAAAAAAGAGCTCCTCAAATTAAAGTATTTCCCGCTAAAAATTGTCTGTTTTTCCACAAAGACTTTGGACACTTGTCGGCTACAATCACCAGAGGGTAAAGGTGGTACACAGGTGCACATCAGATGTTTCTGAGAAGGGTAGTGTAAGTTTAAAAGGCCTTAATTTGGTTTTGGCAATGGAGCAGTGCCTCAAAGTTTCAAATGGAACTGGCTTGACTTTTTGTATTGAATGGCTTAACAGATGGGAATTCCCAAATATCGTGGCTTGAGTAGATTAGCAAAAGTTTAATCACCCTTTAAACAGCTTGCTACGGATTATGTAAGTTGAAAATACCAACAGAGGTACCTGTACAGGAGTTATACCATCACTCTATTTTGTTTCATTTATTATCCTTCATCTATGTTTTTTCCCATGAAGAACAACCTTGCTGGAAATTAATTATGCAAATGTCGGCTGCGATACCTTTTTCTTTGTATACGCGTACCTGCATGCTTAATTTGAGGACGACTTTGATATGATTGCACAAAAGAAGCATAAAGCTTGTCATGCATCATATTCCCCAAACCAAACTGGGGGCATTCAGCAACATACACAAGCAGCATTTGATTTCTAGACTAACTTCATTTTGAAATGATACACTTGCTAATTATCAACATTCTTACACGGGAAAAAAAAAATCATATTACTGTCACGTCAGATCTCGGGATTACACAATGACCAAAAAAACAAAAAGATCAAGATCAAACTGAAGAAAAAGGCTAGCCAGAAAATGTTGTCACATTGCAGCGAGTGTGACATGAACCATACCATATTAGTTCCTTTGGGTAAATGCTCGTACAAAATGAAATGCTCTCAATTCAGTCAGAACAACATGTACAATTAAAAACTAATCACTCAAGAATTATCATTGATATATTTCATCTCATTTGGGGATAGAGGACAGAAAAAAAGAAGACGACACACTCATAATACATCTTTTGACAGAAAAACTCTTAAACTTTGACACTTTTTTTCAACCTGCATCTGTTCTCCAATCCTCCCGTTATCTATACACCTTATTGGGGTCTACTACACTAAAAAAGAAAAAACCCACATGATACACTATGCAACAAAGAAAATTGATTGCCCAACATCAAACCTTTCATGAGCCTCTTACTCTGCATTTGGACTCAGAGAACTTGTTATCGAAGGAGTAACTCTCATTTCATGATTGGTCGGTGCATGGCAACCCGCCTTCAGCTTGCCGCAGAGTTATGCGAGCTGATGATAGCTGGACGCTGTGGACCCCTGTAATCTAATACCTGCCATTGTAGCACACAGCGATCTGTGGGGTCAGGCCCCAGTCATCCATACAGGATGGATCACATGAAAGAATGCAGGGGAATATTATACACCTAAAACACAAATGGTTTGATGCTCCTGTAATGAATCACCTGGGGCAATATTCAAAACGGACAATCGACATGAATAACTATTTTCATTTTTTCCACTGCTCCTCGCTTTTCAGAAGATCTTCATCATATCTTCTCCTGGATGAAGGGGTGCTTGAGAACTTCGTTGATGGACATGCGCTTGGAGGGGTCAAGCATCAGACAGCGGTCAACGACATCCTTCAGCTGCAGCACCTTCCGCTGCTGGTCCTCCGGTAGACGTTGATGACCGACAAGTTCTGCGGTCAGGTCCTTGGTGGGGTTGATGACCGTCATGACTGTCACTTTCTCCTGAGAGGGAAGAAGGGAGGATATGGGTGGAAGAGACAAGGTAATGAAGAGACAAGGACGAATTGTGAACAAAACGGTGGAGGGAAGGAAGGAGAAGGGTATTGGAGGAAGCAAGGGTGGAAGGCAAGGGTTGGATGGTAGGATGGAGGGGAGAAAGGAAGGTGGGAAGAAAGAGGAAAGGAGGGAAGGCAGGAGATAGAAGGGAAAGAGAAGGATGAAGAGGGGTGAAGGAGGGAGCAGTAGAAAGAGGCAAGATGAGGAAGACAAAAGGAGGAGGGCAGGGGTGAAAAGAAGGGGGAAGGACAGAATGAGAACAGAAAACAAGAATGGAAAGAGGAAATGATAGAAAGATAGATAAATTACAAGTGGTAATTAGTGAAGAGGGAGAGTATGCACTAATTCATTGACATTACTGATATATCATAGCTACAAAACATCAATAACATACCATGAGAAAACTGTTAATATTACCTCAGATATCAGTACTCAACAAAAGTCAACTATGAAATATAAGGAACAAAAAACAAAACACAACAAAACAAATATCTCTAAAGATGACTGACTCACCCTTTCGGTGACCTTGTCCACCTCAATGAACTTGAAGTTGCAGTTGGTGTCGAAGTGTTTGTCCCGCAGCATACCCTTACGGATTATCTTGTGGGGCATCTTGCCCTTGAGGTCCATGAAGAGTTTCAGCATGTGGTTGTTGGTCTTGCCCGGGAACATGATCTTTCCCGTGGCCAGCTCGAAGATGGTGCACGCCGCGCTCCACATGTCGATGGCGGAGTCGTAGGCCATGCCAATGACTGTGAAGGGAGATCAGCAGTCCGTAGGTTGTTTGTATGACTGCTATTCTTGTTTTAATGTATTGAGACAAGTATGGCTACAGTCCACAACATATGCATATGGAATCACAAGTTAGGTCACTTTTTGTTAGATAGACAACGGAGGAAGAAAAAGAAAGGTAGTCATTTCAAACATGTGAATGCCCAAACAATTACACTAATTCATATCAACAGCTACATTAACTCATTTTTTTTTTCATTCCATTCTTTATTTACAATCAATCTACAAATAAATGTCTTCATAAGATGTCTGAATAAACAGTGATGTTTTGCGATACTCTTTCTGATGCTTGCCAAAAATCATACTTGCATGCTGATGATAGTATGGTAAAATGATTCCTATTCTTAAAGGACACCAAAGTACTCACTTATTTCAGGGGCGCGGTAGAATCTACTAACGAGGTAAGGTGTGATGTCACAGTCTGCTACGTGAGAGGCCGAGCCAAAATCACACAGCTTCAGTATTGACTTTGATTCATTGACCTGGAACAAGAAAGGCAGCAAAGACCATGAATGACACAAATCTGGTTTAATTGGAAAATTGGGATCAGAAAACAGCTCAACAGAAAACGTTCAGCATCAAAGACAATGATGAATAATTGTATGAATGGAAAACATTGATGTGACATTTGGAAGGGTACTGTACATTGAATGTGCTTTCTTCCCTTCTCATGGGCATAGCCACTCACAAACTAAGTAATTTCAGTTATAACAAAAACTTTTACTCAAGACTCAAAACCTGCCACAATCTGGCTGGATGTCGTAAGTTTTGATTCAAGCATCTATCACAACTTGCACACATACATATGGAATGATACCAGCTAATGATCAATTTCAAATATTTTTCAGCAGGAGGATGAAAGCCACTGCTGAATTTTACAAACTCATAACAGATACCGCCGGAGTTCTGATAGCCATCCCCCATCCCCATGTGTTTGATGTCACTCTAACTCAACTCCCTCCAAGCTCTGCCAAGAAGAAAATTTGGATTTCCCCCAGAAGTTACTGTGCTGGACGAATCCAACATCGCATGCCAGCAAAACTTCACAATCACAATTCGCATTCAGTGACACTATAACTTTCTCACCAGGATGTTGTCTGGCTTGATGTCAGCATGGAGGATGTTGCATCTCTTGAGGAGCTTGAGAGCAAGAAAGAGTTGCTGGGTGTAGGAGCGCACTGCCTTGATGTGGAGGCCGACGTCCTTGCCGTACCGCTTCAGCACCTCGCGCAGATTCATGCTGTGTGAGAAGAAGCCAGTAATGGGTAGATGTGAAAACACAGGACCAGTAAAATACAAATTTTCTAAAGCACTTTTCAATCACTCCTGGAAAACAAAGACACGAGTAAAAGTCAAAACCTGTTCCCATGCACAAAGAAAGTCTCAGAATATAGCTCACGTTCATAACCACTTTGACCTGTGATCAACTTTTGAAAACATTTTGCTAGATGTGGCAAGAGTGCATCAATTTCAATAACTTACAGATCTTTGTACAGCAGAATGAAAGGTGCAATGGAAAGGCTCTATAGTCCTTTTTGACAAAGTAGGGGCACCTAAATGTCATGGCATACAAGTCACTCAGTCAGAGGATACTTACAAAACCCTCATGAGAATACTAATCATCTCTCCTCCCAGGTGATCTCGTCTTCCCTTATTCAGCACACAAGGTTAAAATTCACCTCAACCAAAATAGACCTACAATCAGAGCAAGGTTAAAATCGACCTATGGCTTCTACTGGTGATATACTACGCTGCAGATACTGGGCACAGATGTATATTTCGCTAAAAAAAAAAAACGACAGGGTGCTGAGGAAAAAATGGATATGACATTACCTGAGAGGTTCAAAGACCAGACAAAGATGCTGTCGATAGTTGAAGTGCCTGAAGAGACGGACACAGTGAAAGCGGTCCTCCCTGTCCTGGTCGTTTAGACGTTTTAAGTACTCGAGTTCCTTCATACCCGTCTTGTGCCTGAGAGGTTGGAAAGGAAAGCATGTTACCTGATTGAAAATTAATATCAGCAAATTTGAGGTGTCTGTAATAGACATTCAACAAGCAAATGACTGTATCAGATTATCATTGCATACACTTGCAGAACCAATATATGTGTCTTGTTCATACCAACTAAAGAATAACACCAAGGTTGTCAACCTGCGTAGATCAAAAAACATACTGCTGAACAGCAAAAAGACAATAGAAACATATTTTGAAATCACGCATCACTTCTTCTTTTGAAAATGGAAAAATTGCACATACTGAGTATGGCTAATGAAGTCTCAGAAAAAAAAAAAATTCTTAAAAATATACTTTGTTAATTTTATCCAAAAAAAAAATCACATTCAATATTGTGAAAAGACATCAATTTGTCAGCTCTGCAAGACCAACAAAACACATGCTAAACTTACATGAGTTCATTGTTGCGAATAATCTTGATTGCAACGTCCATCTGACCCCGGGCAGTGTCTCGTGCCCTGACCACATTACTGAAGACGCCCTGTCCCGTGTAGCCGTAGACACTGTAGCGCTTGTCCAAGGTCTCACCAATCCTGACGCCTGAAAGTATAATTAACCGAACATATATTACTACAAAATCATAGGTGCACATAAGCATAAGCACATAAACTCTGTCCCTCTTTTCCACTGAATATGTTTTAATCTTAAATCTTAAGCACACTATGAACAGTATAATGTTAGGATTCATTTTCTTTTTGGGGGGATAGTGGAAGTAATCCATTACTAATTCACATTAGGCAGGGGGAAACATGGCTACATTACAGGGTTCGAAATTGGCGATGGTCTGCTGGCCATTGGCCACCCAAAATCACGTCGGACTAGCTAAAAATCATAAAATTCCGAAGTTACTAGTCCGTCTCACACTCTGGCTAGCCAAAATATTGCTTCAGTGTCAAAATTGATTCTAAGTAGTCCGCCTGGCTGTTTAAAAAAAAGTTAAGTGCGACCCCTGCATTACTGGTGTGGAAAGAAAACTGGACTCATGCATCGAACTTTATTTTTCCATAAGCCAAAAATTTACACAAATGTATCGCTTCCCCACCTTCTACGATCAAAAAATAACCCTGACTTTCCTCCATATTGATATCTGAAATCATCAGCAAGTGCACAGCTCTCTTGTAGGAGGATGCAAAGAGGGTACATAAATATGTATCAATGATTTAAAGATTATAGCAATACTCTTAACTATCAACCCTTCAGTACCATGGGCTTGGGTCAATGTGTACAACATTATGGGGTTTGAAAGCAGGAGATTATCAAGCAGAGGAGTAAAGATATGGGGTAATGAGTTAATAATAAAATAATCTCTTGCTTTCATCTAATATGCCTTGTCTGCCATGGACTACTCGATATAACAGTGTTTGAATTTTGGAGCTTGGGTATTTGTTCCATGTTCATCATGTCACTGCCGGCAACCAGGGGTAGCCTGGTAGTAGTGCCACTGCACTGAAAGCAGTAGATGACAGGTTTGATTCCACAACTGGCTCCTTTTTGCCAACATGTTTGTCAAAATGTAGATCAGCAGTTGCGATCTTACAAATCCTGTTTGTTCAGACGGAGACAAATAATTGAAAACTCATACCCCACTATGGGGTTTCCTGTGCCAATCAGCTCTCACAGAGCACACAAAAGGTTAGAGAAGTGACTTACGATAATATCCCTCAGCATCATCCCAGTTATCGGTGAGACTTGGGTTCTCTGGACCCATCTGACCAATACCGTCTCGTGTTGATGGACTCTGGGAGAAACAGAGCAAAGCAATAAACTGCGTGAAAAAATGCACTGAATACATATAAAATCATGCTTTACAGGCAAGCAGGAAATACATTGTGTAAATATGTTGCTCTGAAGATAATATCAACACCCTCTAAATCAGAATGCACCTTCTAATCAAAGACAATTTGGATGACATTTTCAACATCACAGTCAATGACACTTTATACACTTTAAATAGTTGTATCACAAGTATTCAGATAACCTCTGTTGTTTAACTTCTCACCAAGATGGCTACTACTGTTTTTAGGGGGCCACAAACTGCTAAACAGTAGTTTCACATTCACTAATTTAAACACACTTACAACATGGTGGTAAGTGCAGGTCCATTTCTCTCATGTTATCCATTTCATTAGAGCTTGTTCTTGTGGGAACAAGAGCATGGACAAAATAATGTTGTACATGTACATGGTACAAGCTTTTTAAATGATGATTCACAGCATGATTTCATCAATAATTCCATTCATACATTTCTCACACATTTGCAAACCTACTCGTTTTAGTACTCACCATTTTGAACATGTCAAGTTCACTGAACATATCCAGACCATTACGGCTAGCTGTTTGATCTGCATGGAAGTCAGCAAAAAGTACAAAATCTTACTTAGATCACAAAGATGACATTAACTGACAACCCTGTCAAATGAATAGCCATAATCCATCTTGAACTCGATTACTTGCAGAAGAGCTATGGCAGAAAACTGTACAACACCTAGAGCATACCAGATACCACGTCATAATTTTCTCTCCTTCAGTCTTGCTGGACAAACTAAGATATTGACCAGTCTTCTGAAATGCAGACAGTCATGCCAATTGTTATTTTCAGTCTCAGTCAACTCAGTTCTGCTGAAATGACAGAAAATCACATGGATGTGTTGCGTTCTACGATACAGACAGCATTTTTTCGGCACTGGGCTATAGTCATTAGAGAGTTAGCATAATAAATCTACTGCAGAATAAATACTGTAAAACACGATATATTCGCGGCATGAACATTTCGCGAATTGGAGCCGACGGCCTTTCTCGCAGCATGAAATTTTCGCAATTTGCTACTGGCATCCAATGCATATTGTGTAGGCAAGAACTTTTGTGTGCATTTTAATTTCACGAATGTTGCCGCTCGCGAAATGTGCGAAATTAAAATGCACGCGAACATTCCTGAATCTACTTATTTCATCCTGATAAGATATTTTTCACATACATAGTACAAAGGAAATTAGAACTGAAGGATATCAAATGCGCTATCACAAACTCATACTCAGGAATGACATTTGCTTATGAAGTGTGGAATCTTTCATACAACAAAATCCAAAATATAGGTACCTCACTAAGCACCAAGGTGCACTTGCTACAGTCTTGAAAAACAAAACAGACAGGGTAATCTAGACATACTTAAATGAAAGGATTGACCACATAAGCCCATTCATTCATACATATGGAACAGATTAAATCCCAGACTTTTAGTACTGGTGATGACAACAGATTGAATCTGCAAAGCCACTTGCCTTTTTCTGACTTTGGCTTGACAATGTCAGCTAACTTTTTCTCTGCATTCTCCTCCCCTTCTTCCTCTGCTGCAGATTTGGCATCCATCGGAGACTTTGTCTCTTCATCACTTTCACTTTCAGCAAACACTGCTTTCATCCTCTTCCTCTCAAGCTCACGCTTGATGGCTTCTTTGTCAACATCGTCTTCATCCTCCTTCCCATTTTTTTCCACCACGGTGGCTTTAGGGACCGCATCTTTATCATCCTCCTCCTCTTCCTCCTCCTCCTCCTCCTCATCTTCTTCATCCTCTGCCTCCTCTTCCTCCTCACTGCTGTCATCGCTGCTGTCACCGCTTTCAGAGGATGAGCTGCCATCGCTGGCCTCCTCTTTGTCTTCCTCTTCGTCCCCCTCCTCATCCTCATCCTCGTCTTCCTCGTTGTCATCGCCATCGGCTTCATCATCGGAGTCTTGGCTCCTCGTGACACTGCCTGCCTTTTCGCTGACCTCAGGTGATTGGTCCTGTGAGGGAGGTTGTGAGGTCTCCTGGGCTGGAGTGGAAGCAGCGCTCTCTCCCTGTGGAGCTTGATATTTCTGGTCATATCAAATACATGAAACATATCGTATAAAAAATACAGCTTAAAATAACCGTGGGGGAAAACCAGAAATCTTTACAAAACCAAGACAGTCAGAATCATTAAAAGACAGCCTATTTTTTTGAAAGCATTATAACATCTTTGCAAACCTATGATGAAGCTAAGGCCAAAAAAAAAAAATTGTTGCATTGGCGTAACCCGCCCGACCCTAAAAATTCCGCCGACCCCATGTTTTTTTATTATTTTTTTTTGCTATCGATATCAAATATCTTGTTGATTGCGATCGCGATCGCACAAACCCGGAAGTGGAAACGGCTCTGGGGATATCGGATGTACGAGGGAGAGATCTAGCGCCTCGCATATAAGCCTTCCTTGATCAGTACGTCATCTGTTTCCAACACGGACACGTACTCTAACAAGATTTATTCAGTGTATACGTAGCATTCAGACTGCGATGTATTGTGCACAGTTTTGCCATAGGTTTCTTGTGTGGAGAACTTACACGAATCTGTATATGTGGGACTGTAATAGAGATCGCCGTGTGCGATGAAAAGATCGTACATATGGGTCAATTTGCATCTATCTTATCTAAGTCAAAATAGTAAAATATGAAGTGAAAACATTCAGGATAGGGATTTCAACATCTTTAAATTCTGTGAAGGGGTATAATTCCAGTAATATCGGCCTCATAAATGATTTGTAGAATAGATGAACACAGCACATTCGGTGCAGCAGTTGTAACTGTTTACTGAGCTGAGCACGAGTTTTACACGTAAAATGCAGGTAGCCAAAAAAAAAAAAAAAAAAAAAAAAAAAAAAAAAAAAAAATCCGCCCGACCGGCCCTATTTGAAAATCTCATGTTACGCCAATGCAACAATTTTTTTTTTTTTGGCCTAATCATCAAATATTACTTGCTGTTCTTGAATTTTCCACAAGGGGGGTGATAAAAGACTAAACTGTTGCATTGGTTTTTAATCACAAGCGCACTTTGAGTGTTGAACAAAGTATTCTTGCATTAAGTCTGAGTGATATCATGTTAGAAGATTTGATATTAACTCTACCTCTCCTGGGAATGATAAACTGACACTGGAATAGACTAACCCTTTGTCAGTGAGTGTATTAATAAGACAGAACTGTTGACCACACCCTCGGAGAAAAATTGATAATTCACATGGTCAAGCAAAGCTCTGACTGAAAAATGACATTGTCACTGCTGCACAATCTCCTCTAATATCACGAACACCTACATGTAAGTAACAATTTGTATTTGATTCTTTTCTTTACACTAAATCAGGTGAAGTCTCACCAAGGCAGCATAAAAAATCAACGGAAGACAAATATCAAAGAAAAGAAGTCCTATACCATCAAGTCTATGATATTCAACATGCATCAAAGACATTTTAAAGAGAGAAATAGCATGCAATGTTCAATATTTTGGCCCTTCACTGTGATCACAGAAGGGATGGAACTACATTGAAAAGTCTATTACTGACCTGCATGAGTTGTTTCCTCTCTCGTCGCCGCCTCTCAATGACAGCTTCTTCATCTTCCTCATCATCTAGATCCATATCAGGAATTCTGATGAAAGAAGAGAGAACATGACGAGATCAGGAGAGCACTTTTCCCTAAATCAAACAAGGCTTGATCAGCAACAATCTCAAGTCATGAAAATGATTAGCTCTACTCCCATCTGGTGCACAAACATTGCATTTGCAAAGGTTTGGGTACTGACAGGCAAGAACATATGATCATGTGCTATTGCTGAGCAATCTCATCAATTTAGCAGAAGAATGGTGGTACAAGTAACATATAATACAAACGTTTGGATTTCATATAAAGAGGAGTGAATAGAAAAGGAAGTCTGTTGTAAAGGACAGCAGCTCAGCTATGAGGTTCTGAAAATCTGCAAGATGCGACCTCCACCTGTAGAAACTGCAGTGAGAACAGGTAAAGGCTGTCCTTGGGCAGTCATGGTGGAGGTTTCAGCATTGGATATTGCTCTGCGCAGATGTATAGTGAGAGGGTATAGTGAGAAAATCTGTACAACACTCACTCATCATCTGAGGACTCCTGCTGCACAGTCAGCCCTTCCGACAAGCTGCCCTTGAACTTGTCTCGCGGTGACCTGCTCCTACTCCTGCCCCGCCTCCGTCTGCGTCTGTCAGGCGACCTGCTATGATTCCTCCTCATAGGTGACCTGTTCCTGGTCCTCCATGGTGGAGAGGGGCCTCGTTTGCCACGGCCCCGCCCGAATCTATCAGGTGACCTGTTGCCCGGCAACCTCCTCTCCAACGGACTGCGTCCTCTTCTTTCAAGTGGGCTCCTCCTCCTGCCTGGCAGAGGGCTGCGACTTCGCACTCTCACCTGTGGGGACCGGCTTCGAGGGCGCCTTTCTCTGCTGCGTTGGATTGGGCTTGGAGAGGGAGGGCGGCGTGGAGGTGAAAGCCTTTTGGATGAGGGGCTTACTCTTCTGATTGATGAGTCTGAAACTCTACAGGGTACAATCGAGAGAAACTTCCCATCACAAAAGCACATGAAAGGTTGATTCTAAGTAAGCAACTCATTAACTTTTACCCATACAGTCTGCATCCGCTGATCTACACGATATCCTGTAGTTCCCCAGACACTGCAAACCCCAATGTACATGATAATCAGTAGCAAAAATACATGTAACTGGGACAACGATGTCTCTTTATGCATCTTATTATAGGTGTGAATTGACCTAACATCCCAGTCCTTTGTCTCACTTCCCTTCACTACTTTTTGGATTTTGACCTTCACTTTTCAAGTTTACAACTGTCAGAATGGGTTTGTATCTAAGAGAGATTGAACACTGCCGTAAAGCATACATACTGCAATGTAGTCCTATTCAAATGGTTCAAGAGCTACCCTAGATCACAGCAGCTGTATCAGTTTCCATATGTCATCACATTTATAAGCATCGTGATACTTTATGAAGTCATATTACACTGGAAAGCTTGGAAAGCTTACATTATGAAGATGTACAAGATAAAGATTATTACTTTTTCATTAGTGGGATCTTTCGAATAAGTGAAAAGATTATTCATATACATATTTCATAGGTGAATATCATGTGACATCACATGCATGTACAGTACTTCTCAGAGGATTCTAATTTACATCTTGTAAAAAGACTATCATTTTCTCTCTCAGTTGATAAATTATTTTCCATACTTTCCTTCTCATAAGTGATGGTGACATCAATTTGAAGTTGAGAGAGCAAAGATGAGTGAACATGTGCGAAATAGCTTTGGGCCTCAAGAGCTTATAAATTGCATTATGCAATACGTGAATACATCTGTATGCCTTAATAAAGCTTCTATGGTGTTGCTGGAAAAAGTAACAGCTGTTTACAGAGCATTAGGAACACAGAATATGATTTGTTGACATAGATTTCTAAATCTTACCTATCAATATGCAAAAATGTATGACAAAAATCTACTGTAAATGCAGACACACATTGCTTGTATCACTGACTTGAATACATACAAAGAACTTATGAATCTCGTTAGATATGCACTGATGAGAAAAATTATATTTACAGAAAAGAGACACAAAAATAAATGGTAATCATGCTTGCTCTTACCTCTCCCTCTTGGGAGAATGTGATCTGTTTGGCCTCGGAGACCGCCGGCTAGTGTCCTGCACTGACCTGTGTTCACGGGAATGTCTGTCTTTCTTGGGAGAAGACCTGCTTTCATGACCTGAGGATTTCCTGGCCTCTCTGTTTTCCTTCTGGTCGGTTTTAGTGGCACTTGGTGGGGGAGATCGTTTCTTGGAGTCCCTTTTACTCTCCCCATCTTTGGAATGCTTCCGGTCACTCGATGCAGAGTGACTATGTTTACTAGTCCTACTGTGGGCAGATTTGCCCGTAGTATCTAATTTGCTACTCGACGACCGTTCCTTGGCCGGTGACTTGCTGCGATTACGTTTTCTGTGCGAACTTTCGCCCTCTCTCCTCTGCGATTTCTCCTCGCCCTTTTCGACTGATTTGGATGTGGATTCAGCATCTCTGTATGCCCTTTTTGATGCGGAATCAGTCAGCATTTCCGCTTCCTCCTCCTCATCTGTCTGGTATCCCTGAGCGATCAAATTCATCCCTGAGTGTTCGTCATCTGCTGTGGCAAGGAGCTGCGCCTGTAGTAGCTCTTTCTGCTTCTCAAGTTCCGCGAGGTCTGCCATTTCCCTGGTCTCCCTCCGGCTTGGCTTCTGCTCGAATTGAGGCAGGGGAATGGTGTCTTCCAGTTCTATATCCGATTCTTCTTCCATTACCACCTCCTCCTCTCCCCTGGCTGTGGCTTGTGACTCTTCGTTTCGCTTGCTGCTCTTGTGACGTTTGTGTTTGTGCTTGTGTCGCCTGTGCCCCTCCTTGTCTTTATGGTGCTTGTGTTTATGGTGGCTCCGCTTGCTCTTGTGCTTGTGCTTCTTGTGGCGACTGCTGCCGCTGCTGTGTGTTCGGTGCCTGCTGCCATGACTTTTGGCCTGTGTAGATGTCTCCTTCACAGCATTTTCGTCATCTGAATTACTGGATGCTCTGGTGATAAAGAAAACACAACAACAACAAAAATATTACTACTACTGTCCTGCAGAATGTGACAAAACATTCTCTTGCGCACACTTACGTGATGTCATGAAACCAAATGCGTTTTACAGTACAACCAAAGTATACAAAGAGAATACTCAATTTGCTCTACAGCCTTGCCCAAACATGTTCATGACCTGCAACTAGTAAATTACATTACAGGCACATTAGCATCAGACAAGGCCTGTATCTCAGTAAATCACATGCAGTGTACTATCTTTAGGGAAATCTTGACCATACATTGCCTTTCTGTCACCACGGATGTTTGCATGCTGGGTGTTTGAATTTGTCAGATGGCCCCATTTTGCCCAATGTACACTGCAAATTAACCAATGACTTTTTTTTCAGCTGTTGATATCTTTGATAATGATAATGTATGCACCTTGTTATACAGCAATAGCTGCACAGACAGACAAACAAATCTACACAGTAACATAAGGAGTTAGAATAGTTCATTTCTAGTCTTTTGTTCAGTCAATGTTCTTTTTTTTTTTTTTACCTAAGTACTGCATTAGTTAATAGGGTCTAGAGTAATCAGCCCTGTTTGCAACAGAGTGACTATTTGCGACATGGGCTGTTTTATTCATTGATAAAAAGGCCCAATCATGTGTGAGATCGGAGAGTAGTACCCTCACTTCCCTCTTCAACATTGCAACTCCCACTTTTGTTCTAAAGTGGGACTAAGGACACTTGATACATTTGAACTGTTTTATCAATGGATGAAACTGCCCTGCTGCAAACAGGCACCCTGTCGCTAACACGGATTACTCTAGATCTAGTACACATTCATTCTCACTTGTGTCATTTTTGTGACAAGATTAAGGAGTGACTTGGCATGACATGTTTCTAACTCCGATTTAACACCATGTGAAGATCATAGTATAGTCAGTAAATTTGAGTGCTAGTACTCTATTGAATGATGGTTCCTACTACATTTTGGATCAAAAATTTATCCTCTACTGATTGGTTGAAAGATTTTCATGTGATTACAGGTACTGCATTTTTAGCTATGTCAGGATATCAGCATGTTTGACACTCCATAAAGTAGTGTACCATTTGCAATATGATGTCACTTCTATGATGACATTTTGCAAATAAAATACCAGTACTATACGCAAAATAATATCACAAAGCAATTTTGAAATTGTGCGCAGTTTTGTACCGTCACTCTGTGAAATGCAACAATTGTGACATCACAAAGAAATTTTAACATTGCGCACTGCCTTGTACCGTCACTCGGTGAAATGACATGCATAATCCCGTTCCATGCGGTCCCACGATGCGACTCGAGCCATGATCTTAGAGGGGAGGACTGCACTTTGTACACATGAGGTTTCACACTTGGTGAGCTCAATGGACTTAATCAGAAATGTAACTCCATACCTTTAGTATGCCTTGAGAGTGAGACTTGAGTGATGATCTCTCCCAACCAAGAACAATACTTGTGTGAGCGGAGTGGCACATGACATGCGGGAGAGCGTGCTCACTTTGTTTCTTCTTTCTTTCTTTTTTCATTTGGTACGCTTTTCATATCAGTCACTGATACACCAATTCTTTCCAAAGATCATCGATAGGTAAAAAATCGGCAATCATTTGTGATCGGCATTGGATCGGCATCAGATCGGATGATTGGTTACACCACTCTCTATCCACCACACAACTTCTCGCCTCACATTTTTTTTCCATAGACCCTATTTTCCTTCTATTGTTTAAATTTTGTATCCAAAATATAATATTTACCAAACATATTTTCTGGTTAAAACTTATAAATAGGTCTAGTGTAGGCCTCGGTGCTTCGAAAAGAACTAAAATTATTCTGTATTCACCTAATGAGGGGCTCTTTTGGAGCCACCTCAGCTCTGTCTGCCCATATAGACCCCGTTCTAGTTTTAAAGGGACTGTACAGTTCTGGTCGAGGTGAGGATCTAGCTAGCTAATACTGATATCGATAGTAGGCCCTACAGTTGTACGTCTAACGCTATGAGTCTAAGTAACTGTTGTGTTTGACGCTCGACAGTTACTTGCGTTTTTGTGTGTAGGACCTTGTAATACACTCCACAAAACACAGCACCAACAACACAACGTCAATGGCGCAGTGATTGTGATCCATTCTAGTCGTAATCTCGATTCACGAAACCCGAATTTGAAACTAACCGAGCTGCGTGCAGAGAGCTTATCTACACTAATACATCATAAATACTATTGTTTAGAACACTGCGAAGTGTACAAATGTACATTTAAAAGCATTAGTAAGAGGTAATGCAGCAGGGAAACACAATTTAGCGTTGATCATTGTATTCGCCGGTTACAGACTGCCGCTTGTAAGAGGGCTATCTATCCACACGACGAATACCGATTCTCTACACGAGTGTGATGACGAAAGTGTGATTTGCGTTACTACCCTGAGCTTTGAGAGCAACCATGCGGCTTGAACATTTTCGCCGATGGTGCTATGGAAAATGATTCTTGATAAACTCACCCATCTGTCTCCATATTTTCGTCAGGACTCTCGGTTTTTGCCATATTTTTTCGATATAAACGAAGAGACACTCCGTCTTTCTCTCTTGGTCAGGTGCGCGTCGTTGCTTGATCCCACTCAGTGTATCAAGTGCTAGCGCGAGCGGCACACACACTGCTTGCATGCTGCACCCAATACTGTAGCACATCCACAGCACACGTACAGTACGTATGATGCTGTAGTACACGAAGTGATTCAGCTGCTGCGTTCGCAGCGCTGCTGCTGCTGCTGGCTGAGGCTAGTAGGCCGATCGTGCCCTGAAACGTTGAGTACGGTTGGTAGCTAGCACGGTACGTCGAGGAGTCTACACAGCGCAGGCGCAGTGACAAGCTGATGAGGGGAGAGAACTCGCGTGGATCAGGCTGGGTATTTTCTTATAGTAGAGATTCATTATCTCGCTATTACAAAATGAATGGTCTGTAGAAGCCTTTCCTTATCATAATATACTACTAACTAGATACAATGTATGTCAGTTATGATTATCATCAACGTCTGATATTAAGTAGAGTCTCTTTTCTTGACCCGGGAAGTTTATAAAGGTGTAAGCAGCATGAAATTTGATCGCTGTATAGGCCTATATGAATCATGAAAATATAGCAACAATAACTGCCTTCACCGACTCCCTGGAAATCATTCAAGATTCAAGATTCAAGATATTTTATTGTCATGTAAAAAATATACATCAAATTTGTTTTCGGACATTTGTGCAGAGTGCAAAGGTGTCATACACACAGTAAGGTAATCACTCGCAACTGAACGACATGCAAAATATACACAATGACATTCAGTACATGTCAACAGCAACAGAAATAAAAGTTCAAATCATGAGTTTTATTAGTAGTTTTTAGGCGTGATCCATAAAGAGAGATATATAGAGATGATATCTCCGTGGAACTAGTATCTATAAGCCTACTCAATCTGAGTCGCTCAGTGTCAAGTCCGTGTCCTTCCTTTGAATGAATACAGTTATTACAGTATATAGCTGGAGTGTTTGTGTGTTGTTGTTTTTTTTTTCTTTATTGGACTGCAACAGCCACTTGAATTCATATTCAAGATGATGTTACCACTATATGAAACATAATGAGGTAGAAAAAGATCAAACAAACACAATTAAAGATTGCAATTTCCCTCCTTGACTAGGCTGGAATTGATCATGTGGAAGAAAAATCAAAAACATAAAAATGAAGCGTAACTGACCCTAATGTAACTTTAGCATGCTTTCTTGATATTGGTCACAATTAATGTTTTGCATATCTCACAAAATCTTCCCGAAAATTTCGTTAAGACTTTGTGAAGACAACATAAACAGTTAATGTTTGTGTTGTGTTTCATGATTTTAAAACCAAACTTCAAGTGTATCGTGTATATCCATTGCATCAAATAACTTTAGGGTTGTAATTCCTTCGGTAGCATTTCACCTTTTTTTTTTTTTGGGGGGGGGGGCTATAATTGCAAAATTATCTACCAATAATGTTATAGCCCATTTTTACAATATGTATATTGTGTCATTAGAATAATTACACAGGAGTCAAGGAGGCTGTATATAGGCCACCTCATAGGTGATCGATGCCATCTGATTTACATACCTGCGAAAGCCTTCACTGAGAGTGTAACTGAGAGTGTAACCGTTTGAAGAAGGGGTTCGCTTTTAATGAATAATGACAAGAAAAAGACCGAGGGAGAAGAAGATCTAGAACAAGAAGAGGAAAAAGAAGTGGCCAAGAGGAAGGCAAAGAAGAGGAAGGGAGAGGAAGAAGAAGAAACTTAAGAAGAGAAAGAAAAAGAAGAAGTGAGAAGAAAAAGAAATTTATATAGACGAGGAAGACAAGGACGAAAAAAGAGGTGGAGGAACAAGAAGAGGAAGAGGAGGAAGAAGAAATTAATATCCTTACCTATCAGCAAAGGAAGCTTTTTGTTTTGCAAGGCGAAGATCGAGGTTGAGGGAAAAGAAGAAGAGGAAGAGGGAGGAGAATTTGATACCAGATGAGGAGGAGGAGGAGGAGGAGAAGGAAGAAGATACGGAAGAACTGAGGAGAAGAAGAAGAAGAGGAAGAAAAGTGCGCATTTGGCGCATAAATGAAGCATTGTTGTTTTTGTTTCGGAAGAAGAAGAAGAAGAAGAAGAAGAAGAGGAGGAGGAGGAGGAGGAGGAAGAACGCGCTTAAAATTTATCGCGTTATGTCAACTCCATCAGTCAGTGCTTAGTGTCGTTTTTTGTTTTTGTTTTTTAGAAGTACATGTACTTTACGCCCACAGCCCACAGTTCTGTGCCACAGCCCACAGTTCTGTGCCACAGCCTTACCATAAACATGAGAGGGCGCTCGCTCGGACATTGGAATATTGGTTGGTACCGCAAGATTCCCAGTGAGACTTGAAAGGAGGAGATATCTCTTGATATTTAGCAGAATTTTGTTCTCTGGACCTACTTGTGACTGTACAATATTTTTATCTGTCGATAATAGGCATTGCACTTCCGCTTCTGCTTCGGCGAGGTGAGTTCACTCAGTGGATGTAGACCAGACACCACGTATGTTCGTGTGTAGTGACAAAATGTGTAGTCCCAGCTGTTTGAATTGGTGTGATTACAAAGAGATCAATGTTCAACACGACACGACCTCTAACGTTAGACTTGTTTACTAAGTTCTAGTTCTATAAACTTAAGTTTATAAGTTCTAACGACAGTAACGTTAGTTACGGCAATTCAGGGATTTAGGGGTCATGTGCTATTTTGACCGAAAGATCGGTCTGTATCTGTCCGTCGGGGAATGTTCCGCGGAGACTGCGTCTGGCTTCACGGATCCCCTCCGTATACAGACCGAAGTCAATGATTGCGGCTCCTGTGTGGAGCAGTTGCGCACAGATGAAACGTTACGATAAACCAAATTTCAGACAGCTTTTTTACATTCATACAAGTTTGACATGACATGACACAATATGCAGCAATATTTGGGATAAATTTCTCAATTGTGCAATCGAAATACTCACATAAACTCGGTTATAACGCATAAATTTTATCGATATCGCAACATCGCCGTTCGCAAGCTGTAAGTCGCCATTTTGAATCTGTAAGCCAATCACATGCGAGGTACGTGTTTTAGTAAAACAAACACGTAGAAACTACCTTGCATGTGATTGGCTAATAGATTCATAGTGTATGTTTCTGCAGTTTGAACGTGACGACGCGACAGGCTGTGTTTTACGTTGAAAATTCTACTAAATTGTTGGATTATTCATTAATCTGGTGAGTGTAATGTATTCTCAAAAAGCTAATTTCACTATACAAGCTTAAATTTGCCGACCTAGGGCCGTGAATTAGACGCAATCGAGAAGTGTGAGGTACCTCACCCAATTTTCCATAGAGACAGTGGTTAAGAACATCCACACAGCAATGGGTACTGCAACCTTCCGTCTGTCTACGGAGGACGGCGTTAATGGCAAAATATAAAAAGAGTCCTCCGGACAGACGGATCTTTCTGTCTATGCGCTATCGTGACCTGACTTTAGTCTTTGACACTAGAACTAGATTCTAGATCTAATTGATATCTTAAGTTACAGAAATAGAGTAAGAACCAAACCCCAATTTTCGGCTGGCCTCCAAAATCCGGACACTTACCACTTATCACAAGCCAGCAAATTCTACTGTCACAACACATGCATATCACATCTTGAGTCTTGAGTCTTGATGGAGAAATCCCTATAGCAGCTGCAAGCACAGCTAGACTGGGATGGGTTGGTGCAGTGGCAGTATGTGATGGTGCACGTGATTATATCAGGATATGTACAGTTAAAACGTGATGCATGTGCAAGTAAAAGATGCTCTTGAATTACAGCATCCTGTCACCAATAGGAGGCTTCATCCTTCTAATAGCTGGAAGGGCAGCCTCTTGGAAAGCAGCCAGGGTTTGTGTTGTTACTGCTTGAGGTGGTAGACAGTTCCATATACGGATGGCTCGAGGATAGAAAGAAAACTTGTAGGAATCTATGGTGGTCACAGGTACTGTAAGCTTGAGGCTGTGGTCGTTTCTGCTGATGTATGTTGCTGGTGTTATGAAAGCTGGGAAGGAGATATTTACAAGTTGCTGCCGTATTTTGAAGAACATTGTGGATTGTACAAGGAGGCGACGTGTGTGCACGTGCAAAGGTTCCCATCTAAGCTGTCTCACGAGACTCGAAGATGATGTAGTTGTTCGGTAGTCCCGGGTAACAAAATGTGCAGCTGCTCTCTGGATTCGTTCAAGGTTTTCAACACACTGTGATGTGTAGGGATTCCAAGCTTCTGAGCTGTTTTCAAGTTTGGGGAGAACCAGGGCTTTGTATGTATTTTCTTTTACCGTCTTTGGACATGGTGCAAGAGTTCTGCGCAGCAGGCCAAGAGTCTTGCTGGCATTGTTGGCCTTTTGCTGGCAGTGTTCATTCCATCGGAGGTCTTTGGTGACTGTAATTCCCAGGTATTTGTAGCTGTCAACTCTAGGGATGGATCCATTGCATAGTGTAAATAGTTGTAAATGTTGGGTCTACGCTTTCTTGTAATGGTAAGCACTGCACATTTCTTCACATTGAATGACATAAGCCAGACTTTGGACCAGGTGGATAAGACCTCAAGATCATGTTGAAGGGAGATGTTGTCATCTTCTGAGTGGATGTCCCTATAGATAACACTATCATCAGCAAAAAGGCGCATAGTAGATTGGATGTTACTGGTAATGTTGTTGATGTAGAGTAAGAAAAGAGCTGGTCCTATTACGGATCCCTGGGGCACTCCTGATGTCACTGGCAGCCATGATGACCTGGAGCCGTTGACAATTACTGCCTGTTGCTTATCAGATAGCAGTGCCGTTGTCCAACGGAGTGTATACCCTGTGATTCCATGGAATTTTAGTTTGGTTTCCAAATGGCAGTGGGGGACACGATCAAATGCTTTCTGGAAGTCCAGAAAAGCCACATCTGTCTGTCCCCTGCATTGGAGTGTGTAATGTCCAGACTAACCTTCAACCGTCTGACCACTAATGGCCCAACTAATACCCCTAAGCTATCATCTGTCAAACACCCAGCCTCACACATTCCTCACTTCTACCGAACCACATTTTATTACGATAATGTATTTTCCATGTACTTCAGATTTGTACTGACCACCGAGACTTGCAATAAACATATCAGTTATCCTCCCAACTCTGGTCGAGTAAAGACTCATTTCTTCCAGCAAGCATTCTTATGTAGCTATATACCCACACAGCTATATTACAGAGTGTATGTGCCCAATCGTGTGTTGCTGAGATAAGTTGGGTGTTGGTGGACAGCTTCTGGCGAAATCCATGTTGCTCATTCACGAAGATGTTGTACCTAGAAACATGCTTGGAGGTGTTACTAAGCACGACATGCTCCATGACCTTGCAGCAGATGCATGTTAATGATATGGGTCGGTAGTTCCCAGGGATGCACTTATCACCAGATTTATGGACAGGTGTTACAAGGGTGTACTTCCAGTCAGATGGAACCTTTCCAGTGTTGATGCTCTGCTGGAACATACTGGCACATTCGTTCACCACAGGAAAGTGCCTGAGTCACCTCCACAAATCCATCTAAAATCCCAAATTTTGCCATCGAAAAAGCAGAATCGCCGCAACTTTTCCAAAGGCTAAAGGCTTAAGGCGCGCGCAAATTAGGTCAAATGTAAAGAATGAGGGTCGCTGAAAAAGCGCTAAAAATTGAAAAATTACGCCATTCTGTTGCAAGATTTTTCGCTTATCGTAAGGTCAGAGGTTGATGGTATCCTCAAAAACACAAAAGAAAAACAAAATCTCCGTACATGCCGATGCAGTGAATAAATGTACAGGGGCTAAATGCAAGTGCAGAGTCCCCAAAATTCGGACACGAAGGGGCGCCGCAACGTCCCCGATGCAACCTTGCTCCAACAAGGTATGGCGGCGTGGATTTTTCAGCGGTCTTGTATGCGTGTTGACATTGCACGCGTGTCCGAATTTTGGAGAGGCTGTCCGAAATTTGGGGAATTGACAAGGTGGTAATATTTGGGGATTCTGTAAAATTTTATGATCTATTTAACAAAATCAATATTGGGAAAAAGTAGGTTGATATATTTAACATACATTATTATAGATGTAATTTTGTAGAGTATTATTCGAGTTGAACAAATATTGCAAAAAAGCTTAAGTGTCCGAAAATTGGGGCTTTTACTCTATATAGTATATCTATTCTGACATGTTTGAGCTTCTCAAGTAACGATGTCGATGGTCATTGACATTGGCAATTGTCAGACATTGGGCTGGCATTGGCATTGTGAACCAAATAGTTCTAATTTGACAATTAATAGACTTCTAATTTCATGAAATGAGTATTGCCATTGGGAGGGGGCATGGCGGCATTGACTACACTAGACTCTAGTCGAAATTTTCTCTGAATATTATTGGATGCATAAAAAACCTGCACCAAGGTTCGACCTCCCGTGCCAAAATCAACAGTTCGACCGCACGCACCACACGCAAAAGCATAACGTTCGGTTAGGTCTTTACATGTATAGCAGCTGGTCAAATTGTGGACAGTGTTATGATTGAATTTCGAATGAATAATATGGGCGGCTTGCTTTACGGTGTCTAGGGTAATAGGAGTATTACAGACCCTCAAAAATTGCAACTATCCAGGGGTTTGCCCCGAGGTTTAGTTACCTCGGCATAGAATGATTCTAATTGATATTTTGGGCTACAGGATCATGTTTTCACATGTTTCAGTTTCTCTTCAAAGTACATTGTCATTTTGATGGAATTTGGCCTTAAATAAGGAAATTATTGCAATAAAAGTTGCCAAGTGCGCGCAGAAATAACAAAAAACTAGTATGACATTAGCTTCGCTCACTACTCATCGTATGCATACACGCCAATGCCTGGCGGAGGAGGCGCACGTTTTGCTGAAATAGCCAGCAAATGCCAAGTGTGATGAATTGGCACAGTTGTGGGGTATGCTGGCCTCTGTTTAAATGCTTACTGTGGGGTTTGGCATGTTACAGCACAGCCCCATTGATAAATGATAGAAACTTGACATGCGGTGGAACTTCAGATCAAACGCAAGTATCGCCTGAAACTCTGCGTTGGTGAGAATCAAATGGGAAGCTGCATTTGATATTTGCATAGGAAACATTGAAACATGAAAGATGAAGACAAAAGTGCCAGGAATATCCAGTTTCACTCTTTCTTTTGTCTCATGTGCTAGAAATGACCAATGTGTTTATACACTTTGTACAGCAGAAATTATAGACAGAGGAGTACATGTACATTCCCATTTCCACTTTGTAGTGAGAGATGCTTAAGAAAGAATACTGTCTCATGATTTACACTGTACACAAGCCTCTACTTGTACATATCTGGCAATATAAATCATTCAGCTGCCAGTTTACCCACTTTGGATCATTTGTAGTACACAAGTGTCTCTAGCCCAGTGTAAGCAGTGACTACAGACCATTTCATTTAAGAATTGATAGATTCTGGCAAATATTTGCTGATACAATTGTAGAATCTATATCACATAGGGATAAAATGAGATGCATGCAAACTTTGAAGAGCCCTGGGATAAGCTTGTTTAAATGTCAGATATGGCAATGAAATTCTTGTGAATAGGTTACAGTGAGTGTATCTGTATTGGAATTATGCAATGAATGTCTTAAAATCAGTAACATGTTAGAAACACAAGTACATGGGTACCCTGTATCAAACACTAAAAAATAGTACACAAATCACAGTCAACTTGTGGCCCTCTAATGCTGTACCTGTATACAAACATGTAAATGGTGATTGCTCTTTAAATGATGCTTAAGTTGATATCATTGCAGTGTGGTCAGTGCAGCATATTCCATTTATTTATAAATGTTTTTTGCTAGTCTGCTGACACACCCAATACAAGTCGTGTTGGTTGCATCCTGACATTCTAAGTCAGAGAACCAATTTTTGACACAAATCAACACCTGAGTGTACAATGTATCTACAGTACCGGTACTTGCAAACTATCTTTAATAGCACATACAATGTTATCTACTTTCTGAACAGAATTTAGAAATGATCAGAGATCAAAGCTATTTTCTCTACATCCGGAAGCAGTTCAACCAAATTGTGCTGAACCAGTTATTCTTAAAGGTGAAAAACAAGTTGTAAATGACAGTGTTAGAACTGGGGCTTGATTGGGCACTGAGGGGCATAGCAATTTTGGGCTGGGACCCAAATGGTCAAAATTTAAAACATTATGTGTTGTATTCATCGTACACATTCAAAATTTTACCACTGTTGTACCATTTTGTTTGTTTGTTTTTTAGTGATAAAAAAAATAACAATGAATTTTGATAATGGAATAATCGTGACTGGCTATTTTGAAGAAGGTAACAGCACATTGAGGCCCAGAGAAAAAATTACCTGGTGATCATTATAGAATTGATACCTCACATAAATTCGATACTATCATAGCAAGCAATCATGTTGTAAATGTTACTAAACTTTGCCCTTGAACAAATGTAATTTGTGATTGATATTCATCATCTTCATGAGAGTACAATGTTGATCATATGTAAAATACTAGTAGCCTCTTTGAACAACTTAAAAGACATATTTTGTAAAAGCTTTACTGGCACGTCTCTTGTGGCAGCATAATTAGTCAGACATTTTAAAACCTGTTCAGCTACCATGTGTTACATCAGGGATATTCTTCCATAGCAGAGAGTTGAGGCAATGTGTAAGCTTTGATGTACATTGTAATTCACCCTTTATTCTAGTAGTCTCCTAACAAAAGGAGAGAATAGAATATTTGTTCCACTCTCCAGTCAGAAATACACTTATATGGTACTTGTGGCATGTTTATGTACTGCTAGCAGTTTTGTCCATAGCAGGGTGCTACGTAACTTTATTATACCACTTGCCCGGTCGGGCAAGCAGATTCTCAATTTTGCTGCAAAACACTTGCCCCAACATTAATTTTACTTGTCCGAAAAGAAAGTAAAAAATGAAATAATATAGAAAATCATGTGTTAGTCCAGGGTTTAATAAAACACAATCATTGGAATAAACGGCACACCGATCAAGTGTTGCCTCTGCAGTGCATTGGGGATTCTTCATGTACATGACGTAAAGTAAAAGAATGTGTTAGAAAGTTGCTGAAATGAGATCTAGTGTGTTGCATCACTAAACAGCCATTATCTTTGGGCTTCTGTATGGTTGACTTTGTGCGTTTGTTGGGAGGGGGAGCAAGTGAAAAAAAAAAGTGACTTCAAAACTTTTTGCTTGCCCAATTCGGGCAAGCATTTGTTCTTAATGTTCAAAAACACTTTCCCGAATTTGATTTTCACTTGCCCCGGGCAATCGGGCAAGTGCTTATGTAGCACCCTGCATAGTATGAATCTGTTGTTAATTTGATTTTAGTCAGGCCCCGTGACTGCATTTGATCCTTCCATTCTCTAGCCAGGTCTGCTGCTCTCAGCATTTTGCCGTCAAGTCACACGCAAGGCCCAAACTGTAGGGGAGATTTTACTTTGATGCCAAGTTCGAGGAGAAGTCTGTATGAGCACCAAACGACGGCACCGCCCACCCAACAAGAAGACATCTGGAAGCCCAGACATCAATGCTACCTTCAAACCGATTGCTTCTAAATCACCCCAAGGTATGTCTCCCTTCAGGCATAACACGTTGCAGTTTTAGTTCATCTGTGATAATGTAATCTTGAGATACTTGTGATACAACTTCTCACTTGGTCATATCTACTGTAGATAGCAAACTGGACAGCCACAATTGTATGTAAGGCATGTTGTCCATGGTCATAGTGTATATGGTACTGACCTTGGTAGTAAGTGTTTAGCAACAGATACTGTAAAACACGATATATTTGCGGCATTAAAATTTTGCGAATTGGAGCTGAAGACCTTTCTCGCAGCATGAAATTTTCGCGAATTGCCACTGGCATCCAATGCATATTGTGTGGGCAAGAACTTTCGCGTGCATTTTAATTTTGCGAATGATGGCGCTCGCGAAATTCACGGAATTAAAATGCATGCGAACATTCCTCGTTTCACAGTATGCAAAGTGGTTCTCATGGTTTCAAGCATGGGGAAAATGCATGCACATGCCATGAAAGCCAAGATTACAAAAGCAAAGATTACAGTGGTTTTATTTTGACTTGATGTCATGCTGTAACCAAGTTGGGAATTCTTGCATGGCCCTTCCATTCCGTTGTTGTTTTTGTTGCTAGCATTGTTTTTAATTGCAGGGCTACGATTTTGAATATATTTTCATTCATTGTTATGTGAATATGTTGACTTTTGAGTTGCATGCACACTGCCTTGTCAGAGATATTTGTGTTTTCATCAAGTATAAGATAAAAAACAAATGAACAAGAAAACTGCCAACATTTTTTTTCTGTCCTTTACAAATATGTTTCTTTTCATTGTTTGCGGAGGAGAGCCAAGATATTTAACCAGGATATATATTTCTTTAATGTACATTATAAAACAAAGAAAGAATACTTTGGATTTCAGGAATTGACACAAAGCATCAGTGATTTGTGATTATTGTTGAAATACGAAAGGCAGAGAATGTATCGCAACAGTCTGGTGAAAAGGACAATCAACATCTTCTTGTTGCTTCAGTGTACAATTTGTCTCTTGTTTTAATTGTTTTAGTAGAACCTTGCGTTGTTGTCAGCATGTATTCCAACCTGTCAGTCAGTCAGATATTGCACTAAATGTGTGAGAGTAAGCTCATTGCAAGTGGTTCAGTTGCTAAACTCTGTTTGCAGTGCATGGAACTCAAATGAAGACTTTTTGACTCTGTGCTCAATTCCTCCCGGGCTGCACAAGGCATTCAGTGATTGTACATTGTGTCTACAGTACGCCAGCATGACAGCCTTGCCAATTACAACCCACCTCATGAGTGCCGTCAGCTTCCTGCATGATGCCCACTGTTGCCGTGACAACAGTGGTGGCAGTGGCTGTGTTGCACAAATATGACAGTATCTGAAGTTCTCTGAAAGCTTTGAGTAGGCTAAGGGAATGCGTTTGGATTTGGTGTGCAATCGTATGAAAGGATAACCAATTGAGAGGAAGATAATGGGAGACTCTTTCTATACTTATCATGCAGAAATACAAACTATAAATTGGGTGTTTCACTAGAAGCATGAGGTGCTGAACAAAAATGCCAGTCTGTTTTAGAAGGATGCAATGACAATGACACATAATTTTTATTGCTTTAAACCAGGTAAAATGTCATTGATTGATTGATACAAGTGTGAGATGGTAGTACATGTTTATATACCTGGGTATATTAGGGTGGTCCATGAGGGGTTTGAGCATGTCGCCACAGCATGCTCAAATATTTGTGCAACATCCTTGAAAGATAGCAACATGTTATGCCACACCCTCAAGAACATTATGAAGCATTCTGTGCATCATCTCATTTTCTGAAAACAGACTATTGTCTCATCCTGGACCATTAACTACAACCCCCCGCTCCCAAGATGTAGAAATAATTTTACAGATGCCAAAACCTGATGATCATCTACCCTCCTCTCAAAAGAGACCATCATTTTATAGTCTGTCATTGCTTTTGTGTGACATTGTGTTACTGCAGGACCAGAATCGGCCCGCAAAGCCAAACTTGCTGCAATTCACACTGCGCTGAATTCCGATCCCGTGGATGTGGCAGCGCTCCGCAAGCTGGCCATTGCCCGGGGTGGCCTGCTTACGGATGAGATTCGGAGGAAAGCCTGGCCCAAGCTGCTCAATGTCAATGTCTATTGCCAACCCCCCAAACTCAGTGAGTCAAATTGAGTTCAAGGACCCTGATCCTCTTTGGGAGTGTTGTCCATTTTGCCCGTACAATCTTCTACGCTGGACATGTATATAAGATTCCTTCTTCTGTTGATGCATGCATTGTCTTTTTTAGGCAGACGGGCTTGCAGTCTGTATTAACAAGATTTTTGGCAATATTTGATTATCCATTAGTGCCTCAATCAGGATCTTTAATCCATGTTTTTTCTGCTTGATATCAGTTCCTCATAAAGTGTAAATTAGTTCTGAAGAATATGGTTTATATGATCGAGCTGTTTGACCTCTTGAAACAAATACTAGTAGTCTTTTTTTGTTAGTTTTTTTTTTTTTTTAATTGAGCATAATTGCAATACTGTCACTTAAAATGAAGTGACATCATATTCCTAGCCCAGTCAGGATTACATGCACTACTAGCCAATCTACTGCAAGTTCTGGAAAATTGATGAGTAGCCAGGCATTGCATGTAATTTCTTTCACTCTGTGAGCATGTAGTCATGCAGAAGGTACATGTTCACACAAGATAAAAGTACATGCAGTTATGCTGTATATCTGTTGACAAAAGTGCACATTATTTTCAAATCCACTTGTCTCAAAACAAGCATGGGCACATGTTCATCACCTTGATTTAGTAGGCATTATGTTGCACTGGTGAATAATGACACAAAAACTACCAGACAGTATCAGATATACCTGTGTTTATTTTGCTGGTTATTCTTTTTTCTAGTTAAAACTAAAAGAACTGCCCCTCTCTTGTGTTTCGTTGACAACTGGAAACATGGAATCTTTCAAGCGCTGAGATTTTTAGGCTGGGCCAATTTCAGCAAAGCTATCCTTGTATCATTTTGTGGATGAAAGCCTCTACATATTTCAATATCTCAATGAATATTCTCATAATCTCAGTTTGGCTACTTTTAATACCAGAGTGCAAAGCTCGTGACAATATCCGCAAATACTGTAAAAGTGGATATTTTCGTGTGAGTAATTTTTCGCGCTCTAGATCTGTCGAATATGATGAATTTCTCATGTTTTTCATTCCGCGGAATAAAGACATTACATAGTGGTACGAATCAGAGCAAACAATAATCGCATGCCTTTTTTTTCGTGGTAGCTTCTGGTCAAGCGAAATGCAAAAAAATTTCCACACCGCTAAATACAATATTCCATGTTTGCGTTATTATGCGAAACAATGTGAGCGTTTCTTAGGCTTGCCAGAATGCATTGAAATTATTAAAATCTATGTATGCAGACCAGATGGTTGATAAGTACCTGATATGAATGCTCAGTTTATGTGTGAATGTGTTTGGCCTATATCTTGACATTTATCATACTGAGGTTTTCTCTCCTTCCTTGGTAGAAATGCCTCTGGAGGAACACAGAGATTACAATCAGGTAGTACTCGATGTCAACCGTTCTCTCAAGCGGTTTCCACCAGGTAAGCCGACCTCTCTCATTGTGTCTTATACTATTGACTGATGCATCTTAAAGGACAACGTCATCTACATTTATTTCTATCTCATGAAGAAATTGAAACTACAGTAACTTTATCAGAGATACCAGATGATGTCATTCAACTTAACATCTACTTTGCGGTACTTTCCCAGTTTTGCCCTTACTTTTGTTAATCTGTTGCATTGATTTCACCAATTCTTCTCAAACATTTTTTTTTTTTGGGGGGGGGGGGGACGGTAGATTTCCCTCCAGTGTAGTATAACTGACAGGAAAAATCTACAATGACATTGAAGGATGGTATGCTTTCAAAAAAATAAAAACAAAATAGAATCATTCGGTGTGGTCCCAACAATAGGGAGCTTTATATTTTAGACGCGCGGACGTTCAAAGGAAAAAAACATGATCTGAGCTTGCGCAGTAGCGCGCGTAAAGTCAATCTATTTTTAGCTTGCGTCGCCTGAGTTGTTTACTACGCGTACTGGGCTATTTTCACGTCCGCACAGTTTGCGACGTAGAGAGCTTCTTCATGCACTGATCATATGGGGGCGCGATTTTATTTTTTTATACGTTGCGTCCCAGCGTAATCTAAAGGTACTTTTCCACACGACGCAGGGAGAGGAGAACGTCCAGCGCAAGCGTCGGCTCAAACGTCCGCGCGTCAAAATCTAAAGCTCCCTAATGACAGTTAGCACATGACATTTTACATCAAGTGTTGTTAAATAATCTGTGACCACATATGACAACAAAATGGCAGTCGAATGCATTGATATTTTTCTTATGTTGCGCTTGAATACCCAAGAGTACTGTACTCTAAGAGGTCAATATCTTTCTTGATTCCATTCTTTTTATAAGTTTCTGCTACTGTGGGCCTGTCATTCAATGATACATGTATAAGAACTGTTGTTGTCCACCATATTCCTTAAAGGAATGCGGGATGAGCAGCGTGAGGTTCTACAGGATCAGCTTGTCGACGTCATCGTCCGAGTGCTCATCAACAATGATCAACTGCACTACTATCAGGTCAGACATCATTGCTTCTCTGTAATTAAGTAGGATTTGAATCTTTGCGGTCCCCCTGTGATCCCTGTGGAAGGTCTCTGGACCATGCCTACAATATGCTGTCTTTGCCCTTGAGGACTGAGCGATGTTATGGCTTCATCCAATCATTGAGCTCTGCTCAAAACTTTGGGGTTTTTTTTTCTCTTTTTTTTTTTCAGTGTCATAGTTTGTGAGTTTCAATCGTATTTGAATGATTTGGTCCAAAATGTCTTCCCAGTGGAATGAGAGCAATATAAGTTGATTTAGTCGTTGATCAGCTAGTACTCATAAATTGCTTTCTTGAAAAATAGCACACCTGCACTGTGAAACACAGACTTTAATAAAAGATCAAAGTAAAACTTTTGACACAATTGTGACAAATGTTTTCTCATTCTTTGGCAGTGGAATAAGTGATATAAACAAATGTTTTTTCTTTCTTTCTTCTTTGTATGTCCTTTCCTAGGGCTACCATGACATTGTGGTGACATTTCTTCTGGTTGTCGGCAAGGAAATGTCATTTGCCCTTGTCGATAAATTATCAACACATCACTTATGGTGAGTTGCGACTCTGGCATTTGATATACATGGTACAGTCAGAAGATGTTTTGTGTTGAAATAAAGACATTTTGCTGATTCCAGTGTTTGCACACTGTCTTTCCCCCTGAGATTTGCAGCATGGTTCAATGGGTATTGGCATAGTTGTCACACTGAAATGTTCCCTGCTTACCAGGGGGGTGTTTCATGAAGGAACTTGTCGGATAAAATATCTGACAAGTCAATTATATCCGACAAGTTTTGAGAAATTCTTTAGTCTGATTGGCTGATTTCTCTGAACTTGTCGGATATAATTGACTTGTCGGACATTTTATCCGACAAGTTCCTTTATGAAGTGCCCCCCAGGTGATGGTGATTTCAAATATATGAGAGAATCCCTGTGAGGATTGCCGAATTAACCCGTTGAGGACGGACTGATTTTGCTACAACACGCATTTCCCATAGACCCTTGCCCGAGTATACTCTGGACTCGTCCTAAACGGGTCAAACAAGAGTGGTGTACCGAGTACTACACAACCATTGAAGACTGGAAGCAAAAGTGAAATCTGTATCACTACAGAATCAGCCACAACCATAATCCTACAGGGTACTAAACTGGCTGGTCAGTATTCGAAGTGTTTGTAAGGTTCTCCAGTCCCTTAATAAATGATACGCAATCATGATGATAGCTGATTGATGGTTGTTCCTTGTTTTGAGTACAGCGACTTCATGGATTCCACCATGGACAGAACCAAACATATGCTAAACTACCTCTTGCCAATCATCCGGAAGGCCAATCCAACCTTACATGAGTTCCTTGACAGGTAATGCCACATCACAAAAACTTATGTAATTTCATCCCTCATCCATCTGTCTGTCTGTTTGTCTGTCTATCTATCTGTATCCCTGTAAATATGTATACATATGTATGCATTCCTATATGTGTTCATATAATGATGCATATACACACAAACACAGTACATATATACATACATACACACAAACACTTATTATGTAAGTACATATGAATGCATACATTACATACATACACACATACTTATGTACATGTACATACATATGACAAGCTTGATCACAAAACAAGTTAACTCCATTCTTGTCAATTTGAGATATTTACAATTAAACCTGTGAAAAAAACCCAAAGAAAATAAGAAGAAAATGTGTTGTTTCTTTTTATCATATCATTAAAATTATTTTATTATTTACACAACATGTGAAGTACCAGTAGAAAGGCTTTATTCTACTTTATCTGATGGTGGACTTACCTTAACGGGGCATGGTCCCGGTAGTGTAGAGGGCGCTGTTGATGATACTGCCGATCACCGTTAGCATTGATACGAAGATTACCGAAGATGAGCTGTCATCAAGAGTAAAGTGCGTAGGTGTTGCTAAGTAACGTTGCCTTTGTTGTCTTCTCTGCGCATCGCGCAGTCTGTAGTAATGCCAGGGTGCGTGCATATGTGCTTGTTATTATGACATCACAAAAGAAGTTTGCTAAAGCTGTCATCCCCCTCAGCCGAATCATGAGCCGAACTGTGATCGGACCACTGACTACAGTGAATCGGACTTCTTCTTACTCGGGGAAGTGGGCCAAAGCGTAAGCGCTAAAGAGGAGTTGATAGCGTAGGTCTCTATAGGAAACTTGCGCCGTGCGCCCGCGTACGCATTTGACTAAAACACTGGGACCATGCACCTTTAATGTTTGAAATTGACACTTAGTCCATTTTGCTCTCTTCATGTATACAAACATGCATGCACATACTGTATATACATTCATATGCATACAGACACATGTATCTCTTTATGCATGCAAAACTCTTCTGTGTATTTAGGTTAAAGGTAGTTTGATTGAGAAGCAGTACTAAGTGAGTTGTCCCTTGAGATTTCCAAATGTTGTGTGTGAAGTGATATTGGAGAAAAGCAGGAGCTTACCCAGATATTGTATCCCTCTGATGTTAAACCATGACAATGCTTTAAAAAATTGACAATAAGATGTTGAGCGTTTAAGCTTTTACATCATATTTAGTCTCAAGGGCTTCCCATATTGGTAGTACTTGTCTGATGTGGCTGAAAAGGTTCATAGTTTTGTTAAGTTCCTTTTTTTGTTTTGTTTTGTTTATGTACCTACAGATCTCAAGTCGGTACAGTGTTTGCACTTGCCTGGCTGATCACGTGGTATGGTCACGTCCTGAACGACTTTCGCAGCGTGGTCAGGCTGTACGACTTCTTCCTGGCGTGCCATCCTCTCATGCCGGTTTACCTCGCTGCTGCTGTAAGTATTTGTGGATGGATGGCTGGATTGATGGAGTGACTGACGGATGGATAGATGGATGAATGAATAATTGGATGGATGGATACTTGATAGTTGAATGGATGGATGGATGGATGGATGGATATAAATACTTGTAAAAATGGCATGGCTGTATTACTGACTCAGTTGTGAGGAATGCACAATGCATACGGTAATCATGTTTGGTACAATGAAAATGGTGATGGTGATGGTGATGGTGATGGTGATGATGATGATGGTGATGTTGATAGCGATGGTGATGGTGATTGTGGTGGTGATAATGATGTTGTAATAATGATGATGATGGTGGTGATGGTAATGGTAGTGATGCTGTTGGAGGCAACGTTCTCGCCAGGCGTTTTACGCGTGGCGGGCGCGCCACGCGTGAATTGTGGCAGCCAATTTTGCGCCACGCGTAAATTGTGGCGATCAATTTTGCGCCACGGGTAAATTTCGACTACCACGCGTAATTTTCAGAGTTTTTGTTATCTTCCTTCCCCTTTTTGTAATGTTTCCCATTTAAAAAAATATATATATCTTTTGCAGTTTCCTTCGAACGCATGCTCGACAGTTACTTGCTCGGCGCTCGCTTTAGCGGCAAGATCATCGATCGTGTGCGATGTACCCGCATCGCACGCAGTCCATTACCGATTCCACTTTGCTTGCCAGCATACGCAGGTGCACAGTGAGCGCAGTGTTATACCACGTTCACCGAGATTCCGGTGCAGAAAATTTACGGGCGCTTCTCTCCGATCACTGTGAGTTGCCACTGTTACTACATGATTGTATGCGCGCAATCCCCGGAGCACACAGCAGATCGCAGATCGAGCCATGTGCGAGTGATCCAGCAACCAAAGCTGCCAATGTTTGGAAGCACGAACTAGTATTGTACTCAGCAGCTCTAAAATTCGTATTTTTTTTTATTTCATACGTTTCAACCTCCCTTTTTTCGGATGTTTGCCTTTACTTTTGGAAATGAACAGCGGTATCAAACAATCGGCTCCGTAAGATGCTAAAATTAATGTCGGATGACCTCTTTGACGTTCAGAAATGAACAACAATAATACTCAACTCCGTACAATGATAAAACAAATGTCTGATGTTTGCTCTTATGTTCGAAAGTAGATAGCAATAACATTCAGCTCCGGAAGATGCTAAAATAAATGTCGAATGTTTGCTTTGACGTTCGGAAATGAATAACAATAATATTCAACTCCGTACGATGATAAAATAAATGCCGGATGTTTGCTTTTACGTTCGAAAGTAAATAGCAATAACATTCAGCTCCGGAAGATGCTAAAATAAATGTCGAATGATCCCTTTGACGTTCGGAAATGAATAGCAATAATATTTAACTCCGTATGATGATTAAATAAACATCGGGTGTTTGCTTTCACTTTCGAAAGTAAATAGCAATAACATTCGGATCCGGAAGATGCCAAAAATTAATGAATGTCAGATTACTGCTTTTACGTTTGGAAGTGAATAGCAGTAACATTTGGCTCCGTACGATGTTGAAATAATTGTCAGATGATTCATTTCACTTTCGGATGCGGGCAACAGTAACTTTCGGCTCCGTACGATAATAAAATAAAATAATGTCGGATGTTTGCTTTTAAATTTGGAAATGAATATAACGGAAATATTCTGTTCCGTTCATGCTAAGATAAATAACAGATTGTTGCTTTTACATTTGGAAATGATTAACGGTATCAATCGGCTCAGTTAGATGCTAAGATAAATAACGGATGTTTCCTTTCACGTTCGGAATTGAATAAGGATAACATTCTGCTCTGTAAGAAGCTAAAATGAATGTCGATTGTTTGCTTTTGCATTTGAAAATGATTAACGGTATAACAATCGGCTCTGTAAGGTGCTAAAATACTTGTAAATGTTGGATGATTGCTTTTACAATCAGAAATGGTAACTTTCGGCTATTTACAATGCTAAAACAAATGTCGGATGTTTACATGTTAATGTCTACAAAATAATGCTCCCACTTTCTCATTTCAAACGTAAGTTTTGACCACCAAAATAGGCATCAACTTTTATAACAATCTCTAAACCTATAATATGTTAAATCCTAGAACTCAGAATAAGCCATACGTTTTTATATATAGGCTTTTTTTATTTTATTTGATTTTAAACATCATCATTTTCCCAAGTATTCCAATTTCTTTTCCCATGATTGAAAACAGACTGTCTGCCATAACGATGATTGCTAAATGTCTCGCCGTGTGTGGGTGTGCCGATGTGCGAGACACGTGCCCTGTGCTCTTGCCTTGTTTGAGGCTACTTCAAGTTCAATGAATCGAATGCGCCGCAGCTGCGCTTTATGGCTTGATTGCGGTAACAGTTTACATTCGATACGAAGAAATCGTCATGTCTTGTACACGAGCAAAAACAAAACCAAACAAAAACAAGCAAGCAAACAAACAGACAAGACATAACAAAACAAGAAACAAACGAATGTTGATAGCCAAATCATCTCCGTATGTAGTGGACCGTCACAGTTCATAGATGAAATTCTTTCAAACTTTGAAAAGTAATACACAGTTTTAATGAGCCTGAAATTGTCGTGATTTTACTGTCTAATCGGGTAGTGGCTGCATATCACATACTCGTAGTGAATTTCTGTCTGCAATCGAGACGTGTCCTTTCATAATTATTGTCTTTCTGTGATTCAATAAATCGAGTGATTGATCAATCCCTTTCTATAGTTCAGGAACATCTAAAATAATCAGGTATACACTATTATCCCGGATTATGATCGACTGTTCGATGCTTCTACTATGGGCCAAAAGAAAGACTAAATTAATAGAATCATGATCCTTGTAATGATTCCTTTAATTGTACTCTCGAGCTAGTTCTTCGATCGATATTTCCAGGGTATTTACACTCTGTTTATTAACAGAATTCTAGTGTGCGCATTCTTTCGTTTGGCACCTGCGTCTAGCACCTGGTTTTGTGGAAATTTCTGCGAGGGGGGGGGGGGGGGATGTCAAGCGTCTCTTATACAATCTTTCGCTTCTATTTGTTGTCGTATTTCCCCCTTATTCTTTGCTGGCAATCAACAGTTAGATTTAACTTCACGAAGGTTGCTAGCACGTGGTTCTTTGTGTTGTGAGGGAGACATGTACATAATTTTTATTTTCATCATTCATTGGAGGAGAAATACAGAAAAAGAGGGAGACAAGAAATAAGAGGAAGACGTATGCATGTTCTCCTAAATTGCGTGATCTTTGAAGTATTATGGAAAAATTGACGAAAGAATAAAATGTGATGCAAACCTACACTTTATTACTTGATAAGTACTAACGATTATAAACGAAATCATAATTTCGGACTCTATGAATGCCACATTTTAGTGACATAAAGCGTTGATATAGTGTGATGTCACGGACTCTGCGATCAGTTCGTTCCACTCATACTTTCTTCTTTTAAATTATTTTCTTTTTTTTCTTTTCTCTTAAATTTCGCGATTCTTGAATGATAAAATAAAATACACTCTAGATATCAAAAGTCACATTCTCAGCGACGCAAGAAAGCTTTGATAAAACGCAGCTTTCATATAGCGGGATGCCGGGCTTCTGTTATCTTGTTGCACCGATATTTCTTCAAATCAGTGTAATCCTTAAAATAACTTAATATAGCGCAAAAGAAAGTATGAAAGCAATTCAAACCCTCACTTTATTAAGTGATAAGTATCCACAATATTGTCATAAAAGAATCGATAATTTCGGAGATATTTTTGAAGTCACATTTAGTTCCACTAATACTTTCTTCTTTTAATCTTTTCTAGCTGTTATTTTTTTCTAAATTACGCCACTCTTGACATAAAAAACACAAAGGAAATTATATAAATGCGATTGAAATATATGCTTTAGTTACGTGATAAATATCAACAATTATGTCATGAAAGAAAAGAATTTCGGACACTTAAGTCACTTCACAGAGACGTTTAGTTAAACTAAATGCAGTGTTGATAGAGCATGGATGCTGTTTCGTTACGACAGTTGCACTATTTTTTCTTCTTCATCATCTTCGTTTTCTTTCCACATTCTTCTAAATAGCGTGATTTTTTAAAGACAGAAAAAAAAATGAGACGAAAGGAAATAGTGCACAGATGCAAACCTTCACTTTAGTTACATGATGAATAACAACAATTATGTCATTGTATGATGAAAGAAAACATAATTTCGGACACTGGAAGTCACATTTTCAGCACCGCAAAGTTAAGCTATAAACGCAGCTTTGATACCGCGATGCCGTTTTGTTATACTTGCATCAATATTTTCTTCTTTTTCTTTCCTTTTTCAAAACTTCTTCCTTTGCTCATTTTTTCTTCTTAATCGTGTGAGACTTGAAATAGAGAAAGAAACAGACAAAAATAAAGGATGAAAGCGATGCAAACTTGCACTTTATTACGTGACAAGTATCAACAATACTGCATTAAAGGAAAGATAATTACTACGACTTTTAGTCACGTTTTCAGCAACGCAGCTTTTATGGTGGGTTGACGCTTCGTTATAGGCTAGTAGCACCAATATTTTCTTCCTTTTTCTTTTTTTCTTCAAATCATCATATCGAAATTTAAAAGCAAACATCCGACAGTTGTTTTAGCATCGTATGGAGCAGAATATTACTGCTATTCACTTCCGAACGTAAAAGAACTCATCTGACATTTATTTTAGCATCTTCCGGAGCTGAAAGTTATTGTTATTTAATTTCGAACGTAAGAGCAAACATCAGACATTTATTTCATCATCGTACGGAGTCCAATAGTATTGTTATTCATTTCAGAACGTCAAAGGGATCATTCTATATTTATTTTAGTATCTTCCGGAGCTAAGTCTTATTATTTAATTTCGAACGTAAAAACAAACTTCCGGCATTCATTTTATCATCGTACGGAGTTGAATACTATTGTTACTCATTTCTGAATGTCAAAGCAAACATCAAACATTGAATTTACTATCGAACGCAACTAAATGTTACTGTTATTCATTTCGAAATTTAAAAGCAAACATCAGACAGTTATCTTGGCATCGTATGGAGCCGATTGTTACCGCTGTTCGTTTCCAAAAGCAAAGGCAAACATTCGACTTTTTGGGTGACCCCGGGCCATCGTTAATGTCGAGTCCTGCATAAGACCTGTTAAAAACGGAGGAATGATTTCGGACACTTTTACTCCTTTAGTTCCATTTTTTTTTAGCTACGAAGCTGTAACGTTATAACGCAGAGTCGACAGTGCGATACCGCACCTATTTTGTCCCTTTCTCTCTCTCTTTTTGTTTTGTTTTGTTTTTGCATGCTTCTCACGCACGCGCATGTCGGTGTGTAAGCGCCGTTTCTTCCCCCGACGACCCGACCACGTGTTCAGTTTGAGCCACCACGTGTAAATATTTCAAACTACCTGACGGCACTTTTCCGCCACGCGTACTTCATTTTCTGGCGAGGACGCTGGTTGGAGGTGATACATGCATTGATGATGTGAATGATAATAATGGTAACGATGATGGTTATAATGATAATGAGAAGAATGAGTAATATATCAGAAACACAAACTAAATACTAATTGCAGTTTTCATAGTGTCTTCCATGCCTTTGTAAGCATCTTAATTGTATGTAGAAAGGAGACAATGTTACCTCTGAATGTGCACCTTTAATATTCCAGATTGTCTTGGAGCGTGAGAGCGATGTGCTGGAGGTGGAGTGTGACATGCCCTTTGTGCACAGTCTCCTGTCCCGCATCCCAGACAACCTACCCATGGAGGAGTTGGTCGTCAAGGCGGGGGACCTCTTTGTGCAATACCCCCCTCAGGAGATGGCCAAGGAGGCACAGCTCCAGTATAAACAAAGGTGGGTGTGGCGGCGATGTTCTACTACTGTCTACGCCATATATCTAGGGAGTCTAATTTTTTTTGCGAATCAGGGCCCCATTTTATCAAAAGATATAATCGATCATAAATTTCCTTAACACACAGGCTGCCGTAGACTTATGATAGAAATCAACTATATTATCAATTATAAGTCTTCATGAAACAGGGCCCAGGACTTCTCTACAGTTTTGCGAGCGGTTGAATCCGTTATTATGGAGTACGACAATGAACAGAGAGAGTGCATGCATACATGTTGCAGTCATGCCGGGATGAGAGTTAATATTTTTGTGTGTTTTTAATTTTGCGAATAGCGCCCGACTCAAAATTTGCAAAAATAAAAACCTCGCGAAATATTCGGCCTGTACAGTATCAGACTGCATTTAGCTGATAATTCATTGAATGAAGTGAATTTTTTCTGTCCAATGGGATATTATATAGATGATGACGAATGTTCCACCCGAAGGGTTTGAAATGCTATTGAGGGAGGTTATACGTCCCTCGACTTCGTCTCGGGACTTATAGCCTCCCGAAATAGCATTTCAAACCCTGAGGATGGAACGTTTGGTACATGTTCCCGACAACAAAAGTCATCATCTGTTATATTATATGGGTTAGTCAAATACGTCAAATACGTCAAATACGTCAAATACGTCAACGTCAACCACCAGCACAACGCACTCGATCGCTCGCGCAGAGCCAAATTCACTGTGCGCGCGGTCCTAGGCCTTCTGTCATTTGTTACGTGAAAATGTTTTCCCATGGGAGAACATTACAAAAATGTTCTGCCCATGGGCGAACATAACGAATATATCTCCATCATGTGACTGTGTTTAGCCAATCACTAACCGGTATTTGACTAACCCATTTAATGTACACAAATATTTAGAATGTTTAGGAACAAGAACCATGTAGTAATTTGTTTGTTAGTTAGTTAGTTTGTTTGTTTGTTCAGTATCAGGGAACATTATAAGGTTGGTAGATAAAAACATCCAAGAAATACTGACGATGATTATATTATAAAATCTTTAAATAGGTTTGTCCCTGGGAACAGAACAGCCATGATTCTGTGGTAAAGTAATTGCATGTAACATTACGGGCCCTTTTGATTTTGAATAGGAAATGTTAGTTCTGTGCAATTTGTGTAATGTGCCAGAGCCACAACGAATATACAGAAAAGATCCCACATCGTTTTTCTACATGTGAAAAGTAGGATACAAACTTTACAAAGTTATCTGCTTCACGCACACCTCAGAAAACAGGTGAATTATGCAAAGCCCTTGCAGTTTGTTCCATGTGACGAGCAGTATTCAGGAAATGGTCTCGTGCATTGTGTCATACAGGTCGATGAATGTTATGAGTGAATGAATGGATCAGTGGTGTAAAACATTGCTTATGTGTCTTTGTGTACGTGAACTCAGCACCAGCATCAACAAGCACAGAGAGCTGGAAGTGAGGACTCTGGGCCAGAGGCCGGACGCTGTCCTGAGAAGACTACGAGAGCAGCTAGGCGGGCCGGACAACCAGCCAGGGCCCGCTGGGGCCCGGCAGGGCAACAAGGTGGTCAAGATGGCCGTCTGGGCCCTGTCTGCGGGCATCGGGGCGGCTGCTCTGGTTGTTCTCAACAGTGCAATGGAGTACTGGGTCTGAGTGGGCAGGTGTCAATATTTGAGTAATAATGTGCCATCCATCCAGAAGGCAGGGTTGATCCAAGGTCCTGTACTTGCATGGCTATGTACTCCCAATGAATCTCTGCTGTCAGAATGCACAAACACTGCCAATCACAACATGCAATGTTTAGGTGATGATTATCTTTTCTTCACGTCCGATTTGTGCACTTGTGATGTTTACGTAGGTAGAGGCATAAAGTTGACATTTGCAGGAAGATGGAAATATATACATGTAGCTACAATTTGGTATCATCAAAGCATTACTGAAAGTACTGCCGAAAAAGAAATTGCCTCCTTCACAGTTTACCTGTCATGATGAAAGGTATACGTGAGAAAAGCCAATTAAAGTTTGCTCCAAATACAAATGAAGTGGATTTGGAAGACTTGTATCTATGCTAGAAAGGACCAAATATGTGTATGGGCACATTGGATCATCAGGGTTATATTTCGTCTAAGAAAGAGTAATCCACCAGGCTCTTGAATGGTCAGATCTTGGTACGTGAAGCAATTCTCTTGTCTGGACAAATGTATACAGGCAAACCTGTCTTAGCAGCCACTCACTTATTGTGGCCACTGAAAAATCCCCCGCACGAAATTGCTATCTTATAGAACCTTTATATAGCAGTCACCTGCCTTTAAACGCGGCCAGCGGCCACCATTTTGTATCCTGTGGTGAATATCTAACTGCGTATAGTGGCCACAAAAATTTAGCTGAACCGTTTAATCAACCATGAATATGTTGGTTGTTACGTTCATTGCATGAATTCTACCAAGTCTTATCAAAAGAACAAAAGTAGGCTAAAAGAAAATTTGAAATGAAGTTAATTGTTTAAAAAAAAAATACCCCATCTTATAGCTGCTCATGCAAACTTATTTGATGTTAAATAACATGTGGTATTTTATGGTATTACATAATGCAAGTGTTGAAATTGAAAATGGCCACCGATTTGCTTTTAGTGGCCACTTTTGTTTTTTCCCTTGGGTGGCCACTATAGGCAGGTTTGACTGTACTTTGAAAGTGTTTTGTTTTCATTTTGACAGACGTCAGTGAAGATTGGCAATATCGCTTGTGATGATCTCCCCTACTGATGTTGGGAGGATGTATTCAATATTCCAGCACGTTCGACTAGGCAAAGAATGTGAGACTCTTCTCCTGGCATATACCTTACAAGATGAACAATGACAGTGGAGGCCCACTAGTATAAGACAGTATAAGATTTAGTGTTTTATAACCATAGATGTCTATGAGACAGAGTAGATACACACTGGTTTCGTTTCTTGTGTCGTTTTCCTCATTTAATGAACTTTAGCTTTATCTATGTTCTCAAAAGAAAAGATGCACGGCAATTACGACATCCATAAAGTGAGTTCATAGAAACTAAAGATGAGTGATGGATGGCCACTACATTTAGGTTGAGTGACTCTTACTCTGAAACATAAATTCATCAAGAACTGCTAGTTTCAGAAAAAGTTTACAGTGTTTGATGTTTTCACACTGATGTGATGCTCTCCAAAGATTCACTATTACAGACATTTCCCATATATCTACGGTATATCTGTCCAGTTGAGAATAACATGGCCTTAAAAAAAAAAAAAAAAAAAAAAAAAAAAAAAAAAAAAAAAAAAAAACATAACCATCGTTTACTCTCATTGCAAATTGTTTTTTTTTCCCCGTTTGGATTCCATCTTCCGTAAAGTCATTTTAGTCACCACCCACTATAGTCTGCTGCATTCACCTAATCATATGTTTGAGAGTTTTTACTTTTTATTGAAAAACAAGCAAACAAAAAATGAGATGAATTGAGATTCTGAATGAACGTGTTCTCAATCGAGTCATAGAGCCACCTTATCTAAGTTTTTAAAAGTACTATGCTGATGCCAAATACCATTTCTAAATCTTTGATCTTAAATCTTAGAATTATGGTAATCTTCATGACAGTTTTTTTATTTTCACCTTGTTAGAGCTTCTAGTATTGCCCTTAAATGTTTTCTTTTATTTTCCTTGATTGTTGATATCACAAAACCTACTGTCTGATTTCAGACGTAAAAAAGAAAGAAAAAAAATATACAATGGCTAGGATGAAAAAAAACATTGACAACACTACTTTAAGGAATATGCAACTTTAATATATGTACATTGGAATTTCAAGAATTTGCAGTACTGGAAGGTGTCAGTCTGTAAGCAAGGAGTCAGAGTAGAGAAAAACATTTGAAGTATAGTGATGAAAAAACATAACACAAAAATTAGAAACATTAATTTGAATAATTCATAAAACTTACTGTCAGTGACAACTGCCATATTTCTATGACAAATTTGCTCTCAGCCAATCAGATGCAAGGATTTCATTAGCTTGTAACAACTATGACAAATTGTCACTGATAACAAGTTTTATGAAATGGGGCCCTGGACACTGTTTCCTGACAGTTGTCAGTCTCTGACAATTTTCAGTAAAATCCTTGATTTTGATTGGCTGAAAAGCTCTAGTCAGTGACTGTTACTGTGGTAATTGTCAGAGACTGACAACTTGTCAGGGCTGACAACTTTCAGGTGCCCTGATCTGTTTTTGAAAGGAATACATCTATACTGTTGAAACTGAGAGTGGAAAGTTTCATGCGAGTAATTTTTGCGTGGCTAGGTAAGATTAATTTTGTGTGTTTTTAATTCCGCAGAATCAAGATATAAAAAAAGTATTTACGGTATAACAAGCAAAAAATCACCTACTTTTATGTTTGCACAAGTGCGTAAAATGCTTGAATCCACTATTACAGTTACTTCATACATCGGATAGAATTGCACTTGATGAGGAACAAGACAGATAGAGAGAGAGAGTGATGAAATGAAATGAAATGAATGAAATGAGCCAAAATGCAGATATTTAAAACTAAAAAGTTGATATTTGTACTTACATGTAGCTTTTTGTACTCAACATTCCATAATGGCATATATTAAAGCAACTTGATATGTAAGATCATCTTCAAAGCTAAACAATTTTTACTCATCACAACAGTAAGTGAGATCGGTAGTATTCAGTCATTTGTATACTGTAAAAATGAGGAATGTTTACATGCAATTTAATTTCACAAATTTTTTGCGAAGGCCAACATTCGCGAAATCAAAATGCATATGAAGTTCTTGTCTACACTATATGCAATGAATGCCAGTGGCAATTCATGAGAATTTCATGCCACAAGAAAGGCTGTCGGCTCCAATTTGCAAAATTTTCATCTTGCATATATATCGTGTTTTATGGTATCATATGAGAAATATACTGTAGTGTGTCATCCTTGTACTTCGCATATGTAATATGCAAATTGAACAATGTCCTAAAATGCTTACATTTATGCTGGACCACAATATATGCATGTTCTCTCCTGTCTGAGGTACAAATATATTCAGAAACTAATAGGAAATACAAAACTCTGACTTCAGATATATTGCCTTAAAGAATGATGGTTATATTGTAGTTTACTTATTTTAGGTTATCTCATTTGATTTAGTGTGTGTCAAGTTTGGCACATGACATGATGGTTCCTGTCACATGTCCAGCCTCAATCTTTCAGGTGCACGTCACGAGACAGACACCCATGAGTCATACAGCCCACGAGTCATACAGCTCACAAGTCATACAGCCCATGAGTCATACAGCTCACAAGTCATACAGCCCATGAGTTATACAGCTCACAAGTCATACAGCCCATGAGTTATACAGCTCACAAGTCATACAGCCCATGAGTTATACAGCTCACAAGTCATACAGCCCATGAGTTATACAGCTCACAAGTCATACAGCCCACGAGTTATACAGCTCACAAGTCATACAGCCCACGAGTTATACAGCTCACCAGTCATACAGCCCATTAGTTCGACACTAAGCTAACAAGGCCCACGAGACTGACTCATTAAGCCCCGTGTTGTATATGTCGAACTGTCGTGGGCTGTTTTTACCTAGTGTCGAACTCATGGTCTTTACTTGCCTAGTGTCGAACTCATGGGCTGTATGACTCGTGAGCTGTATGACTCATGGACCTGTTTTCAATGTCGAACTCGTGGGTGTCGGTCTAGTGGGATGACCCCAATCTTTCTGTCTTGGAACCTACTCTTTCTTTCACCAGCATTCATTTTGCTCAAATGCTTGGCTGGGTTCTTTCCTATTAACCCTTCCTGTGCTTTCTTGGCCCATTGGCACGAATGTCTGACAAGTAATTCTTACCGAATAGAGATTACCTAATCCCCCTAATCCTGATTGTGTCACCATGGCCTTCCTGTTGGACTGAGGCACATAGCTACATCTGAGTGGGTTTGCTAATCTACAACTAGGTCAGGTTTGGAAGTATTACTGAATGCTAATGAAAAGCTCCGTAAATTATGCTAACTTCCTAGCACAGGAAAGGGCTTTCCTCTTTGAGCCGTTTTGGTATCCAAATCAGCAGCGTTTCTCCATACCTTTATGTGTGCATCCAATCAATGAAATCAAATGTTTTACTTCATGACAAGACATTGAACTTTCTTACCTGAAGCTGATGTTAACAAAGATGTAGCCCTCTGTATGTTCTGCACCTGCCTCATTATTGTGCTTTAGGGGAGTTTAGTTATTCCGCAAACGGTACTAACTTAGCATGGAAATTTAAAGAAAAAAAAAAAAAAACGTTTTCCGCGTAATTTGTTGCTGAAGTGCTCCAGATTAGGTGCTTTTGTTGGAGAATAATATATCCTTCAAACTAGTCGTACAGCCACATGTGTGAAGGGACATCTCATCTTTCAAGCCAGGTGCAATTAATTGGAGCCTGCTACTTTTTGTCCTGACAACCTTGCATTTTGTATAAACTGCATTCTGAAACTTGCAAGGTACGGGGAAATTCATGGAGCGTTATCAGTCATTTGAGTGTTCAGTATTATGGCAAATACTAGTAACTAGCCTTGTCATTCAGTAAATCCATGACATAAAGTACACCTTGTTTGCATTGTGTTTTAATGCATGTGTTCAGGAATCAATTGTTTCATGCATAGATGCACGAACCTTCTACTGTCTAGAGTAAGAGAATAATTCTCAAGATTTCTTTTATGCATCTTAAAATGTAGTTTGGTTTTCAATGTCTATAAATTTACAGAATGTTTTAATAAGGGTATCACCCCTTTGAAATGTGAATATGATACACTGCATTGAAAATTGTTTCCTACAACATTCATTGCCAGCTGTAAAGATTTTCAGCCAGGAAATCATATTTGAAGCAGAATGTATACACATTGAACTTTGTCCCTGGTAATGTCACAACATTGTCACGTAAATTTGTTACTTTAATTCCTTTGATTCCCAGTTTTAGTACTGGTATTTATCCCATGTCAATGGAATGCGTAGTCAGAAAATATTACAAATGTCGATCAGAAAATAGCTTATTACATATACATTATGTAGAAGCACTATCACCTTTTATTTATCCTGTTTGTTTTCTTTATTTTGGTTTTGATTGTCTAATGCTCTTGTCAAGCCGTGTTGGCAGTCACAAGTTTCCTTTATTGTTGCGAAAAGCATTCAATATTTTACCGCTAATTTCCATACATTGTAATGTGTGTGTAAGTTATTGTACTATATTACCCTTTGTGGATGCAGATCTTGCCCTCGTCATGGGGTCATTATGACTACCTTTTTGAACAACAATTTTCTGGATTTCTACAACATAAAAAAAAAGAAGAAAATAATGCCATGGCACACCTTTTCACAGTTTTACCTCATTGAGATAGAGATTTACCAAATTATGATAGAATAAAAATTATTATTTATTTTTATTTATTCATTTTGTTGTTGTCATGAACATAAGCTTTAGAATGAAAAGTATGCAGTCCTGACTATCACTAAGTGGTTTCAAGGGATATGAAGAATCCAACCAACGTGTCTGTCATTAGTGACAACTTCTGATGTAAACACCGCCCTCTTGTGTTCATATGATGTTAGTGCCAACACTTTCCATTTGTGGGTTCCATTCCCTTGTACAATATTTCAAGAGAAAGATCTAATGCAAGTTTGATACTGCACTTCAGTATTTGATGTTTGTGATATCTTGCATATCTTCTGGACTGTGGGAAACATATTGTGAGTCAGTGTCATTTATTGCTGCAAGAGATTAGACAAAAACTTTCGCATTTTGGAGTATTTCTCTCCAGTTTGATATTGTGTAGTTATTGTGCCAAAATCAGGAGTGAATTGTTTTCTTAACAAAAAAGAGATCACCCCATACAATGTATGTTGGCATGTATGATTGATGGACTCACATAGACATTATACATGACTGGACACATATTATGAAAACATTCAGTTGTCCACAATGCTTGTACAGTGTATGCACACTTTACCACTTTTCACTGACTTCTAGCCGTAGTTTGCATGGTAGAGTGTACATCACAAATTGCTCACAAATAGCAGTCAGAAATGTGATTACCAATATTCATTTATATTATTTTCTTTTTTTGCTTTAGCAGGATTTTCAGGTAACATGAGATTAAATGTTTTATGAAAGCATGCAAATGCCAGAAAAGACATCATTTATATTGGTGTTCATGTAAAACGTGCCATCATTGTGAACTGCCATGCAATGTTTTGTTTTAATGGAAGTGCTACTTCATATTCAAATTCAAACAAAGTGAATTCAGATAACCAGAACAAACAAAATTTTAATGAAAAGCAGACACAATGTGAAAGAGTCATGGATCTTTTCTAATTTTTTTTAAAATATTATTTTCTTTCTTTTTTAAACTTTGACATCTCGTTACGACACTGGTGTCGGCCATGATCACAGTAAAATTGATGGTCGGTGCCTCACAAGTATCCACTGACATGCATACAAATCACTACAAAAATATCCTTGTATGTAATAAACTTTAAAAAATGGGAGAATAAGCAGGATATTCTGTCCAATGAAATGTAGCAAAATGTGATGACTTTTATGGAAGAAGGGGCTGTGGAATTGCTACATTGGTGACTAGAAAATGGTTTATACAATACTTTTTTTGTGTGGAAAAACAGACCAATAACTTTGATGTAATGACATAACTGCTTCATCTAATTAAGCACGTAGATGTGGCTGAGACCTGTATCACTATTTTGTGAAAATTTATGACACTCTAATGTTCTACAACCTTCTTAATTTTCATTCTTTGTCAATGTTAGCTTAGAGTGGCATATTTGGAAGTTTGCCAAGGAGAGCTTCTAATGGTAGAGTCCTCCCTCCCCCCCCCCAAAAAAAAAAAGAATGAGGCGATGTAATTGTCAGCAGGACACAGCCTGAAAGCTTGACCAATACGTGCAATGAGACTTTTCAGTAGGTAGGATCGAGGCTGTCAATCATTTCTTGATTAGAAGAAAGTGAAAGTTAAAGGGGAAATCAAGTCCAAACATAAGTTAGTCTGATAAAAAAAGAGTAAAATCTTACGAGTTCAACAGTAAAAGTTTGACTGAAATTGGATGAAAAATAGGAGAGTTGTGACATTTTGAAGTTTTGCTAATTTCTGCAAAATAGTTCCTGTACAGTGGATATGAATATACAAATGAGTGAGCTAACCATGTCATAACCTCACAATTTTCAATTGATCGTGTACAAAAAATGACGAAAATTCAATGTTTCTGTCATTTAGGTCTGAAACATGATGCTATCTATTCCTGGTTAAATAACTTCAGAATAGTGGTCAATTAGATATATGAGGATTTGAGCCACGGGCATAATTGCATTTGAATGAAAAACTGGAAATTTCAAAATTTTATGTACAAACTATATGGTTAGTCGTGAGGGGATGACATGCTCACTTTGCGATTTGCATATTCCTATAGACCGTTCAAGAACTGTTTCTTGAAAAAATAGCGAAACTTCAAATTGTCATAACTTCTTTATTTTTCATGCGATTTCGATCAGAATTATGCAGTTGAACTCGTAATATTCTACTCCTTCTTATCATATTAACTCTTATTTGGACTGGATTTCCCCTTTAATATCACCACAGGAATATAAAGATGTCAGAGGCAGAGGTAGGAAAAACCTCACCAAAGATCTCAGCAGCGACTAGAAATCTTGGATGCTTCAACCATTCTCTGAACACTCCATCTGTCAGTAGTTATCCACTTGTGCTTAATTGATGTGCAACATTTGTAAACAGTGTCCATTCTTTGTGTTTGTGTTTGTATTATTGGGTAAATTTTAAGTAAATGTCTGAGAGCACTGGTTGTGTCTGCGCATATTACGATCCAGTTGCCAATGACTTGCGCATCCTGTTCTATTTGTGAGTATTCTTGACCTCTCTGAGAAGAGAAATTTTTATGTGATGTTGTGCAGCAGTTTGTAGATTAAGTGAGATGTAAATAATGATAATTATACAGATGATAAATGTGCAATGAAAAAGTAATGGTGTAATGTGCATTATTCAACATGGGGACACATGTCCTTAGAGTCATTTGAGTCTTCACAACATAATCTGGGGGGTGTTTCACTAAGTCGAACGCAATTAAGATTGACTAAAAATTATGGTCTGCCACCAGTTTCCCTGTTCAATTTCATGAGCCTAATCACCACCCACTTCAAATTATCATTACTGTTTACAGAATAATTCCATTGTTATTTACTTTTTCTTGTATTATCAGTGACTACATGAAAAAAGTCTCCAAAATCCTCATTTTCTTTAGAAAGTTCAGCAACACAGAAGACACACACAGCATACCATAGTCTTATAATCAATCTTAAATTTTAAGTTCGACTTAGATTTCTTCGTTAAACACCCCCCTGGTAGTTCAGTGGAGCCAAAGGTATTTTGTTTTCTAGATGTATGTGTGTATGTTGTGCATGATTGTGTGTGTGTGTGTGTGTGTGTGTGTGTGTGACTGCGAGCACATTGTGATTACGTAAGTGACAGATCGTGAGTAATATTTTTGTGTATGTGTGCGTGTGTGTGTGTGTGTGTGTGACTGCGAGCACATTGTGATTACTTAAGTGACAGATCGTGATTAGTATTTGTGTGTGTGTGTTTGTGTGTGTGTGTGTGTGTGTGTGTGTGTGTGTGTGTGTGTGTGTGTGTGTGTGTGTGTGTGTAGTGGCACAACAGTGACTGCTTGATCAGTGGTTCAGATGTCAAAGGTCACCAGTCACAGATTAAGGTAAAAGTCGTATCTTTCTGTGCAGTAACTTAGAAAGCATTATACCAACACATGAATTTGAAATTAGTTTCAAAGCAGGAAAAATGATCAGATGTTGTTGTTTTGTTTTTTCATGGATCTGGCACAGTTAAATGGTCAAAGTTTAAAATTGCAGTATTTGTGATAGCTCAAGAAATGTTTGATAACATTCTATCACAAGCAATAGAAGCACAGACAAAGTAAAATTTTTGGTAAATGTTCACAAGTTTAAAGCATTAATTTTTGTGATACCTCAAGAAATATTTCACAAAAAACATTCAATCACAATGAATGCATGGATTAACAATTGCAGAACAATTGAATCCAATCTTTTTTTAAATGAATGGTGGTTAGTCGCAGCTCAGAAGGTCAAATTTATATCCCACGATAACTTGATCTAGTTTATATACCAGAGACATGCAATAAAATCTTTTCTTGAGGACAAGCACAAACTACAGATAGATAGTTTTGATTGCTGCAGTTGTAAATTGCTCTTCTAGAGGTCAAAGACCAATTATGACATCACACACAATGTAATAATTACTGGCTAGGTAAGTGGAGAATGCTGGGTAGTATTACAGATAGCAGACACCTCAAAACCTGTAGAGTGAAGTGGAAAACAACCAGCAAGAAACACAGCTTATCAACATTGTGACATTGAAATCTCCTCAACATTTATATTTTTTTCTGGATGATTGTGAACCAAATAAAGATTTTTTCTCACTAGACTTTTCTTTTATTGTTATCCAAAAACATGCTCAATAAAAAAATACCACTCCACATTTATTTACTGATATACAATATGAGGGATAATTGATATTCTACTAAAGATTATTAACCTGTTGAGGGTGAGTACAGAGTATACTCGGGCAGGAGTCTATGGGAAATGCAAGTTGTAGCAGTCAGCCTGTCCTCAATGGGTTAAGTGCTCTCTTAGTTGCTTCATTGGCACTGGCACACAGTTGATACATATTTGTTCTTGCCTTGCCTTTGGGCAAGTGTTACTTGTGGTTTTTACACGGACATAATACTGATTGAAAGGAGACAGGCATTCATATTTATAAAAAAAAACCCAACCAAACCACCATATTTTATATGCTTACATCACTGGGTCAATATTTGTACAATAATGGAGCATGAGTGTATGCGTGTGTGTAGGTGTCTGTTAGACAAGTCATATAGGTGTATCTATCTGTCTATCTATGTCTATCTGTCCCCCCTTTTCTCTCTTAATGTTTATCATATATGATTTATTATACCTATACTATATATGATATTATATATTATTACCCACGCCGATGAAAATCGGCAGGGGGTTATGTAAAGGGTTCCGTATGTTTGTTTGTTTGTTTGTTTGTTTGTTTGTTTGTTTGTTTGTTTGTTTGTTTGTTTGTTTGTTTGTTTGTTTGTTTGTATGTTTGTTTGTTTGTTTGTTTGTTTGTTTGTTTGTTTGTTTGTTTGTTTGTGTACAAGATAACAAGAGAACGGGTAAACGGATTTGCACGAAATGTTCAGGGAATGTTTGGATAATGACAGGAAAGAATCGATTAGATTTTGGTGATAATCGGTTGACCCTTGCAAATTCTGTGTGACCTTGAAGTTTTGACCCCATGGTATAGTGACCATTCCGAAAATTTCCCGTTTCTCACTTTGCGATTTTCCGCTACCATACGAAGACATAAACTCCCCAACGATCCGACTTCGCTGCTCAAATGTTCGTAAGAATTCCGAAATTTACGTTTAGGCCTATTTGAGGGACTATGTCCTTCTAGATTTATGAAAGTTCGTTCTCCGTCATCACAAACTGGCCCGTATTTTGATGATTTTTCAAATTAACATTGATTGTTTTTTTCGTTGGAGGAGCATTTTGCTCGGTCGCAGTCACACTGCACGATATGCGTGCTCAATGTCAATGCGTGTGCAAGGCCGCTGAAAATGCATCGCGCTCTACACTGTTGGTGCAAAATTGCACCGGGGACGTTGCGGCGCTCGTTGGTGGCCGAATACTGGTGCAGTAGACATTTGCATTCAACCCTTGCATTGAATAATTCCCGTAGACACTAATCATAGGGGTAATTGCCTAGGGGGTACGTAAATTTTGTTTTTCTTTTTTGCTTTTGTGGATACCATCAAAGATCGTACACTCATACGACCTTTGATATTTGATGATTTTTCAAATTAACATTGATTGTTTTTTTCGTTGGAGGAGCATTTTGCTCGGTCGCAGTCACACTGCACGATATGCGTGCTCAATGTCAATGCGTGTGCAAGGCCGCTGAAAATGCATCGCGCTCTACACTGTTGGTGCAAAATTGCACCGGGGACGTTGCGGCGCTCGTTGGTGGCCGAATACTGGTGCAGTAGACATTTGCATTCAACCCTTGCATTGAATAATTCCCGTAGACACTAATCATAGGGGTAATTGCCTAGGGGGTACGTAAATTTTGTTTTTCTTTTTTGCTTTTGTGGATACCATCAAAGATCGTACACTCATACGACCTTTGATATTTGATGATTTTTCAAATTAACATTGATTGTTTTTTTCGTTGGAGGAGCATTTTGCTCGGTCGCAGTCACACTGCACGATATGCGTGCTCAATGTCAATGCGTGTGCAAGGCCGCTGAAAATGCATCGCGCTCTACACTGTTGGTGCAAAATTGCACCGGGGACGTTGCGGCGCTCGTTGGTGGCCGAATACTGGTGCAGTAGACATTTGCATTCAACCCTTGCATTGAATAATTCCCGTAGACACTAATCATAGGGGTAATTGCCTAGGGGGTACGTAAATTTTGTTTTTCTTTTTTGCTTTTGTGGATACCATCAAAGATCGTACACTCATACGACCTTTGATATCATCACACTCTCGGCTTGCTATAATCAAAATATCCCGCAAGAAAACGGCGTATTTCTCGATTTTTAGCGCTTTTTCCGCGACCCGTCGCGTAGACAATACTCTTAAAACTGGACTTCATTCGCGCGCGCTTGGAAAAGTTCCGATTCTGCACTTTTGACGGTGGAATTTGGGATTTTCGATGGATTTTTGGAGGAGACTTAAGGACTTTCCTGTACGTGAATGAGTGTTAATACCGTATGTGTAATTATGTGATTTGCGTGTGATGTGACTGTAGAACCAAAGATCGTACACTTCAGTGTACGATCTTTGGTAGAACTCACTGGCTGGTGATAAAGCACACTGGCAATTAAGTGGCCGAATTCTGGTAGATGACCGAATGCACATTATGTTTACCCCGACTTTGTACTTAGGCGTGGGTCTGCCGCCTTTGACGGCCCCTCTCTAGTATTATACTATATATTATAGATATTTATATATACCTGTATGTATATATATATACATATACTATATATATATACATATACATATCTGTATATATATATATATACATATACATATATATATATATATACATATATATATATATATATATATATTATATCCAAACATGTTGAGATTTCATGTATTGGATCCATGAAGAAATGAACAAACAAACTGGTAATGCATTTTTGCATAAATATACATGTTTACCTATATATATATAATCTTACCTAAGTCTAGTCTGTCAAGAGACAAAAATAAAGCATTGCAAACTATTTTTTTTTCTTATGATAGAAAGAAGAATTTTATTTTGTTGATTCTTAACAATATTTCTTGGCCGCCGTACTCCAACTGACCATAGATTACAGACTGCGTTATCTGCTGTTGGTTGTCATGCCACTGGCATACCATTTAGGGATGTGCATTGTAATTTGTAACAAAAATCTTAGTAGGCTCAAGTGGAGGTTTCAAGAGCAAGAGCAATTCAATCATTCATATGTGTAAAACAAGTACAAACATCATTTTATCTGGAAAAGGATTCCATTGTAAAATGTAAATGAGGCTTTAAGAGGACTCAACAGCAACTGACACTTCACAATGATCAATGGCACTGGTGCAATAGAAAAAGGAAGTTATTATGACAAAGCCACACTTTTCATTTTGGAAAACGCTTTCAATCAAACAGGGTTTTTAATGTAACAATCGAAACATAACAGAAAGTGAGGGAAATGGTGATGAAAAATAGGACACAAAATTATTCTATTGTCAGAGAAAGTTAAGAGGCATGGTTAATTATTATGGTTGCATTTTCAAGTTTGTTATATGACAATATTTTTAGTAGTATCACACATAACAATTACCACAGGACGAAATGATAAGTAGAGGGGCATCAAATTGTCATTCGATGAAGAATAGAAGACTGAATGGTTTAATTGTTGTTGGTTTCGGCTCTGAGTCAATGAAAGTCATCAATTTTCAACGAAATTACCCATGGAGTCCGCTGGGGCGGATCCCTACTCGTCAATCATTGTCGGCCAGTAGTCTGAAAGGTCTTTTGTATCATCGGACCACTCATTACATGGAAAGTGAATGTCAACTGCGTAACTGCTTTACCTGCTCGTGTCGAACGAGGGCGCCCTTCACACTGCAAACAACGATATCACGATGACGTTCTTGTATTGGTCGAAAAGAGAGAACAGCGAGTTATTATGCTGGGGCACGGCCAGGTACTGTGCTGCCACAGTGTGTGGTACGTGCGGCTGGGTATTGTTCTGCGAGGGTGGCGGCGGGTACGTTACGGCTGTAGTCAACCGTTATAAATGACTCAGTCAGCTGGCGTGAATGCAGTCAGCCAACAATTCTCCTCTCTGTCGAACATGACACGGGCTCGAAAAGGTGGAGGGATGGAGTTTTCAGAGCAAAACACTGGATCTCGCATCCTGGAGAAGCTTAGGATACAGCGAGCAGATGAGAAGTACTGTGACATCGTTCTGAATGTGGAAGGAAGAGTATTCAAAGCCCACCGAAATGTTCTCGCTGCCTGCAGCCCGTACTTCGATACCATGTGCAATAGTGGACTGGAGGAAGACAAAGTGGATACTGCGGTGGCCACAATCGAGTGTACGTCGGCTGAAGCTATGGACGAGATTCTGAACTACATGTACACTGGTAAAATCTGCATCAATGCCAATAACGTGGAATCGATCTTGCGAGGGGCAGATCCATTCTTAATGACCGCCCTGAAGGAATACTGTTATCAGTTCATGTGGCAGAACATGGATGCCTCCAATGTCTTAGCAGTGCGGCATCTGTCTGATTTGTATGGCTTCAGGGACTTGTATATGAGGTCAGAGCAGTTCATTCGTAACAAATTCATGCAGGTCATCCAAGATTCTATGGAGGATATCCTCAGGCTCACCTATGAAGACATTTTAGAGCTGATCACAGATGAGAAAATCCGGGTTGAGAAGGAGGAATGTATCTACGATATTGTGGTGAAATGGGTGAAATTTGACACCACATTTCGCAAGCCGCTCTTTCCCCGCCTGCTCTCGCATGTTCGGCTGCCGCTTATCAACAGAGACTATCTGCTCTCGGTCGTTGGCAAGGAGGAACTTGTCAGCGAGTTTGAAGAGTGCTGCAGTATGCTGGCTGAAGCCAAGCATCAGACTGACACGACTAGACGCAGCTACTGCAGTGACAGTCCAGTATTGAAGCCCCGCAAAGGACGTCTGACAGATGTGGTTGTTATCATAGGAGGTGTGTCTGAAAGAGGACCAGTGGCTGAGTGCTTTGCCTACCTTATTGATGAAAACAAGTGGAGCTCACTGCCCGCCTTGCCAAACGAGTTGCGATTTCATGCAGCAACAATCCTGAATAATTGCATGTATGTGGCAGGAGGCACAAGCAATCAGCTCACAACGAACAGAGTGCATTGCTACGACCCCATCAACAATTCGTGGAATGAAGCTGCATGCTTGCTCACGCCACGAGAGTATCTTTCCCTTGTGCCTTGCGATGGCCGTCTCTATGCCCTCGGTGGACTGCGATGGGATCGCGTGCAGCAGAGTGTCGAGCGCTACGATCCTGATGCAAACAAGTGGTGCTGTGTATCCCAGATGCCTACCAAACGCTACAACATGCAGGTGGTTACCGTTGGCAACAGGTATATCTATGCTATTGCCGGCAGAGATTCCTCTCGCCGACCTACCCCAGTTGTGGAGCGTTATGACACAAAGACAGATGAATGGATGTCCGTCGCACCTATTCCTACAAAAGATGGCCGCTGCTGGGAGTTCCCTGTAGTGGAGGTGTATCAGGGCAAAATCTATGTGACAGACTTGTCTACTAAGCTGTATCAACTCAGTGTGGACCGCAATGCTTGGATTGAGGTCAATTGCAAATTTGAGCGCATTCCAGAAAGGACATGTTTTCAGTACTGTGCCATGAATCGCAATGTTTTCATCTTCGGGGGATGGGGCAGTGAGCGTTCCAGCAAATCGCCAATATCTGATGCGTGCATTTTCAACCAAGAACTGGGACTATGGAGCAACATTGCTCCTCCCCCTGCCTCTACTCTTGCATCTGCATGCTGCTTCCTCCAGGTGCCATATGAATTCCTGTCGGAGAGTGGAACATGAGGGAGCAGCGAACGTGAGATGCTGTGAGACCATGGTAAGAGCTAACATTAAAGTTCAGCTTTGTTACCATGTCAACATCGCATTCCAGTTAACATGAACATCAGTCATTCAGTCAAAAATCATGAGAGTGATGATTGAATCAATAAACAGAGACAAAGTTCGGCTTTCTGTTGGCTGCTGGTATGGCGAAATGGCTAGATGAATGTGCTGGGAATACATTAAGTGTACTGCATTTGATACCAAATGAAATGGTCTTTACGTAAAGTTGTCATTAGATACTTGTCAATAGATCATTTGACACTGGGACACCGCTGTGATGCTTAAAGCATAAAGGAGCGCCAGAGTCAAATGAATACGATATAACTGAATATGAAACTTTCTTAATCATGTGTAATCCAGAAAAGTGTATGAAGAGTTGAAAATGTAATTGTTTTGCTTCAAATGTGTGTATCAATAGCCTTTTTGGACGGTATCAATCAAAATCAGTACTTGTACTGTTGAAGTGTCAACTAATACACTTTACATGAGGTGTGTCAAATGCTGGTTCTGACAGTTGATAATTATGGTTTATATGACAAGCAAATGAATACCACAACCAGACATAGATTAATGCACATTAATGAGAGTGAATTATGTGTGATGCAAACTATAAAGATGTAGGCCTACAATGTACATTTGTGGCTCTCTTGCTTATGAACAAAATGACATTTTTTACATTTCCAGGGGACCACACCTCAACAGGCCTTCTTTATACAGGTACTATACTGCTAGCATTGAAAAAAGACGATGTACTCTGCTGCTCTGATAGTAAAAATTGACTTCCTGGTACGCATAAAATACCCAATTATATAACTGTGTACTTTGAATATCTATAGGCGTGATTGCAAAAAGGAAATGAATATGCCACAAGGATGCTTATTTGGACAGTTTCAATTTTAATCTGTCTTGCCTAGTCCTCAAAAGTATTGTGAAGAGTATTGTGAGGTACAATTGTACAGAATAGTCAATTCACCTACAGTAGACCATAAGATATCAGATCCTTAGTGGATACACCGAGGAATTCATGTCACAAATTATGGGAAGATAATTTTCTTCTTCTTCTTCTTCTTTCTTGATTACTTAAATTGCATACTTACAGCAAGGCTGAGTTGGCTATATACACATTATATGAAACCTTGCAAAAATAGGAGTGTCCAAACATCCAGCAGTTACTAAATGATGCAATATAGTGCTAGACATTGTTAATATCATGAACTGCATTTGTCGCACGCTTTGATTTAATCTCAAACAACAAATATGCAGTCTTTTTCGGGGGGGGGGGGGGGGGGGTGGGGGGGGGGGGATGGAGACTATTCAATGCAGTACAGTATAGAACATACACTGTATATTGGAAATGGAATGCAAGAAGGGAAGATTCCAGAAGCCCTTTTTAGACCATGGCTGGTTAATGTCTTTCAAATTGACATTTTAAAAAAAAAATCAAGTGGTTCTCACACAAGCTCATCAGTGCTTTGTTGATGTTTTACAGAATGTTGTTTCATCATGCATGATATGCAATCAAGGTCAGTGTTAACAGAGAATGTCAAGGAAGATCAGTTGTGGTGGTAGAAGTGCATATTGCCCACCCTGTATAGACTGTAGATCATCTCTCTAGTATTCTAACCCCTTAGTCTGTATGTAGAAATTTACAGCAAGTACAAAACATGACATATTTTCTCATACGTTCCTCCACATTATGTGTGTACACACAAAAAGTGTTCCAACTCCAAACTGTTAGTGTATGCACAAAGCAGTTACAGAGTTTAAAGGTGCTGTTTTAATCTACTTTTTCCAGTGTGGAAAGTCTTAGCTCTGTGGTCTAATATGCTGCCAGTGTCTTTGGTATTGTATTAAAATGAAATTCTTGTGAATTCCAATTAACGAAAATGCTTCAAAAACTACAACTGCAATGTGTATCTGTGAGTGACCTTACAAATCATCTTGATTTCTCCTCTAAACAGTTGTGATAGAACATACTATTTCAGAACGATTTTCTAACATGGAAATATTTTGTTCACCAAAAAAAAAGAAAGAAAAATGTTGATAATCCTCAGGTGTGTGTGTGTTTTTTTCATATATTTTGAACATCCCACCTCAGCCCCTTTTCTTTCTTTTTATTGGGCCACCACACTGATAAGCAGTGTCTTTAAATGTTTGCTAATCCACCTCCCTGTTATATCCATAGAATAATGAGATAACTGATGTACATCAGCCCACACTGCCCTTTTTTCCCCCTCATAATCTGGCAGGGTAAAAGTTGGCTGGAAAAAGAGGGGGAAAAAAAAGAGCATCTGTGTATTAGAAGCGCACCAGGCCATGAGGCCATCATCCCATTTTAGTACTCCATGGAGACACCGAGCTAATTGGAAAGGCTACAGTGGAAAAGATAGATAGGGGATTGTTTTTGCAATTATCCGTGGCTACCATTATCAGGCTTTGTCCTGAATATTGATGAAGTCGTTAACGTTTGCAGGGACCACTTGAATAATACCCTAATTACAGCCTAATCATGTAGACTAAAATGGCATTTAGTGTGTATGTCATGTCGGTGTCCTAAGAAAAATAATCCAAGTCTGTATTTTTGTGTCGTAGGTTAAAGGGTTTTTTTTTGGGGATGTGCAAATTTTGGTCTAAAAGTTCTCAATCATTAAGTTTGGGTCAGTAATATGGTATAGATAGAGTAAAAATAACAATAATTGAAATGCTTAACATCATTCTGTGAGGAATATCTCATTGCAGCCATGTTCTTTAAATTTCTGAAATACTCTTAGTGAAAAATCCACCATTACTTTATGACAAACTTGTATGATGAATATGATCGAGTGTGTATTCATAATATTATTACCTCCATATCTTTGGCGTCACGATGATTTCTTTTGTATTCAACAATGACTGTATAATTTGATATCATTCAAATGTGAAGAAGAATTCAGAGTTTAAGTTAGATACACACGTTACCACAGATATTAGAATTTACTTAAACATGAAACGTTACAAGTGACACATACATGATTGTAGGACCAAAGATAAGCTTATTCACTTTGACACTATCACAACATGAAGTGTATAAAATGTGTTTTTCCTGACTACTGTAAAAGTGGATATTTTCGCGTGACTAATTTTTCGCACTTGGCCAGGTAAGAAGAGTTTCGCGTGTTTTTAATTTCGCGAAATCAAGACAGCTACTGGAACATATGGCACGCAAAAATATTTGCGTGCTTTTATTTTCGCGCTAGCTTCTGGTTGCGCGAAATCAGCGAAAATTTCAACACCGCGAAAATTTCCACTTTTACAGTAATTACAGTAGCCTGAATGTGAAGTCATTCAGAAGGAAACAGAAATCCCAACCCCTAGTTTTGGGTGGCAAAGTGGACTCTCAGAGAAACTATGTGAATTTTGTACTGGATGGGCTTACAATGTATACTGTAAATTGCTTTCATTCTGGAAATCTAACACTTCAAGTGCACACTATTTGCTTGCTACAGCAATGTGAATAGCAGTCATTTTTACTTGTACAACCACCAAATCCAATGACAGATTAGAAAAAAAAAAGAACGTAGGATGATGGCACTGCAGTATTTGTATACAGTTTCCATCTTTAGAAGCATATAGGTATTGCCAAACGCACGTGCACAACATTCATTGACACTGCAATTCCTATTTCAAATGTGTTTATCATATAATGAAGCAAAATAAGTTTGTTTGATTGTTATTTCTGTTTTTCTTTCTTACTTCTTTTGTAATTCCCACAAGTGCTGTACACTGAACGTATAAACCAATATTGCATATTATTGTCATGATAGTGAACATTGCATACACTAGTGTACCTCTATGATTTAATATATGACAAGTAAAGATTATGTTTGTACCTTGAAGAAAGATAGGCCTACATACATCATATGTACATTCACACACTTTTGTGCTCCATTCAACATTGCAGCAGTTGATGTTGTACTATGATTTTTTTTATTCCTTTGTGCCATTAGTGTATGCATCTGTAAAGATGGAAATATATGATATAAAATAAAAAAAAGTTTTTATTTAAGAATCTGTGAAATATCATTCCTGTTTCTTTTGCTTTGTTTTATTACATATTCATTGTGTGATAAAAAGGATCAAGTCACATTTTCACTCAAGATTCTCTTCTTTTTTTTGGTGGGGTGAATGACTACTGTAAAAGCTGTTACTTTTACGAGGATTTAATTTTAACGAATTAATTGAATCTCTGTTCAGCTGCAAAGTTAACAACTCGCAAAAATATTGCAAACAGACAAGTAGTACATTGTAGTTCACTTATGATAGCCTTGATGTCAAAATCGCGAAAACAATATCTTGTGAAAATGTCTGTGACCTCCTCATACATGCAAATATCTGTAGGTGAAACTAACAGCTTTAACAGTACTGTAACAGAACTTTTATCAAAATGATTATAATTTGATTACAGATTGTGGTAATGTAATCACATTGTGCGGGATACACATATACAGGTGTACATGTGACTCTAAAACTTCTGTGAAATTCATCTACCGGTACTCACCAATGATAACTTAAAAAATATATTGTATTGTGTAGAATGTGTGCGTACCTGCAGATAAAAGCACAATTCTAGAGCATATGTGGGAAACAGAGTGTTGCCAGGATTTTACTATTCTATCTGTTGAGTTGAGATGATATTCTTACATCAAAGAACTTTGTGTGTGAGTACAGCATGGTACACTCTTAACCCATGCGATACTAAATTCTGAAATCCCCATAGACTTAATACACAGGCCACTAGGTTCCTGTACGGAACGGGTTAACATGTGACGTGAAACAGTGAAGAGAAAAGCACTCATGCCTCAAGTCACTCGTAGTGTCTTGTGGTGATACTCCCATCTGTAGCCCATATTGCGGGGGAGTGAGAAAAAAGGCATGGCATGCGTGGGAAAAGAAGAAATTGTATTTGTGTGTGTGTGTGTGTGTGTGTGTGTGTGTGTGTGTGTGTGTTTGTATGAGAAAGAGAGAAAAAAAAAAACAACCAGAAGTATACAACCGCAAACTTGCTATAGAATGTCCTTGTTTGTGTTGCATGGTCCTGTCAGTGGTGAGTACTATTAATTAATCCTTTCTGTGCCTGTAACTTAAATGTGCACAGATTTTACACACAAACCTAGAGCAGGTAATATGTGGTACGCACAGGGTTAAGGGAGATATAATATAACATTGCCAGTCACAAGAATTTTACCAGCAACAGAGTGAATTTTGATGTGATTGGTACATTGTAGCTATTACTGTCCCACTGCAGTTCTAAAATGGACAGTGCCATTGCTTTACATTGCAATTGTTTAATGCCATGACATTCAAGGTTGGCCCTCACAAAGCTATCATCTTTGAAACTTGAGGATACAGACTGTACATGTAGTGAAGTTTGTTGTTTGTCACATGACTTTATGTGCCTCTTGTATCTATGTGAAGAAGGGAGAAATGCTGCAAAAGTGGAAATTTTCGCGCATTTCACGCAACCAGGGGCTAGCACGAAAATAAAAAGACGCAAATGTTTTTGCTTGCTATACAATTGTATGTTCCAGTAGTTGATGCTTTGATTTAGTGGAATTAAAAACAAGCGAAACTTTTCTTACATGGGGGAGCACGAAAAATTAGTTGTGCAAAAATATCCACTTTTACAGTACCGGTATTGTAAGAAGACAAAGAACGTGTGAGAGCTATGAGAGCCATTCTTCAAGTACACGTTGTAGATCTGTCTATACTCTGAAATACTGGGAGACAATTTGATAAAATAACAGACAGAATGCTTTGAATTAAAAAAAAATACAACAAAACGAAACAAAGAAAACATTCATATTTATGCAATGCTTTCATTACACATTCTTTTTTGCAGCTTGTACAGAATACAGTGTTCACTCAGCAATTGTCTCCTGTATTGCTACTTTGTTCCACATTGTAAGTTCCCTTTAAGTCGAATTTGTGTGGCTAATTAGCTTGTCTAATGTTTTTATCATCATTATGATTGTTATAATAACTATTATTATTGTTATTTTTGATATAGCATTTTATCACTCAATATTATTTCTACTGATTGTCATATAAACTTCTGTTCCAGTTTCACAGTATTTTTTATTCATTTGTTCCCACCGTAAAGACTAAGACAGGAAATGTGGTTTTTGTTTTTCTGTCGTTGCATTGAATTAGCAACAAAAAAGTTGAAATTTTGTTAGCCATTATGTGGTGAGATACTGTATTTCATTGAAACTGAATAAATTATTGCAAGTATGATTTGTACTGTGGTACCTGTAGCAAGTTCAGCTACAGTGCTTGTTGACGAGATGGTAAGATTCGGTGTGTGATCGCATCTCTCTGTATTTCTGGGGCAGTCATTCCTCCCGTAACCAAGGTAACGGATACCCCAGCTCTCAAGGACAGCATATGAATTACACCTATTAAATAGAAGGGAATGCATGCTGGTTGGGATCCCACTTCAGCTGTAAATTAGACACCTGACACTAGCAATGCATATGATGCTCCAGATCTGTGGTAACACTCCCTCTCCCACTGGAATTCTCGAAGAACAACAACAATATTGATTAATGCACAAGTTAAAGTACCCAACAGTATGGAAAGCAACTCAGAAATATTATTGACTTGGTAGTGTACAAGTAGCGTGTGAACTTTTATGAGATTTTACTTCTTCTTCCCTTATCTCATTGAACAAGATACAGCTATAGCTGTACATGTACTTTTACTGTCATGGCTCGGTGTAGACCACATGTGTGCAACGTACCCTTTCCTCCCTCAGTGGTTCTTAGAAATGCGGTGTGGGTTACATGCGCTTGACAAACAGACAAATTCAACCTCCATGCCTGCTGTTTTGGCATCACCTTACTGAAACTGGAGCTACAGTAAGAAGAGAGTAAAGTGGGGTGGGGAGGAAGGGATTGGTACAGGTACACTGTAACACCGTACATGTTCTCTGCTCATGTGCTTCGTTCTCAATTAACTTTCTTACGACCTCACTGGAGGTGCCATTGACATGTTCTGTGGGTACAACTGTACATGTGTAGTTGTCAATGATAAAGAAATAGTTCATCCTCCCACATCCCTCCTCCTAGATTAAGGGGACCGTTATCCTATGACCAAGAGGAAAGATGATTAGATTTCAAAATGTCAATCCTGCAACCATCTCCAATTAATATTGGCATATTGCCTACAGGTCCAGTGCATGTACTGGGAAGTGTGCTCCTCTATGGGCTAGGACAGGACGGGTCAAAACATCACTACTCACAGGTTATCTTCTGGTTGCCATGGCGTCCCCCTAGCCCCAGTACCCATAAACCTATTCATTGGAAGGCCTTACAGTCAGGAAGTCTTCAAGTGGATAATGGCCATCTGTAGGCTTTTTTGGGATTTATGGTTGGGGATGATTCCGGACAGGCAGCTGAAATTTAAGAGAAATGTTCAAGTTAAAGTGTGGAACGGACATTCTTTGATTTATACTGAATTTGTTGTCGAGGTGTGCTAAACTTGTTGTAGAACTGACTTACACAGGCTCTGCTGGCTGGCTGTGTCGTGGGATTTAAGGTCATTGGTGTGTAGTAATGCACATACTGTGATATGTGAGTCCCACAATAACTTGCAAAGGGCATTATGTGCATTTACAGTTTTGAGCCCAGTATAATTCTTATGTTTCTCTTTAGTTTGATTGAAGAATTTATGATAAGAATACATTTTATCAAACAAATTTCCAAAGCACTTGTATGATCAGAACTGATACACACTTACATGGAGGTCTACACACTTGCAAGTAGACTGTCAGGACTTGTTTTCTTACAAGAGAAAGAGAGGGAGAGGGAAAAGAGAAGAAAATGGAGACACATATTTCAATACATAATAGCCTACATGTATGATATTGTGCAAATGTACACTTATCATTCAAGGGTCTGGTGCACTTTTTGGTGTAGCCAGCTGATTCAAAATATCCAGACTTTGTAATTCTCAAGCTTGGACGAGCACATGGTCCTCAGTAGAAATTTAAAAGAAACAAGAAGATTGGTTTATGGCCCCCTTGGACATGGAAATGTTATTTGGTTTGTTACTTCAATGCATTACTAAAGTCTGACTCCCTTTCTATTCATGTCATGCGTAATCACATACAGAAATCAGGTAGGTTGTCATTCCCTAATGGCTGCTGTGGTCCATACTCCAATCCAATTGTGGTTCATTATGTTGCTGAAGCAAGCGTAATAACCTATCGGGGCTGCTGCATTTCATTAGACATCAGCAAGGCGCAGCTTGATGTGTGGAAATCATCTCTGCTTTCACTCGCTCCAGTGAACTCGCCCGTTTCTTCCAAGTGTACACATGACGATGCTGTTTTTGTCGTATAACGGTATGTAGACTTCTCAAAAATATCTTGATAAAGGAAGAGAACATTCCATTCTTAATTTTACAAAGATAATTGTACACATATGTATGTTGTGGGATAAATCGAGAGTGCAGATATTCATACATGGAGTAATACTCCCCTGAGATTCAGCGTTTGACTAGCTGTGTGCTGCAACCACTCCATTTGGTTCCCTTTTAATCCTGTCCATCTAAATTGTTAAAAGGGATGGTACAGTATTGGTGGAGATGAGAATTGGGTTTTTAACTTTTTGCGAGATACCAAAAAAAAAAAAACGCTTATGGTGTAGTATAGAGCATACCATTTCAAGAGGATTTCAAAGTTTATTTGATGAATGTCTGGTTTGGAATGACTGAAACATCCAAAAACAAATTAAAACAAAGCGATCGTAATAAAGTGTGGGTCCCACACTTTATTAGAATTGCTCTTTTGTGGATATCTCAGCCATTTCAAAACCAATGTTCATCAAATAAACGTTGAATTCCTCATAGAATTACATGCTCTTTCATATTTCATAAGAGGTTTCTCATTATCCCACCAAAAAATGTTAGAAACCTGAAATAAGGTCTCAACCAAAACTATACGATCCCTTTAATACCAAGGCAGATCCTGTCGCTTCAGTTTTTCATTCATGACTTGGCACCAATACTTTATTTTTTCTCCAAAACGCAATGTCCATCTCCTTCCCTCGCTCTTTGTGGAGATAGCATCCAGAGAGAACCAGAGAGACGGTGAAAGAGGAAGGAGAGAGATAGGCCATTAGACAGACAAGGAAAATGTTTGAAGGGGGGAGAGAGAGAGAGTGCAATATACAGTTATATGGACTGAGAAATATAGGCAAGTCGGTCTGTGTATTGTGGGATGTGGGTGCGTCGCCGAGTGCCTGGTGCGAAGCAAATGTGGTTGATTGAATCCCAGCATGGTGTAAATGCGCAGCATGCGGAGAGTGGAACCGGTGGGAGAAGTGGCAAATTTTCCTGCCGACGACGACGACAGTCGAGCTGGATGGAGGATTAGCGGCGAGGGGTGAGGGGCCAAAGACAACCTTACACGCTTTGCATTTCTCTCTCTGGTTTCGAGGTGTGAGTTTTAATTACTACCCTCTCCTGCTCTTCTTCTCTAATACTCATAGTGTTGAAGGCAATGGCATTATTTTATTCTTTCGAAGTTTGTAACGATGTATGCTTCTATGTGTTCATGAATATAAGTTATTTGTGTAGATATACGTTACATGCTGCATAGAAGTATTGCTTTGTTTCTTTACATGGAATACGAATGATGCTTTCAAATTCTGTTTTAACCCTGATTCCCAGAGTACATGATAGTTCTCTGAACATTTTTCTACCGTAAATCAATTTCGTAATAACATCTTATGTCTTAAAGTTTAATCATATGGCTTCTTTTATCCAGCAGAAAAAGCTAAAATACACAATATACATAGTTGTTTAAAGTTATGATAATCATTACATTAAATTTGATAAATTCCCTTCTCTTTTTGCCTGCGATAGACTACAGACCGACCACATGGGATTGGTTTGTGAGAGAGTGCCTATGAACTTGCCATATATCGAGACCTTGACTGATGCAGTGTAAAATATAGTAAATCAAAGATAGAAAATAGAGCAGTGAATCTCCTTGTTTTACCAGACATTAGTGGATTATGTAGAGAGACCATTTATTCCCTGTGTGCATCTTTATGACTGCCAGATTGTGAAGAAAATACAACGCTCAGTACACAGAGACAGACCAGACATGCAAAGAAAAAGGAAAGCCACTCAGAATAACAACATAGTGCTTGCAAGCGACATCGTTAGTTGAGCTAGCAGAGGGCTATTAGCTTTGACAGCCCAGGCTATTTGTGAGGTGACCCAGTTAACAATTTGTTTACAGTCGTGGTGTGTAATAGCCTTGTTTTGTACATCGTCAGGCCTTGTTCCACGTTTTCAATGATTTTTTTTTCCATTTTTATCCAAGCCATTATTCCTTTTTCTCTCTATCTGTCTTTCTCTTCTCTCTTTCACTCTTGGTGTCTTTCCTTCTCTTTTTTTTTCTTTATCCCGCCTTTTTTTTTTCAGTCCATTATCGTCCTCTCCATTATCGTTCTGGGAGTGGTAGAGGTGACGCGAAGAAATAGGAGTGTAGGGTTTTTTTTATGTGAGAAATATCGCCAGTGCAGATTGCACTGCACATGGCGGAATATAAAATGGAAGAAAATACTCGGTTGAAGCACATGCAGTAATGGATGCATCAAGTTCAAGTGAAAGTGATGATGCTCTTATGGTGGTAGTTTTCTGGAGAAGTAAGGCATTCTCATAATGAAAGAGAGGAAAAGAATTTAGAAAAAGTATGGTAGAACTACACAAGACACATGAGAAAGATGATCTGTATGTGTGTATATATTCTATTTATACCTACATGTACAAAATGACATGAAAATATATACACATATAAAGAGAGTCAGAAGTTCGAGGAGGGACTATTATATATATATATATAGTGCATGAGGCTGAATGCACTATAACAATATAAGCACCGACAAATTCTGAATTTGCCCCAAAGGCCAGTTATATTCAATGAGGCCGCAGGCCGAATTGAATATAATTGCCTGAGGGCAAATTCAGAATTTGGAGGTGCTTGGTACTTGTTATAGTGCAATAAGATGTCATGCACTATGTGTTATATAAAATAGCATACATACCCAGGCAAGATAAATTGAACAAATATGAAAGCCTAGATCATTTAAGACTCTACACGTGTCTAGACAATACCAGTTTCTTTGAACCTGTGTAGAAAAAATCCTGAAGATCCAAATTCAACTATAGAGTCTAGGGTCTATATCGATCTAGATCTAACGTTAGATCTAACATTCTAACAGTGCAAGTAACAGTACATAGGCCCTACGATAGGTTAGGACTAACGTTAGATCTACGAGCGACAGAGCTAGTTAACACTTGACCCTACAATAGGTGTATGGATCTAACAGTAACACGTTAGACGCCCTACTTACTGCACTGTGGGTCCAGGACCAGGACTAGATGATGTTTGTAGGATTAGGGATCTACTGGATTTAAACACAAGGCTCGTGCCAGGCATCATTGAAGTCACCACTGCTGCACATGCGGATTCCAAGAGTGTGTTGTAAATGTCGTTGTAAAAGTTCATAGTGTAGCGTGATCAAAGAGCACTTAGTGTATACCGTACACATGCTGCCCATTTCCACGGCGCACTTCCGCGTAGAATGTGCGGAGAAAGCGGCACAAATCCTGGGTTGACTTGCTCAATATCCGTCGGATTGATTCCTTTTTCAGAACAGTAGGAGTCCAAAATTCGTAAGGAGTATTTGATGGCATCCTTTCTTTCTTTGTGTCCTTATCGTCTAAAATACTGTTTATATAGATCAGTCTCTGTAAAAGTAGCAAACCTGTTGATTTCAGCTTCCATGTTTAAATCTACCGCTGAAAGTCTAGTCCCACACAGATAAGTTGCTGGCATAGCCAGCGAGAATTGAGAATAACGATAATATCGAGCAAAGCATATCGCGGTTGTGGCACAATCGCGTTGATAGGATGCGGGATTCAAGTACTCAATGATTAAAGTGAGGGAGCAAAAACCGATAGTCAAATCGATTGTGGGTTATCGTTTGCAATCGTTATATTTTGCGTGCACTATAACTTTTGTCATGCACTGCCGGCCTGTATCATAAGTATGTATGCTATTTTATATAAGTTTTTAGAAGATTACAAGAATAAAACTGGCAAAAATTCTGAATAAAAGACAGAAAAAAGTAAGAGATTTTTAAAAAAAAAAACTGCTTAAGGAAGAGGCACAAAAAATAGGCAAGGGAAAGAAGAGAAGAATGTATGCTGAGGCTTAGGAAAGTTTAAAGGGCTGGTACAGTATTGGTGGAGATGAAAATTGGGCTTTAATTTTTTTTGCGAGATACCAAGAAACACTTTTGAAATAGTCCAGAGCATACCATTTTAAGAGGAATTCAAAGTTTATTTCATAAAAATCGGGTTTGGAATAGCTGAAACATCCAAAAACAAAGTGAAACAAAACGATTGCAATAAAATGTGGGTCCCACACTTTACTAGGATCGCTCTGTTTTGGATATCTCGGCCATTTCAAAACCAATATTCATCAAATAGACATTGAATCCCTCTTGGAATTACATGCTCTTTCATATTTCATTAGAAGTTTCTCACTATCTCACCAAAAAATGATAAAAACCTGCAGTTAAGGCTCAACCAAAACTGTATGATCCCTTTGAAGTGATTGGGTAGAAATGCCTGAGTGGACATTCTGAATTAGGAAGAGTCCCACAAGATCCATGGGAGGCAATGACTGACCTTTCAAATCTGTATTGAGCCCTAGAGATGGAATTTGATGAAAATCAAATACATGCAGTTATTATGAATGGAAAAAGGCGAAGACTACCGAATGAAGGATATGAAAGTCATCCGGTTGCAAAATGTAGCTGTTAAAAATTCAAGTCTTGTGCAGTCTCATTCTCAAGTCATAATCACAGAATGAGATTGGAATGCTTATTAATATGTACACTGCATGAAAGCTGACACCCGTTAGGAATAGAGTAGTGTTTGTCTACTGTAAACATGGAATATTTCACATCATGAATTTCTTCTCTTTTTTAAAAAGATTTGACATTCAACTGAACTGTCGTAAAAATGATCCCGTGCAGCAATTTTTTTGAGATTTTAAATTCTCTAGAAAGATACTCTCTTCCATGAGAGTTTACTGAAATTGGTCCTGCAAAGAAAAAAAGAAGAAAAATACCGATAAACGTTCCACTTGCAGTATCAATGCCAGTGTGTAGCCCAAGAAGACAGCACACATTGAAATTTGGAGTATGCACCCAGTTTAATGTATTTACATAATTATACAATTTGAAGTTGCAAGCAGTTGATATGAGTAAAGGAGGGGATAAAAGGAGGAATGCTGCATAGTGGCTATATGCATCCTCAAGGTGATTGAATTGGACGGAAATATTCAACTGCTGTTGACATTTGGTACTTTCTTACCAATTCTGGGCAGCATCCTTGATGTCAGTTTGAAGTATGGTACCGGTAATTGCTTTCCACTCTCACCCATCACAACCATCACACATTATTTGGGGGGGGGGGGGGGGGGGGGGCAGAGGGGTGGGGGAGGAGGGGAATGCAGTGAATGATTCCCAGTCTTGTCTTCCCCATCCCATATCCCTCTCTCCACCCCTCCCCCACCCCTCCCCCACCCCACCCCCACAGACACACACTGGGGTTATTTGAGGACAGCTGATTTTTATTGCAACAAGTCTCCTATCTCCCTGGTCCTCTTGTTTTTTGACGTAGATTGTGGGGGAGGATGTTGAACCATACCCAGAGATTTTTCACCCCTACCAGATGACGCAGGAATGTTGGAATCACCTTCACATTATCCAAAGAGCTGGAGAAAGAGAGGGAGAGATTGTAAGGGGGGGGGGGGGGGAGGAGAACAAGGGCGGTAGATGTGAAACATTTGAGTAATTGGCCAAATTATGGGAGATAGAATGAGAGATAAGGCCATGGTAACCACTCCAGTGTTGCCTGATTGATGTGGTGTTTGGAGGTTAATGAGTCAATGATTAATCACATTAGCACTTGGAAGGGGGGGGGGGGGGAGACATGGGGTGTTTTGAAAGATTTGAAACTTGTGGCCATCAGAAAAAGCCAAAGACCAAACAAATTTGGAAAAACCATTGAAGAGCGATAGAAACAAGCATACAAAACAACAACAACAACAACAATAGGTAGGACAAAGAAGGAAGAGATTAGCAAAATTCATTGTTGATTTTGTAATAATTTGAAAGAAGATAGTCATATGATATCTGGGCCCCGTTTTATCAAAAGATAAAAATCGATTTTAAATTTCCTTACCACACAGGCTGCCATAGACTTAAGTTGAAATCAACTATATGATCAATTTTAACTCTTCATAAAACAGGGCCCTGGTGCGTAAAAAACCTGTCAAAAGGGTTTTACAGAATCAATGTTTTGTAATTTTCCCCAATCAGTTGTGATTTAAAGAGAGTTTTACTCACATGGTCACATCACATCTCATTTTGCAAGAGATTTTTGATTTTGGTAATGTTTTACTAGCTCCAGTATTTGTGAATAAGCTCTCTCCTCTCGATAAACAATTATAAGCTGGACTGACACAGTCAAATCTAAGGCATAGGATTCATAATGACATTTAAGATCGTTTCTTCATTCCAAGTATTAGAGGCTTTGACTTGCAATCCAAATTTTCACAAGTAACTGCGATCAAACTGTCACATAGAATTCAGTTTCAGATTGAGCACATTAGCTTGGAATACGCAACAAATGCTTCAAGTAAGATGTCACCCAACAGATCTGGGTTTGGATGTATACAACGAGTATGTCGTACACATGGGAGCCGCAGAGCTAAGAGATGATCTTCATTTGGACGAGGAAATCAAAGGAAAGTTTCAGTCAACGTTGAAGTTGACCTTGACAAGAAGAGTTTTTAGTCAGACTTATGGAATGTTAGAAGGATCAGAAGAATTTGGGGAAAATATTAAAAAAGGAAGGTATCAGAATTTGAAATGGGATTTTAAAAAAAGAGTTTGAAATAGGAATGGTCTTCACAAAAGAGTGATATTGATTGCAATTACATATGAAAAGTAGACAAGATGATGCCATTACTTCACGACTCTGCCATTGGTTTGCTGTAATCCCCTCCCCATATAAAAAGATAAAAATCAGCATTGCTAAATCGTATAAGTTTAGAAAAAGATGGGGAAAAAAAATGAAAGACTGTGTTTTCTTGAATTCATGTCAAATGAGAATATAAAAATATCTGGTAAAAATTTGCATGCAGGAGAATGAGAAACTTGTAAAACAGTAACAGCTTCACAAAGATAAGTGACTCAGGGGGTCAATACAATATCAGTCTTCTAGAGAAGATGTGAGTGATTTGTAGAATCCTACAACTTTTTTTGTGTGTATATGTGTAAGATTTTTTTGACACCTACACTTGTATACTGTTCAGTTTGCATGATTTTACCGTACAATGTATATCAACCCTAATGATGGCTGGACAGGCACTTTAAAAAACTGTAAAGGCAGACTTCATGGTGCCTTAATCAGGGCCCTGTCTTATAAAGCTTGTGATAGAAATCAATCAATCACAAATCTCTTGAAAGCTGCAATCAATCACAACCTGTTATTGATAGATTGCAGTTCTCCGTCTTAATTTCAATCATAACATTTTTATAAGATGGATTTGCAGTCAATCGTAAAGTTGCGATTGATTTGAATCAATCACAAGTCTTTATAAGACGGGGCCCAGACTAACGTTATCTTGTGATTACCCGATGAACTCCCTTGGGTCTGCTTGTTGCAAATGATTATCAATAATGAAAATCACCAGCCACCTTTCACACCATAAGGTGATGTAACCCATTGATAATATTCATAGTACAAAAACAAGTAAATTCCCAGTTGTGGGTAGCTCAGTGTGAAAGTCTTTCAGTAGCAGTACTGAACAGTTCAGTAGTCTTTCAGTGAGAGAGCATACTGGGACTAGCTTCTGCCGATGAATGAACATCAAGCTAGACTTGGCGGAAAATTTTTGTATATATGCTTCCGTCGGTATTTCACTAGGAGTTTGGGAGAACTCGCAGAATTGAAGTTCATTGTAGGGACAGATTTCAGACCAAAATAATTTCAGCAGAAGTATCTGGGTGAGCCCTATCCAGAAATTGCCCTGTCTGTTGAGGGTATGAGATGCATCACCCGAGGGAGAAGTAGACAGCCCCAGAAGATTAAAATCTCCTTGAACAGATCAACAGGAGACAGAGTTGATGAAGTGTGTCACCGGTTGAGAGCCAAAAGGGCATAAAATGCACAGGGAAATGTGCATTGTGTGTATGTGTGAGCAAACACCCTTCTGCATCATATAAATGGTGATATTTCCTTGACTGTTGTCGATGGACGAAGCAGTGGTCACTGACCTTTGAGTGTGTGAGCTTGCTGATCCGGTCTGTTTGCCAAACCTTGGTCAACAAAGTGTATCAACGGTTGTCATGGCTGTCCAGTTATCATCAATATTTGAGCTGTATGTATGCTCTGCAGCCCACCACCAAACTCCTAAAATTCCTCCAATCAGGTGACATGCACAGATCCTTGCTTTGTTAGAGTGAAAAATCAACATGACACCAGAGATAAACTTATTGACCAGAGCAACATGCAGCAAGATGAAATGTCCAATTACCTCTTAGATGAAGCCAAATGTGCAACTAGAAACCTAACATGCCTTGTGATGATGTTTGGATAATTGAAGCGTTAATGGATGTAGAATGGGCCTCCACATTTCACTTCCGTGAAATTAAGTGCTATTACATAATGCATCATTGCTTGCTACCTTGTGGTTGTACATGTAATGCATGAGAAATCTGTGCCATGGGGGTGGCAGAATGCATTTCCCCTGACCCATAGAGGAGTAAGATTGCCCCACTCCCCTTGGGCTGAACAACCCCCAATCCTACTTAAAACATGTTTTGCAGCCCAGCAAATATACACCTTAATATGATATAATAATGATGATAATATTGGCAATAATGATAATAATAATAATAATAATGATGATGATGATAATGATGATGATAATAATAATAATAATGATAATAATAATAATGATGATAATAATAATGATGATGATAATAATAATGATAATAATGATAATGATAATAATGATGATAATGATAATAATAATAATTATAATAATAACAATAATAATAATAAACATAAACATAATCATAATAATACAATGCATTCATATTTTGCCATTTATCTAGTACAACTATTCCAAGGTGCATGTTGTCTCAAGTGGGATCTGTCAATGTAAGATAGTAGGAAGATATTTTGTTGGCAACCACCACAGTTTCAATCATGTGTCTCTCTATGACGGAACTCTAATACACAGTGGCATGCAATATACTGGTTGTTTCCCCTCTGCAACAAAGCCACTTTTGATTGTACAATATATCTGTGTACGTGCAGGAACTCTTAGAGGAATGTCAAATACGGAATGGCATCCAATATTCCAATGACTTTCGGCAGATTTAGGAAAGCCAGCCATCAGCACTTTTTTGAACATTCCTGCCAGTGCAGACGATCAGATTTCAATCGAATGTAGCAATGCATTATGTAGCTATAGAGCTTTTTTTTTTTTGACCTATGGAATGAGTTTGTTTGTATTGGTTGCATATTTTTATTGTAGATTCGGCAGGTGTGTCTCAAACCCCTTTCACACCGAGATACTGTTCTACATTTTCACAAAACTTTTTGTGCAGACAGTTAAATCTTTTATTCTTGTGTCTAGATTAAAGAAGAATTAACTAATCAATGAAATTCACTAATTTTTAAGATTGTTAACTTTTTTAATGTCTCTACACTGGGCTATAATCTACAAGCAAATCATTGAAGTTTAAAACTTCAAGCTAATTTTTATGATTAGGAATGCCATCTCTTCCCTCCCACCTGCTTATAGCTATTTTTGGCCCATGGAGAGAGTTTATTTGTATATAAATATATGCTGCATATTTTTAGTGGACACAAATTCTGCAGATGTTTCTCAAACCCATTTCAGACTGAGATAATGTCGATTCTCTCTTACAGAACTACATGTCTGCAGATGAGAGCTTACACGTATTTTTGTGTCGAGATTAAAGCAAAAGATGCCAGCATTATGCATGACCAGAGCGATCAACAGCAGTTAATTGTTGGCAAAAAGAACCGAAACTGGGGAAGTAAATCCACAATTCTGTTTCTAACCATATTAATGTAGGCATTTTAGGCTTGTAAAGCAGTTTGATATGATACATGACTTTTAATCCATCATTCTATGTTGTCTTTTTTTTTTGTTTTCATTTCAAATCAAATTCAAAGCAGAGTGAAAGCATGATATCCACTCTCAAAAGACCTTGTGAGGTTGTTGCAGACCTCACATGATGTTTGCACTATATTCAGATTCCACTTCATATTACTGTCCTCCTGTATTATGCAGTTTATACATCAAAGTGTCAAAATTGAAAGGGCTTCATATTCCGTTTAATATTCGTCCTGTCAGTGCCTGTCTGAAAGTGCTGTTAGCCTTCAGTTCTTATGACAGATTGCTCTCTTCTCGACGGCATAGAGTTGCTGTATCCAGGAGGCAAGCACACAGGTATTGCTGATCACCTTACGACCAATTTGCTGCATAAGTCCCACCTGTGGGAGTCTCATGAGTGGTTTCAGGCCGTAAGTTTCTAGCAACATTTGGACTGTAAGAGGATTAGGTGTACTAATTCTATCTATTCTCAAGAGAAACATTGTCATTCCCTTGGAAAAGATACGCTTATTGCGAAGACAGGAGAGCAAGAGTGCATGTTTGTTGCACAAGATCATGACTCCTTGTACTGGTATAGATGTACCACGGTATGCAGAAAAAGTCAAATTGCACATTTTCACTCGCTCCCTTTTTATCAGCAGTATAATGTTGTGAAGGAAAAGAGGAGTATTCAGAGTATATCATTTCCTTTTAATGGTGACTGGTAACATCACAGCTTTCTATCCATTCAATTTATTTTCCTCTTCGCTCAGATCATCATTATGTGTTATAATGTGCGTGAGTCATTTTTTTTTGTGGAGGACAACTTAGCATATACATTTTCTACAGCTCTGCAAATGAGGGTTATGACTTAAAGTGCCATTTCAGAATCACAAACTTTTCCTTTGAAAAATTCATACATGAGGGCCAAATAAGTCGTAACGTGGTGCCACTGTGCTGAGTACAAGGAGAGGGAAATATTTGAGGGGAGAGATATGTCTCGCAAGTTGCCCCAAGAATGCTCATTTGGATTCTCGAGAAGCTTTTTGAGCGTGGCTTTCTTATCCGCAACTCAAGAAATGCTGCACGCCATCGAGATTGAAATTAAGGAATCATGCATTCCGCTACATTGATGAATGTGAGCATGCACCAACTGCAATTTGGGACTTACTGAATGGCTTTTGCAGCCGACATTAAGCGTTGAATTCCTAATGTCTTGTGACTGCGTCTGGGAGAGCGGAATTGACTCGGAAAAATTTGCTCTTGTGAAATTTGCCTCCTCCGTCATCCCCACAGAAGTCATAATGGCATCAAATTTAACCTGCACAAGCATGAACAATACATGGAACAAACAACACCTTCCATCTTTGTTTGTTTGATTGGTTTTTTTTTCTCTCTCTCTCTTTCTTACAAATTTAGCAAGAGTTCCCTCCTTTGTTTCCATTCAAGATACTTACGCTGCTTTTTGGAGTATGATCACACTTGGCTGCAAAGTGGACTTCTGCAAAATTGGAATGATTCATGGTTATTGCATTTGTACAAATGAATCTATACTTGTCTGGAAATACATCTAGGCAGAGAACAAACAAATGAGTCATATGTGTGTTCCTTTATCTGTACTTGTGCTGGTCGTATTGTGTGACGGTGATATGTACATTGTATAAATTTCTTTGTGTGTTTATTGCATTTTGCCAGACCCTCACTATTGTGCTCATAATTTTTCTTTTATCCCAAAGTTCAGATATAAATGAGCATTGTCTACGGACGTATGCATTTTTTTGTTGTTCAAATTAATCATATTGAGATGTTTTGTATTATACATGTACCTCACCTCATAGTCTACACCTGACAACCATAAGGCTTGTCTGATGCTTGCCAAACAAGCAACAACAAATACAAGCAAATTGGACTCCATGTACTGTATCCACGGCATAGTCGACTAATATTCACAAACGTGACAACTCACAAAAATATTGCCTCCTGTACCACAGTGTGATATACATTGTATATCGTCTGCAATGTTGGAAATCAGTGAATTTTCTATTGAAAAGGGATAATAACTTGTAAATAAATCTTTCATTTTGTCACTGTTCTCAGTCACGAATTCAACCACTCGCGAAATTTGTACCGTTCTAACTCATTGCATTCAAAATAATGCATCATTTTAGATGAGGATCATGACCTAAATTTTGAAATTTTAACAGTGTATAGTTATTTTGCAAGATTTTTATCACAAACCAAAAGGCAGTGATTTATACAAATTTTTGCCGAGAGACTTTATGAATGGTAACCGCAAAAAATTTCACAATTTCATATCCCATGATGAACCCTGTGTGTTGCTACCGTACTTGCTATTTTACCAGCTGTGGTGTGCCGCAGCATATTATGATGTAGTAAGAATACCTTTTCATGTACATGCACTGGTTAGCTATTTACAAATTATCGTGACGGAAGTTTAGACATTTTTTTTTTACAGTATGAATGATGAATCGAAAAAACACAACCCTGATTGTGACCCAAATTTCGTAATTTTACAATGAGAAAGTACCTATTGTCTTACAAGTCCCACTCTTGAAAAATTGAAGTATACTGTATAGGACATATACAGTAGAAACAGCTCTCATACTCTCTTTTATGCTCTCAGTGAATTTGAATACATTAGGAAACTGACCTTGTGTTTTGTGATCAGTTTTACATTGTGTTAACCTGCTATTAACCCTTTGAGGACAGGCTGATTTTGCTACAACACACATTTCCCATAGACACATGCCCGAGTATACTCGAGGACTCGTCCTCAACGGGTTAAATGTCATCAGAGCTTTCAGTGGGCGCCCAGTTGGCAAGCTTGTGCATGTCTGTATGCTCTTAATTGTGAAGAATGAAATTTTGTATTTTGTTGGATTGTTGAAGAGTTGATATAAAGTGTATTTGATGAATAGAGGGAGCTCTGAATTACAAGATGGAAGTCACAGAAGATAAACCTGTTAGGATTTCTGAGCCGGTGACTGGTCCCAGGACTACAGAAAACTATATAGTGAAAACAGAAAAAAAAAAAAAATTTTAATGGTGATATTTTGTATCGTTAAAAATTTGTAGTACAGTTGTATTCCTTTAAAGAGTGTCGATGATCATTAAGAGAGAGAGAGAGAGAGAGAGAGAGAGAGAGAGAAAGAAGCTTCACATAACAAGGGTATGCCCATAATTTGGACATTTCAATTTTGAGATGTTTAGGTTGAATGTTGGATTTGGCTAGGCAAACATACATGTACTTCAGTGTGTGTAAACATTGCCAAATTCTTAACATTCCTGTTACATGAAGTACCTTGAACAACATTACACAGTCTGTGTGAAATATAACACCGCCCGTTATCATTGTGTGATCTTATAAGCATTAAACCGTGTACATGCAATTTTCTTGTTAGAAAATAGCGACATCACTGCACTAGATGTGTAATGTCATATTCTGTGTGACCCGTGTATACTGTAGAAAGAGTCCGAAAAATTCATATTTTGCACATGCAGTAAAACCCTGGCAATAGTTCAGTGAAAACGATAAGAGAAAAAGAGGAATAAAGCAGGATTTTACAATTTCTTTGTATATAAAGAATCTGGTGTGGTATACCCCTATGTTGTCTTTTGAATGTAGCTACAATTTTGTTTCCATGTGTAACGCGACCGTTATTTATGTTCGTATCAGGGATAGCTCTTCTTACAAGACACGTCACTCCACAATTAGGAATCGATTGAACACCAATTTAACTCATCAATGTGGTTTAATACATAGAGTAATGATAATGGAGCCAGTAAGCAATTACAAGCTTTTCTTATAACATCACAACATACATTAAGAAACTTCTTGTATCACCGGCATGTCGAACTATACTAAGCTCATAGTGTACTAGTGTATAAAACAGTTTTGGCCACTTCACAGGCCTCTAGCGGTTCATGTGTCAAGTTTAAATGCTCAGAATCGTGAACGTGCATTTGTTTGTGCACTTTAACTTAATATTTCATCCATTGAGGGTACTACAGGATCATTTTATACACAAATTTTGGGTGACATATAACATGACAGAAATCAATATCCGATATTTCCACGCAGAGGATTATTGCAGTCCTTTGGAACTCTTTTTCCTGTATCTTACACAATACCGTCAGGTCCCAAATGTGTTTGACTACTCCCACAACATACAATCCATATACTACAAGAATCTCAGAAGGGATATGACATTAACCTCACTTGTCTACATTTATATACATTATACTACACATTTGTATAGTACAACGGGGCTCATACACAATAACCAGTGATCATGTAATATAATTATAAGGCACATATGACTCACATTCTCATAGAGAGTCCTCCACAGTCCACGCGGCAGACTTCTATACTATCGCCGATGACTAGTGTCAAACATAAAGCTCTCCTCACCGCGGGACCGGTTCAGTGCTGGGGATCCAATGACACAAGATTCACGCGACTGGTGGCACTCTGCGACCATACACCAATGCACTTTCACTTGGGTTGATTAGCTCCGGTAAACAGTACATACACAGACTATACACAGTCATAGCCATCCATAAAGCTGATACTTTCCATTTCCATTAACTGCGATTCCGAAGTAGGACACAATTTCCAACGCACAGCAAGCAGGATACAAATGGTGAAGACAATATAACGTGATGTGCCCACATATCTTTCACACATATGATGATTTGGGACGAGTATAGCGAAAGAGAGCAAGGTGATTTTTTAGTCTCAGGTCTGAAGGGCGTTTATATACAAGCGATGTCGTCCGAGGTAGTTTCTCCTTCCTTCCCCAGTTCACAAACCAAGCAGGTCGGTAATCACAAATAAACCACCAGAAACTATACAGTACAGGTATAATAATGACATATTTACAGGTCGAAGCCACTAGTTATAGACTCCTTTCAAACAGAACCACCCCACATTTCTTGCACTGACATGCTGCCTCACTGGTACCAGAATTGAGAGAGAGAGTCTCGATATTTTACATCTGCTATATATTCTCCAGCCCCAGTGGTCTCCATCCCCTTTTCCCCCTAAATTTTCCAAGAAAGACATAAAAGATAACAACACAGCACTCTGCACTGCCCTCCACCAGTAGAGCGATGACCACAAAGATAAACAGGAAGGAAGATAAGAGACAGGGGCTTTAACCACAACTCAGGCAGGGGATGGGGAGAGGGCTAGTCCTACTGCTACGAAAACAAATCATTACTGTTTTAAATGGATGTAACACTGCTGAACTACAAAATATGCTCACTTATATACACTATATACAACAATGTTGCAAGAAATTTCATAGAGAGGTCTACAAGAGCAAGTATAGAAATATATTGTATGCATGCTGCTGCATTGGCTGTCTGATCAGAATTGTATCGGTATTTCCAACACTAACTTAGCTATCGACAGACTTATTTTCTCAAACAATGTGAATGCAAAGGGGACATACTCCTTGGAGGGCACAACCATATATAACCCTTCTTTATTACTGTGTTACACATGCATCTGCTCAATATTCTGGTGTTTGGAATTATGCTTAATTCCACTTTTCACAGAAAGAAGAACTTTCCCTTCATCCATGTCTTGGCTCCAGACAGAGGCTGTGGTTGATTTACTCTTTTGCACATTCTCCAAAACATACAAAGACATTTTGTGATTTTCTGTACATGCTTTCAAGACATTTGGACTCCTATAGTCCGAAGCAAATGAGAAATACCAGCAATTTGTGTAAGATATACGCGATGAAGATCCCTATCTACGTTATATTGTTCAGTATTTATGCACACACGCAGACAAAAATGTCATATTTCATCTCTTCCTGCTACCACCTCCAAATGGTCAGAACTTTGTCATCATTTTCTGTCTTGGTCGAGTCAAGGCAATCTTTACCCAGCTCGGTGAACTCTCCATAAATTCATGGGCTATATACATGGGGATTGTGACTGTCAAGCAAAGTTTACTGCAGCCGAGTTGAGATTTGCTGCTGCGCTGCCTTTGCACAGGTGCATTTTTCCAGCTTATCTTAGATGTACTTGCCTGCACACCAAATGGACTGCTCACATTAAATGTCATTGCATTGCAATTGAAAAATAGCAGCAATCCATTTGAAGTCTTCCCGTCTCCCACAAATCGTATCCTTTGACGTCAGTACGTGCATGAGGGGGTATACTCACATGACGGTTGTTTAGTTCTTGGGCAGGAAGACATGAAAGTATTCTTTGAGTATTCTTTTTTAAATTTCTATGAGTGCTCAGTGCGGAAAGAAAATGATACATTTTGTCGTCTTTAAACCACGTGTCGACTATTGCAATATTTGTGCCTAAATAACTAGTCATAGTCAAAAGCTGCACCATGTCTATAATGTGCTTTAAGAGCCACATATTGCTTCTTGGTAATGTGAGTACTGCTACCATTTAACTCAAAATGTTGTGTTTGGCAGCCAGTATGGGCACTGCTATCGACTTCAGTACTTGGCTTGCTGCAGTATACCCCAAAAAGTCGATTCATTTCATGGCCACTTAGATGCCATCGATTTTCCTAATGGATTTCAAATAGTCATCTCCAATTTGACCTTGTGTCGGGCAGTCAAGTGCGTGGTGGCTGCATAGCTGCGATCGATGGGCTGAACATTTTCTCATTTAGGGCTGCTTTGAACTCTAATCGTATCTATTTGAGTGCTCGCTTGATGACCAATTCCTTCCGCTTGGATTTTCTGAGTGCAGGTAAACACAATTGCAACTGATGTCACAAATATGATGCGTAAAACCTTGTTCTCTTCAGTGAACCATTAACTTCATTGAGTCTCACAGTTCTCGTGATAGGTACTACTACTAACAATAAATGGTATTGGTTTTTATGTGATATTATCCCCCCAGGCCTTTGTATGGGGGAAGAAATGAATGTAAATTGGGCGACCCTGCAAACAAGTGGATTCTGTAAACAGGTGGCCATTTATAGTACTTAATCAAACAGCTTTAAGCACATAGAGTCATGTTGTACAGACAAATAAGGGTATATCCTTTGTGTGTGTGTGTGTGTGTGTGTGTGTGTGTGTGTGTGTGTGTGTGTGTGTGTGTGTGAGTTTGTGACAGACAGGATCTTTGTGTTAACCGTAGATCAGAAGATATACTGCGTGCAGTCATGAAGTGTTTGTGCCTGATACGAAAAAAAAAAAAAATGCTTGGCCTTGTGTTGCAAGCTTCCTACAAACTTGACTGCAAATTAAAGGGATCATACAGTTTTGGTTGAGACCTAACTTCAGGTTTCTAACATTTTTGGGTGAGATAATGAGAAACTTCCTATGAAATATGACAGAGCGTGTTATTCCAAGAGAGATTCAACATTCATTTGATGAAAATTGGTTTTCAAATGGCTGAGACATCCAAAACAGAGCGATCCTAATAAAAGATAGGACCCACCTTTTATCCGGATCGTTTTTTTTTTTTGCTTTGTTAATGGATGTCTCAGCTATTCTAAAGCCAATTTTCATCAAATAAACTTTGAATTCCTCTTGGAATGGTATGCTCTGTAATATTTCATAAGTGGTTTCTTGGTATCTCGCAAAAAAGTTGAAAGCCCAATCCTCATCTCCACCAATACTATACCATTCCTTTAAAGTGAAACAAGAGCCCTCACAGTATTCTCTCTCAGAGTTATGCTTTACTTGCAGTGCTCAATCAAATTGAACATTCATGAATAAGTGTCGATGTCAACGTTCCCACCTAGAATAACTTGGACAGGGAATTCTTCACCCACCTTTTTAGTCAGGAATGTTCAGTGGATTGTGCTGTGCAAGATGAACACAACTACACATGTTAGAGTCATCAACAGTATCTACTAGTTTGACTAACACAGATGTACAAGGAGGTAATATTAATCCGTGACTTTCACAGGATTTTTTTTTCAGATTTTCTTGATTATTTCGCAGGTTTGTCAAATCAAGCGAAGTGTAATCTTGAATGATATAAAAAACATCAACCTGCAAACTGGTAGTTCATTTCATATTTCATTTCTTTTTTTGTCAAAATTATGTACAAAAACATGGTATGGAAGTTTGATTTGTCACATGTTCACTGTGGACACATCTTAAAGGTAGGGAATCCCATTTGCATGCCTTAAATGAAGAGTTGTATAAATACAGTGGTATGTTGAAGAGAGTATCATTTTAGAAACTCCCATAAAGTATTGAAAGTGGAAGGTAACATTTAGTACACTTTTTTGACCGTTAGATTTTGAATTGAATTTTTTTCGGGGCTCACCGTAAATTCCAGTACATTACTAGGCTACCTTTGCAGACCCATGCATTGCATGTGTGTCCATCATGTATATTTTGTGAAGAAAATTCATCAAAACTTACAAACATTTCTATATACATTCTTGCCACACACTATATGTTATTACATCAGCTCTTATACTTTTAGATTTGTGTTTATAGATAAAAAATACAGAAGACTGCAACAAAAAGGCTTAAGTGTGGCTGACACACAGAACTACTGAGTAGTTGAGTTTTGTGCATTATTCAAATTGTAGATAACTGTTGACTTCCAAATTTCTCAGCAGTGGCCTAAACAAGTCCCCTGAGGTTCATATTTAATGTTTTGCTGCATTTTGGGAGGTCTGTAAAAGGTATCCCCTACCTTTAACATATAAAAAATACATTACATATAACAACAAATGGATACTAAAAAAGTTACAAAGAACTAAACATTCAATCAAAACAAGTGCTATCATCATTATATGGTAAACATATATGCAGTATGCGATTATGTTATATATGTGTATATGATATATATATAAACTGTATGAAGAATCAACTACGTTAAAAAAGTATTTCAGTTACAAATTCTAAAGCACATTTCATTGAAGAATATAAACAAACTACTCTCTAAAAAAAATTGAGTGAAAATCTTCACTCTTGAGGGAGTGAATACAAAAAAGAGTGAATTTAGAGTGAAATTGGAGTGAATTTTGAGTGAAAATGTTCATTTTCACTAATTTTAGAGTGACCTCAGGGATCACTCCAAAATCTTTGAGTGATCCCTGAGGTCACTCCAAAATGAGTGAAAATGAACATTTTCACTCAAAATTCACTCCAATTTCACTCTAAATTCACTCTTTTTTGTATTCACTCCCTCAAGAGTGAAGATTTTCACTCAATTTTTTTTAGAGAGTACGTCATTATCGTAATCCATTAATTATTACACATATTGCACATTATTGCCCCTATTCATACCAGCTACCATCTGGTACAGTCTGGAGATTCAAAGTGCTTCATTTGTTTTCTTTGTTTGTTTGTTTTTTTGCTGCGTGTGAATTGTGGCAAATAAAATTGATTTTCGCATCACGATGCAAAAACTGATAACTCCTGTGTGTGCATTCGGCTTCCATGTACATCACTTATTGTGTCAGCTTTTTTTCTTTTTGGCTAGAGATGGACATTATGTACATGCTTGTGTGTGTGTGTGTGTGTGTGTGTGTGTGATAGAAAACTCTTTGTTTAGTGTAAGATGTCAACTTGCTAAATGTCATTGCTGTTTCCATCCAAATGGACACTGTTTGTGACATTTTCAACAACCAAGGGAATCACTCCCTCTGCTCTTCCATGCAAGGAGAGGTAAATTGTTTTTTGTTTTTTGTTAATACCAAAGTTGAATGTCTCTTGTGGCTTTTCTTCACATACTGCCTACCTCCTTTGGAGATTTCTTCTGTACCCACATTGTATGGGAAATCACCGTGTCGTCTGGCCTGTCAGGACATGGGATTGTTGCGCTTTGATTTGATGAAATTCAGCCAGCCGGGAGAGAATTAATTGCGTGCCCAATTCAGTTAGGTTGAGCACACTCTGAAGTCTGTGTCAGATATGCGGCATTCTCTAAGTTCAACCGGATCTAGACCTGCTGCTCAAATGTAGTTGATTTGTTTCTCTATGTCTAAACCACAATTGTTGTTTTTTTTTATTCCGCATATAAGTTTAGAAGAGGAAGAATGGTAGACGGAGAAAAAAATTAAGACTGCATCATTGTTGATATGCAACCATTCCTTTTGCACCATTTGCCCTGTGGCATGATGTCCGCTAGTCCAGAATATCTGCAGCTCTGATATGCAAGAACCCCTAAGTCTCTCCCTTGAGTAGAGTCTTTTTCACTCAGGTCGTCATTTAAAGGCAGAAATTGTGAAATCTAAGTGAATTTATGGTCAATTACTCCAATGGTGAGAAATTATGACATTAGAAAATCCCAAATGGTTTTTGAAAAGTTGCTAGGCAATAATGTCAGAAGCCATGTAAAACGAAGAAAAAGAAATCACACACCCAAAGTTTGTGTATATGATCTTTTGCAAGGCAAAGCATAGTGGAAAAAAAAAAAGATATTTTTTTTTATTCATTTGCTTATTTTTTTTACCATCCACTTAAATGTTCAGAGTCCTCCCCTCAGGTCTCATGTGGAACTTGCCGCTTGATGGCAGGCCGTATTGTTTACATCATAACCATCACCGTGGACAACAGATTGCTTAGCCTACTGAGCATGCTCATTGCAGTGGCAAAAAGTCATGATTTTTTTTTGAGTACCATGACATCGCAAGTTTTCATTTTGCAGTAAACAGAAATATCAATCATCAGGATTTTTAACATTGCAGTATTTCCCAATGAGAGTACGTCTCTCATGAGGTTGTAGAATGCCACCTAGAAAAAGTCAGTCCCCCCCCAAAAAAAAAAAAAAAAAAAAAAGTGAGAAGTTTTTCATTACTTCACAGTTGTTTTAAGAAAAAAAAAAACACAACACATCATTTGGTGTGTTGAATACGGTTTAACTTTTAAAAAAAAAACCTGTTCCTACTATAACTTTAGAATATGACATATGATAAGATGAAGTTCATTAGCTTTGAAAGAAAGATATTATTCAGAGGGTTGAAGGTTCAGGTGCGAGTTTCTTCACTTTGTCTCCCTCTACAAATTAAATTTGTTAAGATCAAACTGCTGATCTGTAAATCAACAAACATGTCAGGAAAAAAAAATTAGCTTTGTTTGATCGACAAAGAAGAGACATGAATGAGGTGTTTTTAATCTTACAAATCTTTATGAAAGTTGCCATACTGTGGTGACTTTACATCTCTCCTGTGCAAAGTCTTGAATTTGTAATTTTCAAAAGAAAGAATGAATAGTTGTGTCATTTATGCTCCAGTCGGAAAACATGTAGTATTGCTGTGGATTTTTTTTTTTGTTGTTGTTGCCAATTTGCTGAATAATGATGATATTCACCAACGCTCTTCCCAGAAAACCCATTTGTGGTGCTGTCACACTCGAGGTAATCTTGTTCAGAGAAGTATTCATATATATTCAAATCCTAAAATGGGATATAAATCTTTGAATGATGTTGATGAACCTAGTTTTTTGAGACGATAGATGACTGCCAATCTTGTGCATGTCAGTAATTTGTTTTAGCCTGGAATTTGTGGAATGAACTGGGTCAAACTGTCTTACGGCTCTGAAAAAAAAAGAAGAAAAAGAGAAGAAATGAGGATGCTTTACACGTAGTCATGACAACACAAATCCCACTTGGTTGGAGAGGGATGCAGTGATTTTGGAAAAGCTGGTATGATGAGTCATTATGCCGATTTCAGCTACCATTAGCCCAGATTTTAATTGAAGGGTCTCTCAATATATCCTCTGGATTGGACTACTGTCTATAATTTTGGTTCAATCCTCATTTGAGTTCAATCCTCATTTCAGTTATCAAACTATTTTGCTGACAGTTCTGTGTTTAGGTGGCAGTTTTTAACCCTTATGTGTGTTTGGGTGGCGATTAACACAGAAAACTCATTTAGTGATGTGCACAACATCCAAAGTTCCTGGCACAGTACTGGTTAATACATGCTGTCAATGTGGAAGAATGTCATGGTTTATGCATGGCAATAACCTATGAAAAGATCCCATAGAAAATAAGTTGGCCTCTCGAGGCAGAAATTAATTTTTCCTTTTGTTTTAATGGAATGTCTGCAGAGAACTGGCGTAATATACAGATGTTATAATGAACGAAAAGAAGTAAAAGTATATGGATGGTAGTAGAAATTAGAATGAGCTGTATACTTGGTTTCATCGAGCATGTATTGTTCAAAAGTACACAATTGCATGGCTATGTGCGTAATCATTTGAAAACTGTTCTGCCAATGGTCATGTTGTAAAAAACAGATCATGCTATAACCTTAAAAGTACAGAATGAGTTTATTATCCAGAAAACAGACCTCCTCCAAGCTTTGTGAAAATGACATGCAATTGGAAACTTTCACTCTACAAGTCATATGATGGTAGTATACTCCACTGTACACCGTGCAAACACATTTTGTTGTGTTTTCAGTGTCTTGTCTTCAAGCTTGCTGATATCAGAGCCACCAAGATGTATTATTTGTATCGGTATCTTGTCATAGCAAGTAACCAACAAATTATGACTTTCTTTGGCTTTTGTATCATTACTGTCTCTACAAGACAAACTTATAGTTTGGTGATTTCATAAGATATATTTTGATCCTTTTAACTGCGGCGTGAAACTGTTTACAGACATTTAGACCCTGCAATTATTGTGAGCAACTCTGCTAAACCCGTGCCACAATTAGCTCAAGTGCCTCTGAGTACACAAGGACTCCTTTGTCAAAACTTGTGTTATTTGGCGGAGTCCTCTACCAATTAATGGTGTTCTCTTTCCATTAAAGGAAAAGGCTTGAAATGGACAAAAGCCTTTCACAACCAGTGCTTCCATCATAACTAGGCCACAAGTGCCAGTGAACAACAGCGATAGGGGAAAGGGGGTTGAGTTTCATGAAGAGAGCTGGAGTCTCAATGGTATTAAAAGAATGAACGGGTCCTGTTGGTGCGCCTGTGTCACTGACCTTCGGGTGATGCTGAAGACACATAGGGCTGTGATTTTGCGTGCCTCATTTTCAAAACTCTTCATTCTGGTTGTGCGGCTTTGTATGTAAACTTTTGAACTGTGACGGTGATCGGAACATGCCAAGACAAAAAGGAGTCAACAATTGTCTGCTGTGAGCTGGAGCCATTATCTGCACAAATGAAGCAATGCAGCCCCACTAAACATTTAATAACATCTGAGCTTCTACTGTAATTTAGTCGAGATTTTCCACAAAGAGTACATTCTTTGTCTGAGAGAATATATTATATTGTGGATTGAAAAATTATTTTCAAAATCAAAATGCATTTCTATAAAATTACATGTTTCTTCTTATTTATTTCCTTTGGAGCTATGATACCAGAGAAAAAATGAAAGCATGCAAGTGTTGTTTGTTTACCTTGTTTTGTCAGCATAAGTATAAACTATCACTACTACAGTGGGGACAGTCAGCAACACTAAAAAACACACAGATTTTGCCTTATACTTGAATAAAAAGCAAACAAACAAACAAATCCATTTCATGATTACTTCCACTTTGACAGTAAATTGTATCACTTTTGCCTTTAGGGTAAAACCTTGTGTAATGCCTCTGTGAAAGTGGATGTTTTCTTCTGGTGCTGCTACTTGCAATATTCGGCAATCTAGCATTCTTTATGAATCGCAATACCTACTCTGACCTGTGAGTCATCCCTATCACTGAGTTAATCGGGATAATGCGCCTCCAAATAGGTCTTGAGGAAAACGATATTGTCACTGAAGTGATTTTCTTTTGGTTATTTTTTGAAAAGAAATGTGCTGATTGACCTTTTGTGGCCATTCATTCTAAAGATGCACAGTAAATGATTAAGGGTTTCTCCATCATGGTATCGCTTTTGGAAGGTTCGGCCGGATTATGCATTGTGCTGTTGATTAGCACATTATCCCACTGAATACACCTCTTACTGTAACACTCTGGCTATCCGCTGTACACACTCCTCACTCACAGTCCGCATCATCCTATTAAGGGAATTACGGTTTAAAAGAGAAGTACTCTTAAAGGTGAAATTTGGCCAGAGATGCTGATGTAGAATCTGTCTTTATGTTTAAAAGTAGAAAGTTTGGAAGTAAAAAGAAAGTTCTTAATGATTAGCAGTGACAATGAAACTGCTGCTGATGGTGATAGTGATGATGATAATGATGATAATGATAATGATAATGATAATGATAATGATAATGATAATGATAATGATAATGATAATGATAATGATAATGATAATGATAATGATAATGATAATGATAAAGATGAACATGTCACTGATTGTGATTTTTGCCAAGGGATTCAAAGGACAGATCTAGAATCTTGCCTTCTAAGCCAAGATACATTCATACACACTAGAGTGATCATTAAATTTATGAAGCGTATTTAAAGAAGAGTGTGTATAAAATTTAAGATATGTGGAAATCACATTCCATACAAATAGTTATTTCTAAAGGCTCAAATGTACCATGTTAAGTACTAATACTGAGGTGAAAGTGAGAACCAATTTGATTTTAGCTTCGACTGTCCGTGATATCCCACTTTAACACGTATAGTACATGTATCTGCCTCTCTGTCAAAACAAGTATTTCCTCAGGGTAAATACCTCTTCAAACTTTAATGTACACTCTAAATGGGACCCCTATTGATTGCTATTGATTTGCAAACCTACAAACATCTTGTGAAGGATATACATTATGGAAAGCTGAATCATTGTAATTTATCATAGAAACATCTATAATGCCATTCTGGACATCAGAAGACATTTGAAAGCAAATGATAGGTGATAAAATTGTGATTACCTGGTAATAGTCCATGAAGGACACATGCTGTCACTTAGCATCTTAAAGATGGTAAGCGACTACAAACTGGCTACCATACGAATCCCTGCTGCAAGATCCCTTGGGAGTTAAAAGAAGTAATCCTCTTATGGACAGCTTATGACAGGGCGAAATATCAGCTTACGGGCAATTAAGGATACTACAGACCATCAACACTTACACAAAAGTCGATTACCTCGAAAGCTAAATCCCCTTAGGCTTTGGCTGGATATGTCATTCTGAATTCATGGCCGGAATGGCTGCTGGACATTGGGCGTCATGTATACAGGCTGGGCGATAGAGTGCAATTGACTCCAACATTTAATCAAAAGCTTTTAAATTTGTGATGGTTATTGGAAGCACTGTGTGAAATGAAGGGCAAAAACTCTACAAAAGTCACCTCTATGTACTTCCCTAATTTTATCACCAAACTCTTTAAAACTTTCCAACTAGATCTAAAATGACAAAGTAATGCTGTCTATGAAATTTTAGCGGAAATGCGTTTGTATTTTTTTTGTCCCCGCCGATCGAGTTCGAGTAGGGGACTATGAAACGGGCTCTGTACGTGTGTGTGTCCGTGTGTCCGTGTGTCCGTGTATCCGTCCGTCCTTGTGTTCGTCCGTGTGTGATCAAAATGTTCATTTGCTACTTCTCTGTCATTTATGAGCCAATTTTGATTCTGTTTGCTTTATATGATAGCACTACATGGGAGCTTTGAAACTTGTAAACAGAATTTCAGTTGTGACCTTTGACCTTGACCTTTGACCTATATTGTACATTTTGCTACAAAATGCTACTCCTTCGCCATTTCTAACCCGATTTCGATTCCGTTTGCTTTATGTGATGGCACTAGGTGAAGGCTTCAAAACTTCTATACAGAATTGTGACCTTTGACTTCTTTGACCTTTGACCTTGATTTTTGACCTAAATTGTACATTGGCTTCAAAATGCTACTCCTTCGCCATTTCTAACCCGATTTTGATTCCGTTTGCTTTATGTGATGGCACTAGGTGAGGGCTTCAAAACTTCTACACAGAATTTTGACCTTTGACTTCTTTTATCGTTGACCTTGATTTTTGACCTATATTGTACATTTTGCTACAAAATGCTACTTCCGGCGGGGACATGTATTACGCACCGCGTAATTTCTACTTTTCCTTGTTTAATTTGATTTGACCATGAAAAAGCGTTACCAAATATCCCAATGTAAGTCAGCTCTAAAATGAAAATAAAATTTACAGGTACTATATTGGTAGCCTGTAAACCCCAGACCCACTGCCAAGAAGTTCTCGGTTTCTGCAATTAGTAGTTTGGTCAAAGTTTATGAGAAAGTGTTAGAAAGGCTCAAATAGGAGCAAAGCCAATCTCTCTGATGCGCATGTGTCATCTGTTCATCATCGCCAGAGCCCTTATTTATGACGCTTGCTCCATTGCGCTGCACACTCTGAACTGTATGTTATCTTCGCCGGTGCTGTGCTGTTACTTTCAGATTCAGGGTTCATTTCAGGCAGTGAAGAGTTCAGGTTTCAGGGACAGTTTTATCTCTGTAAACTTATTAATAAGTGTTCACAATCCATTTGACTAAGCCCTGTTCAATATTTTTCATGATTATAATTACAATGATCATGTGCATTCCAACTCAAAGGTTGTTACAGCATGGAGCTATGTTTAGAGTATATATTCAAGTTTATGCTAATTCACTGCGCTTCACCGGTTGCATGTGGAATGGAAACAGATAGGCCTACATTAATATCACTCTTATGCAATGGGTTTTGCTTGTGCATGATTTCAAAGTTTCAACGCGTCATGAATGACAATGATCTTGATTTTTCTCAGACATAACCATGCAGCATAAAATTAGAAAATGTTACCTAGAACAGAGTTTAAATATGTTTCCACAAATCATATAGTGTATACAGAATTTTCATTTTTGGGCACTAAAGAATTGTACGAAATATTGCACTGTTTTACTTAAAAAAAAAAATCAAGGCTATGTATTGGCATTGTTTTCACAGGTTTGCCTTTATGAAACCTGAAATATCTAATATTGTAAATTAGAGATTTTTTTCCCTTCAATTTGAGGCATTAATCTTATCATTTGGTGGTTTCTGAGGTGAGATATTCGTGTGATTGTCCCATGACACTTATCTACCGGTTTGGTGTAGACAAGTTATTTTACTTTATGCAATTTAGGCAGTGCGGACAAAAGCTTTCTGACAGTCATTTGCACCCTATGTATCTCTGAGCCTGTTTAGAAGTGCAAGTTAAATAAAATCAAAAAGCTTCTAGGTAAAATGTTGCAGTCATAAGATGAGTATGTGTGGACATGGAGATAATGATGATATTGACTGGATGAACATTGATCATACCCCTCAGTCCCTGATTTGCCTGGTATGAACTTCCTGATGATTCTATGAAAGGGTTGTGTGAACTTGGAGGAGATGGTGGTGGTGGTGGGGGGGGGGGGGGGCAATGGGCAGAGATGATGAGTAATGATACATAGTGGCCAGAACATTCCTGTTTAAAGTGATAAGTGATGATGTTTTTATTGTTGTTTCCCCGGGCATGTAATTTCTTTACATTCCTGTTATGATTAGTGATGAATGTTTTTGCTGTTGTTATCTCGTAGTTATCTAGGAAGAGCCATCAGTAGGGACTGGATAGCCTATCTTTCAGACTGCAGACCATTTTCTCCGTAGAATACAATGTGTTCTACTCTGATTGAGCACACTCATTACTTGCTCTAACTGAAGTGAAAAGCTGCAGCTCATCAAACAGTGCACTGTGAGATTACTCTGGGTTTGCCAACTAATATTTCTGACCAACTTAGTGGAGTATCAAATAGGCCTATCTCTTGCATTTATTATCCACAAGCTATACATATAGCCACAAATCTCATGCTTTGCAAATGTCTATTCACTGGATCACTTGCCAGTTTTGATTTTCCTTGATTTATTGAAAAACTATTTTCTCTTCCTTTTTTTTTACATCTCATATATGTGATGTAGGTACCTAATCTTCAGCTGTTGCCACCAAGGTGAATGGAATCATGCTCTATCCGTCTACGTGTATATTCCTGCATATCCTGCGAGATGTCTCCTGGTCCATTTGGGCCACAGTTTGAAAAACATCTGTATACAATGAACGAGATTAGCCTAGACACACAGAGAGAAGGGTATTCTTGTTATTGTGTATGGTGTGGAAAAAGCAGCTGAAAAAAAGAGAAGAGCTTGAAAGGTAGGCTAGCAGTAGTGAAGGCCCAGAGTGTGGCTGCATGCTCTCTACTGTCTCCTTGAGGTCATTGACCCCAGTTCTCTTCCCCCCCCCCCCCCCCCCCCCCCCCCAAGTGAGCAAACATTCCACCGCCCCGCCATGTGTAGTGCCAGTTTCTGTGGTTTGCTTAATATGGGAGACAACAAGATGTGTGCTAACCACCAGACAGTGTAGTACTCAGAATGGAGGGGGGGGGGGGGGGGGGGGGTAATGGCCTTCACTTGTTTACATAATGAATTGTGAAGTATTGAGTCCTGCATGCAGTACCAGGAATATGAAATGAGTCAATGCTTTTGGTTACATATCAACAAGATGATTAAAAGGACAACTCATTCTGAATGCTTGATTTCAGAATGTGATTTTTTCCCGTTTACTCTTTTCCGTATCCTACAGTCATGCATCATGTTCTTGATATTCCATTCAGAGGATCAATAAAACTATGAGGGAGAATGAGCACATTGAGAAGACAATTATGAAATGAGTGAAAATAAGCGTGAAATTGTTTGAAAGAGTCATGTTTGCCAATTTGCATGTCCTGCTTATAAAATGCACTTTCCAAAGGCTTTCCATCGATACATTGTACATCGTGTGATTACACAGATGTGATATCTGCATGAAGGAAGTAAATCTACTTTATTCTTAAACTCTTAAAGAGTGAGTCACACTCTTTGTTCGATCAGTTTTCGTTAAACCACTATTCTATATATCGCTGTTTCATTTTTACCATTTTTATCATGTCAGTAGTTACATGTATTGTACATGGATATGTATTATTTTACTTCAGATTCTTTGTGTTGCAGCTCACTGAAGAATTCTGTGATCTGGGGCTTGAAAATCTCATGTAGATCTGCCATCACAGTCGAACTTATTTTGATACAAGAAATTGACAATATTGACACTATATGTACTGTTGGGAAACAAAATGTGACACATACTCGATGACACATATTTCTCCAGCCACCAATTGTGTTTACTGTAGAGAATTTTTTGGCAGACGCTGTCATTTTTTTCTCTTTTTTTTATTTCAATTGCATTATTGATGCTGCTGCGGTCGTTGGACAGGATCAAACCCAAATGATTGTGTGCCTTTTCCACTCCGACGGAGATGGGTTTTCACGCTCGGATGATTCTGAAACAAATATCTGTCGTGTGCTTGTGGGAAATGTTGACAAAGGATTAGGTCCATCTTCAGTTCTGCTATTTACACATCATCAGTTAGTAGGGTAGCATGTAATGGGCATTGTGGGAGTTATCGACTGGGAACAGACATATCCTAGATTTTTAGAATTAGTAGAGGGATATTAAAGGCATTGTTGTATATATTGCATTCAGTTTTCTACATACTTTGATGCGAATACCCTTTCTATTACAATATGTTATAAAGGAATCAAAATCATCATCAATAATGTCTTATGTACCTCTTTGTCCAGCACAAATACTCAAAATGCAGTCTTAAATTCAATATGACAACAGTGTATTCCATGTGTATTTCTCTCCCTTGCATGCACTCTCCCATCAGAGACAATCTGGCACATTGTTAACATACCAGGTTTGCATGGAAACAAACACTTGCTCATATACTGTAAATCATGAAATTTTAGCGGCATGAAATTTTTGCAAATTGGAGTCAACGGCCTCTTTCACAGCATGAAATTTTCGAGTAGTGCCTCTGGCATTCATCTTGATGCATATAGTGTAGACAAGAGCATTCGTGTGCATCTTAATTTCACCAATCTTGGCTTTTGAGAAATTTGCGAAATTAAAATGCACGTGAACATTCCTCCTTTTTACAGTACATACAAAGTTGTGATCCAGAAAGTGAGGAAAATATGAAGTGAAGCTGTTTAAGAGGGAGTGTGTCATAATCATACACATTCTTTTGTAGTGTTTACCGGTACAATAGTCACATTCACACAGACAAAAAGCAGGATAGCGATCGGGATCCATTCATTGAGATTTTTTTGTGCCTGTTCAGACAGACAGACAGAAATATCCCACTAATTTTCTATAGCGATAATTTGTCGACCAAACTGCGTGTGCGTGAAATGTACCAAAATGGTGACCCTGCCCTTGTCTTCGTGCACTGTTCAATCATTCAAGTTTGGAATGACAAGATGAAAACTCTAGAGATTTTTTTCTCCAACATTTACACACTTGCCGCTGGGCAAATTACATCACTATTTCTCAAATTATTGCAATAATTCCAAAATAATTGCAAAATTTCTTGGGATCTGCTGCAATCACACTATTTAGTGGGGTTTTTACTGTAAAACACAATATTTTCGCGGCGTGAAATTTTCGCGAATGGGAGCCGACGGCCTTATTCGCAGGATGAAATTTTCGCGAGTTGCCTCCAACATTCAATGCATAGTGTAGACAAGATCTTTAGCGTGCATTTAAATTTTGCAAAACTCTGCTCTCACGAAATTCACAAAATTAGAATACATGCGAACATTCCTCGTTTTACAGTATGTCCACACAGGCAAACGCCTTTTTGCCTGTGCGTGTGTGAGATTTGGATCGTAATGCGAATCTTCAGATTTGCATTCCACTCGTTTGCATCAGTGTGAATCCCATTAATGCACCACAGACACCAGTCTGTGTCGCTCTGTTTTAGGTTGCTGGTTGCAGCACATTTGTCATCCATTAGGCTCATTATCGCTAATACGTTTGTTTCTCAGTTCCCTGTCGATGAATACCACCCTACCACTGAATACCATCCACCCAAACCCCTTTTTCCATCATCAATCCAGAGTGTGCACCCCTATAGCTCCAGAACGGACATTCTTTGAAAGCTGACAAGATAAGTATTTATTATTGTCTGAGTTAGAAGTGGCAATGGATTGTGTAAGGTGCAGGACAGAAAAAGAGGCAGAAGTATGTTTTCCAGTAGAAATAAAGAATATCAGTGATTGTGACTGAGTTACTGACTCATGACTCCATCCTGGCCTGTTCCAAATTGATTCGATGACGGGTATTTTTTACTTGTGATTTTACTCTCACACACTATTGTCTCTTTATATTTTTTTTTCTTTCAGTGATTGTAACTTGCTATTTGCAGGGAAGGATCATGGTGTAAGTGCAATATATGGTCAAAGTTATGTCCATTGTATAATCAAATAGTTTTCATTCTTGTTCGTACAAGTTTTCATGTGGGCACAATAGGCTGTGGTTGGACTTGCAGCATCTTCCACTAACCAAACAGTGAACCTATGGAGTGATTTTAGAGTCTTGTTAAAGTAAGAAAATACATATTTTCTTTTTTTTTGCAATCTGTTTGTATTTTCAGAATAGATGACTTCGCAGTTTAGAGTGCCCATTTTTCTTGATGAACAAACAATGACATAAAATACAAAGCATGATTACACATCATGCAGGCCTACATCGTATCTTAAATCATATGCGGTATCATTTGCTAGTATTTAGAATTAAGATACCGAAGTGACTGTTGGTTTCTTAGCCAGAAAGAAGCTCTTGAAATGGGGATCCCTGGAAGTGAATGCAGCTTCTGCCACCTCGGTCGCCTCAGTTCATCCCGCGATGGAAGCAGAAATATAAATCAATATTTTTTGCGAATATGACCCTGAGTGCCTGTGTTGCTTGGCAGCTTGCATTTTTTTCCTTTTTTTTTTTTGGCGACAGAGGAGTAAGCGTTGACAGGGAGAAGACAAACGGGGGATTTTGGATGTCGCGAAGATTATCACACTTCTTTGCCTTGCCTTACAATTTCCTTGACACCCCTGGATATGTAGTCGAGGGTTCTCACTTCTCTCACTTTTGATTTGTGATGTCTTTTTTTTTTTGGGGGGGGGGGGGGATTTTTTTTATTTAGATTCACTCATCAACTCAGACATATCTGCTTTTTCACCCTGGCATGTACCCCATCGTTGTATTCACATGACTAAACATGAATGCATCGCACACAGCAGATGCACATATTCTGACCAAAGTTCTGATAAAATACTATGTTTTCATAGAAAAAAAAAGAATAACTGCATACACAGGCAGCATGGTTGAAGGACTGTACCAACTCTTGCTGCAGTATTTTGTGACTAAAAAAAAAAATCTTGCTGTTCTTATAAATTTTCATGTACTAGAATTCTTTGTCGTGTTGACTTACAATCAGAGAGCCATAATACACTCAAAACAGAAGTGTTGTATACATACAACATTGGGAAAATGTCAGTGTTGAAGCGGAAATCGATGTGAAATTTATGTGCATTGCATGTCCACTGTGTGTAGATGGTTTCCCTCTTGGTGAAGTCAATGTCCAATTCTATTTATGCCCTATTAACTGTATTCAAGCGGTGCCAAAAGAGCTATTCCCCGAAACAATACCTTGAGATATTTTTTCCTCTTATTTGTTCACAGTCCATAGTCATCAGTGGATGTCATCAATGTCTAAAAAAGTTGAGCAATATTGTTCTAGCCTCTTTGTGAAAAGGTATAGCTTGAGTTGTGCCTAAAGTTACAGTAGCTCAGACTCCTGTCATTTTTTTTTTTTGCTTTTTGTTTGTTTTGTTTTGAAGGGGTGATATATTTTCAAAAAAAGGAGGAGCGTCAAAAAACAACAACAACAACAACAAAAAGAATGTGTTTGTCTCTGTGTGAGTAAGAGAGATAGATGGATGAATGGAGTGAGAAAGAGACCAAAGACTGTGTGAGAGAGAGAGGGAGGCAAAATTACCCAAACAGTCCCAGCATTCACATTGGTCCCCGCGATGCAGGGAAAGTCCCCGCACTTTGGGACTTTTTCCTGGAAAACCATAATATAATGTGAACGCTGTACCATCTCTGTCTGTTAATCATTAGTTACGTTCATGCATAAGCTAATCTGTTAACTTATCATAAATGATAAGATCTTGCCCCCTAGACTATGATGTCCAGAGTCCCACTTGATAAAACCATGTAATCGGAAGAAATACATATACATTGTATAAGCAGTGCTAGCAATAAACCTGATCATAGGGTGATGATACAGTAGTGTACAACATGCTCTGGAGGTTGACCCGGAAGTTGATGGGGAATAGGGTTCATGGAGAGGTTACACTGACGTTCGAGTTCATTGATTATCATGTACACATGATACTAAACTATATGAGTGTCGACCCCGCGGCTCATGGATCGAACATAAACCCTGAGAAATCTTGTGATTGTACACATTACTAAACTATACGAGCTAATCATCAATCATTCACTTTGTGTTATGCGCTATATAAGCACTCCTGTCAATTGTTATTTTACTATCACATGTATTATCATCAAAGTTTAAAACTTTGAGCTAAAGTTTAAGTTAGAAATAGCGGTGAACGTAACTATTGAAATTCTGCGAGGAGCATGAGCTACAGGTATCAAATTATCCCTTTTTCAGGCATTTGGTTCCAACCACCTGACAACATGGCGGTAAGCTTTTGCGTGGGTGTCATTCAGTGGCTAGAAATGAAAACACAACAAGCAGCTTTTTTCTTATATTCTGTAAGTGATATTATGTGGTGTACAAAGAAATAGTAATTTTCTCCCCTCACGTATTTTCTCTTTTTTAAGGTTTTTTTTTTAGGTGTTTTTTTTTTAATATAAAGAGGGTTTCTCTGTAATCTCAGAAAGGGAGGAAAGGTGTAGTATTGTGAGTAACTCGATCCTACATTCTTTTGGCATGACTCATGATTATATTTGTGTTTCTTTGCGTAAACAACAAGAATGTGATAAACAAGGCTCAGGGCTGCAGACAGAAAGGATTGCCTCTTTTCTCTTGTCTGCAGAGAACTCCTTGCTTTATGTGGTGATCAGAAGGACATACCAACCTGTTTGGCGACATTCAGTTACCTGACATTAAGTTACCTTTATTGATTGGGTGATATAATTGTGCTCTACCAATTAAACCCATCATGAATGATTTTTCTCCTGGTTTTTTTTTTTTTTTTTTTGCAATCTCATTTTCAACAAACTGATGACAGAAGTAGGAAGGCTGTTTAAACTGTGCCCTCCTCTTTTATTGACACAAATTATCAAGCCCTCTTTTCCTCTGCCCACACTAGTCCCATTCACACACACCCAAAATTCATGGTTTTCAATAATCAATTTTCGTAATGTAATGCGATATCCAGTAATTGTTATGTATGGACTCAAAAGTATCATAACATTTGTGATCAGCATCACGATGCAGTCGTCAGTGCGTTTTGATCTTTTTTTTTAAAACCCTCTCTGTAATATGCCTCATGCAGTGTGCTTGAATGACATAGGAAAACAACAACAACAAAAATATGTTTTAAAATTCCATGGTGCAACCTGCCACACTTGGCCCACATACCAGTGTGTGCATAGAGTCCTGCTCTGGTCATTTTAAGCAAGCAGAGTGCAGAGATTCAAAGTGCTTCTCATGCAGCCAAATCATTTTTGTTTTCATATGTGAATAGTGGCAAATAGACTTGATTTTTGCAATGCGATTTAAAAACCGATAACTCTTAAGTGTGAATGGGATTTCAAATCATGTGTTGAATTGTGTGTTTCATTTCTCTTTTTTTTTTGGGGGGGGGGGGGATTGTTCATCTATACCCAGCTGTCCAGTTTAAACATCTCCTATCATCTATTCCTTGAAAGTAATGTAGTGGAGAAGATGGTTGAGTGTACTTTATATAAAGAGGGTAGGGGAAAAAAAAAGGAAAAACGGTTCAAATTGTTGCACTTCTGGTCAGTTCTGAGGGCTGTTTATATGAGGATGCCACAAGTTGGCATTTACAATGGGTACCATGGTACTCATTGTAGTACGAATGCCTCACTTGTTGCTGCTTGCAGCAGCGTGACATTACCCTTTGCTTGGCCAGCTGGGAGTGACCAAATAATATACCTTGTGCTCAGTACATCAAGGATATGGATGGCACGCATCTTTGTCTCTTATTACAGTCACGGGGTTCTATTATTATTGCCATTCAGCTTTGGCTGTTACAAAGTATCGTCACAAGTACTTTCCAGTGGACTGTTATTAATACCTGGCAAGCGAGGTAAAGTGTGAAGCTAGCTATTACCATAGTCCACATGCTTTTACAGCTAGAACAATCATAAATGTTTTAGAATGATTGAATGACGTATTTTACTTGTTATGGTTTTTTTTCTGCTCTCTCATTTTGAAGTGTGTATGCAGAGATATTTGAGCGGAGTTCCATTACATTGCCAAAGGGTTTGTCCAAACACAAGCCCATACCCCTCTAGGCACTCATGACTCTACAGGATAGAAAGGACATTTTCCTTCTGTTGATTTTTTTTTTGTCTTGATGTGCTCTTTTTTTGTTTTGTTTTGTTTATTTGCTTTTTACCCATCAAGTCCTTGGAAATGTTGCCACAGAAATTATCATCTTTTCATATGTAAATTGATGCTTGTGGATTTTACTGCATAAGTAACGCTGGAGAATGACAATATGGAACTGGTCAAATTTATCAAACCCGGTGTGAAAGCAAAGAGACTTTGTATGTGTTCAGATAAAGATGGAAGAGAGAAACAAGAAATCTATCTTTTGCTACTTCAAGAGTCATTCATATATTAAACAATTAGGAGGCTTGTGAAACTTCTGCAACTGAAGTAATTGTAAATGAAACCCAAAGAGAGCATCAAATAGAAGATTCTATGTTTGATACTCTACCTTTCGGAATACTTACATGCAAATACTATGTTAAAGAGAATGAGCACCAAAACTGCCCCGCAAAAGAAAAAAAAATATATATGAATATATATATATATATATATATATATATATATATATATATATATATATAGATATATATATAGATTTTTAGGACTTGGTTGGTAAAGCAAGCTAATCGCATGTGAAATAGCATCCACAAGAGAACTTGGACGTATAAGCTGCATTGGAAGTACTGTACTAGCATTCCTGCAAGGGTGATCTTATGTCCATTTTCTCCCCCTCTGAAGATGAGGTTCTGCAAACAGCTTGGTGATACGAAAGTAACGTTTCTAAAATTCTACTCCCTGATGCAGAAATTATGCTTGAGATACATATTCCTGTCAGACAGGTTTTACCAAAACTGCTAAAAAAACTGGCTCCAGAGTGATGCTCAAACTCCAGCTTTTCCCTCAATCATCCACCCCAGTGTAACTGTAAATATGCGGTACGATATGAATTTGGGTCGTAACAAGCCATGCGGTTATATGCACATCAAAAAAGTCGATGCTTGGTGCATTCAACATTCATCTATAATTTGCAGATTCAGAGAAGAAAATGTATGTTTGAAATTTTATAGTGTAATCTTTCATTGATATATCAAGAGCAATGTATTACCAGTTGATGTGCTCTCATGAAATTTAATCATGGCTTTGAACATTTAAAAGTACAAGTTTGTAAGTATGGACATTACCATTGGTGGAACGCAGCAGAATTACAAGTTCATACAACATATCCTTTTTGCATGCTGGTGCTACAAACCTTCCCCAATTGCGACCATGATCAGGGAGGTTCTATATGGAAAGTGTAATTGCTATCCAATGCTGTTTCAACATCAAGTGGCCTTTGAAAATGATGCATATCTGACTCTATATGCCCTGCTCACTTCAGAGATCTCGTGTATTGGCACCAGTAATCCTCTAATTGTGGATTTAGCATGGATGAGCTTCTAAGAAGTATTTCTGTAAATCAGGGCATTGTTTGGGAGAAAAACTGCCCCACCCCATTTACCATTCCTCCCCATTGACAGATAGTCCCAGACAAACAAGTTACAATTATTTGTCAAAATAACACCTTGGACTGTTGTGGTAAAATACTTGAGGCAGGAAATCACTGAGAAAAAAAGCTTGCTTTTTCCACCTTCCCTCTCTCTCTCTCTTTCTCCTCTTTTGCCTCAGGGGTGGGCAACCTTTGTATTGTTGTATCTATTCTTAGCTGCGTGTGGGAACATCTTATGGGTAAATGACTGTCTGACATTTATCTACAAGTGATGTGAAGTTGTGACTTATTGATGGAACTCTATTAGAAGGATTGCCCACTTGTGCCAGAGATCAGTCCCGTGAGCCAGTCAGAAGTGGTCAGGAAAAAAAAAAGAGAAAAGAAAAAGAAGAAGAAAAAAAAGAAAAAGAGAAAGAAACTGACACATTTGGTTGTTTGCTGTGTGTTGTCACATGATGGATTTGGGAGTGAGTGATTGTTCCTCTGTGCCCACCTCCCTGCTCTGTGTGTGTTTTTGTGCGGTTCTTCAGCGAGGTGCTCTGTAAATGTGGGGGCAAAAGGCGTATCGGAGGATTGCGTGATACTTTCTCCGTGTTGACTGAAGTGTAGTCATGTACGGCACAAGTGTGCCAGCTCTGGGATTCTTGATGGGGGTAGAGACATCTACGCCTGGCCATAAATATTTAAATATGCGCACCTTCATTGGTGTAGACTTTGACTTGTAAAATTCAACAGGGTGTTTTTTTTTTCATTTATTTATTTATGTGCATTTTTTCTTTCCTTTTTTTTTTCTTTTTTTTTTTTTGCCGCTGGCTAGAAGCTGTTGAGCAGCACTCATGAAATCCTTATATGCTTTCTGGATAAAGAAGAAGAAAAAACAAATGTACAAACCTGACAAGTGGATGAGTGTTTTGGGAAAATGGGCAGGGGGGATCTAAGGGAGAGACAGAAGTAGAAGGAGAGTTATATAGCAAGAAGTCAGAGGAGAGATAAAGGAATAGGGAGAAGAGAGAAGTTCAAGGATAATGAACGAGAGATGGAGAGAAAGAGTGAAAAGACAGAAAGTAGGATGAATTTTTAAAAAGTACGAAAAATCAGTGCAATGAACTGCATCTTTACCAGGTTCATTTCTTAGAATGTTGAAAAATAAGGAAGGAAATCTGATAACAAGGGGGCAGCTTATTCTCAAAATGCAAGCATGGTCAAAACTCAAACATTAAATTCAAAGTTTGTCCATGATTAATAGTCCTTGTCATTCAATTATAGAAAATGATACCTATATCAATGGTTATAATAGTAATGGTTGTATTGATAGCAATACTGGTAACCAAATGACAGCAACAGCAATACTACTCCTATTATGTTTTCTACCTATCTACTACTATTACTACTACTATTACTACTAATCATGCCAGAATTGAATAGAATAGAGTGGAAGCCATCAGATTCTTATCCTGTCCATACATACACCCAAAATGAACTGTTTTGAAAATCCATTTTTTGTCCACCCAATGTTTTTGGTTTTCCCCTATTTCAAATATGCTGAATCCGAATCTGGATATGGCTGCCAAAATCTGAAATTCCCATATTTTCCCCATTGGGGGATAATTGCAAAGAGAAAACTATGGTTTTAACATATTTTGAGGGTGCTAAATCCGCTAGCACCCAATGTTTTTGGTTTTCCCCTATTTCAAATATGCTGAATCCGAATCTGGATATGGCTGCCAAAATCTGAAATTCCCATATTTTCCCCATTGGGGGATAATTGCAAAGAAAAAACTATGGTTTTAACATATTTTGAGGGTGCTAAATCCGAATCTGGATGATGCAACTCTTGCACCCTTGAGGGTTTTGAGATTTATCCAAAATGGCCACCAAAAATTGAAATTCTAATGTAAGGATTTTAGTATAAATGGTGAAAATGTGAAATAAATTGATGGTTCTACCCTATGTAGAGGTTACTGAAATCGAATGTTCTTGATGCAACTCATCCATCCCTGAGGGTTTTGAGATGGGGTATCCATGATGGCTGCCAAAAATTGACATTCCATTACAACTAAGTATTTCCTTACAAATGATGAATAAATTGAAAATAAGTTGATGGATTTACCCTATTTCAAGGATGCTGCATCTGAATTCTGGTTGATGCAACTGTGGCATGATGGGGCATTTTGAGATACTGAAGATTTTTGGTGGCCGCTTTGGTGGCCATCTTGAATGTATCTTAAAACCATCTCAGATGCAAGCATTGCATCAACTGGATTCGAATTCAGCACCCTCAAAGTAAGGTACAACCATCAATGTATTTTTAATTTGTTCACCATTTATATGGAAATACCATAGGAATTCAATTTTTGGCAGCCATTTTGGATCTCAAACTCTCACGGGTACGATAGTTGCAGCATCCAGATTTCGATTCATCACCCTCAGAATAGGATAAAACCATCTTATCATGCAATTTTCCACCACTTATAAGGATCATATGGGAATTTCACTTTTTGGTAGCCATCTTGAATATCTAAAAATCTTCAAGGATGCAAGAGTTGCATCATCCAGACTTGTATTCAGCACCCTCGAATAAAGGTAAAAATGCAATTCTGACATCACGCACTGCTTTGTACCATCACTCTGTGAAATGTCACAATTTCTAGCAAAACAATTGTGACATCACAAAGCAATTTTGACATTGTGCACTGCTTTGTACCAGGGAGGTGAGACGATTGTTTCTCACCTCCCTGCTTGTACGGTCAGTGTAGGATCCCTCCACAACATTACATCCATCAGATGACTTCTCCCCTCACATTTTCCCCTTCTTTTGTTTTAAATTGTTGATCCAAAATATAAAACAAATACACTCTGTTGAGTTTCTGGTTAAAACTATAGGCCTTGGTGACTCCAAAAGTAGGTCCTACTGTTCACTTCGGGACTGTGCCCCGTGGAGAATATAGTAGTACTATTGGGGAGTCACCTCTGCCCATAGTTTTATCCAGAAACTCTCAAGGCAAAGTATATTCGTGTACTAATGCATCCGAACTTGATTCTAATTATTGAAATGCATACAGTATTATTGTATATCTTGCTGCAGATTAGAATATACCATTTACTGTATCACATTGAGGAACTACTGTGCGTTCTGCTACACAAGCGGGTGAAGTCATGCAAAGCAGTGAATGGCAATTGCTTCAGGAATGTTCTTCCTTCTTGGAGGTCCGCACACACAGAGACAAATCTTCGCTCCACTCTCCTCCCAATGGATTTCTAGGTGTCAAAGTTATTTGCTCCCTTTCCATCCCTAACCCCACCCCACCCCCATTTCAACCTCCTGGATAGCAGGAGAGAAAATAGCAGCAAATGACATTTGAGGTGATGGACGTTCACACTGTTCAGCCCCGTATATACTGTCAGAAACTGATTTTGAAAGCAAATACGCTGTGTACCTTATACAACTACTTGTTATTGCACGGATTCCCTGGAGGTCTACTGTTAGGCTCCATTTTATTGGTTAGCTGTCCCAAAATAAACCAGACTGCTAATAGCAAAGCGCTATTTTAGGGTGCCAGGAGCTGTGAATATGCAGGGTAGGTTAGAGTATTTTTCAATATGTATAAACCTATATGCTTTTATTCCTCTGGCTGCCTCATTGGAATTATACCATTAGTTTCATTTCTAGTAAGGATTAAATTTGATGATACATTCATGGCAAATCTGAAATCTATTGCGACAGGATGATAGATTTGTGATTAACATCTTATATATGTCACTTTTTTAATTCTATGAATTTGAATTTAAAGAGAATGAGAAATGGTGTCTTCACTTATATTCTGTTCAGAAATTCTTCCAAAGACTCGATATTTGCAGATGTGCTGAGCACCACTGTGCCATCTTTTATGTCGGTCATTTTCATGTATACCTTAATACCATAAATATTTACCAAGGCTGTCAGGTTTTGTACTGGAATTGTACACCCTTTTGACATACAGCAATGAAAGTATCTGTGATTGGCATTCTAGCTCTTGTGTACATATCAAGTAAGTGCATGTAAATGACCAGGTCTTACAGTTGTACTTTAAGACATAGATAGAAGAATAAACATGAGGGGAGAGATGTCTAAACTTCCTAACATTTACAAATTGTTGACAATTATGACATGACAGAGAAAGTTTTTCAGAAATTACTTAATAGGGTTTCACACTTAACATACATAGTACTGGTTTATTGTCACGTTTCTGAAATGCATATCTAAGTCTGTCAAGGGTTGTGAAGCATTTAGACACAGCACCGAGTCTTCACACCATCTGCTGACTGCAAAGTCGACATTCCATACAATGGTGGCGTCACAAACTGTGAACTGTAGGTCAAAAGCGGAATTCTTGTTACGCTTCCATGCAAAAGAGGACATGCATGTATGCAGGCACTGTGGTGGCTTAGTGAATGCAAGGCGAAGCTAATGCTCCATCTCCTCCTCAATTTTGCTTTAAAAGTTTCACTGTTTAAGTGTTCAGACTGGAAACACACTCCCAATATTTAGATGCAAACTCGATTTTTTAAATACCTCTCAATTACAATTAGGCTAGTGTGATTTGAGAAAAAAAAAATGTTTTCGAGGAACATGATTCAAATGTGCTTCTAGAGTTTGAAAGACAACTCCAGTTATCATGAAATGTGCTTTTAAACAAGTTTACAAACGTGTTCTGTGCCAATCTAAACAGGCTCTTGGTTTTGTCAGACATACATGTTGCTGGTGCGCTTGCTGTAATCGTAGCACCACCCTGCAATTTGATATATCTAGCATGTGGGAAAAGTATGTTGATTTGTCTCGATACCTTTCGCAGAGTCCTAGGGGCTCACCCAAAGTGCCAGAATACTTCTGCCATAAATTGAGTAGATATGCATCGTGCATGACAAATTTGTGAGGCGCTCAAAAGGTGTACCTAATTTGAAATTTGATAAGTGCTACGCTATTAATATCTCACTGATATTATATGCGAGAGAGAGAAAAAAAATAGGCGTGCACAGACTATGAAGTTTGTTGTATAATTTCACTTTGAGTTAGTTCAGTATATGCATTTTTTTGTTCATTCTATCTTCTTGTATGAAAGCATCAATTTCCTATTCCCAGTACCTCTATTACTCATTGTCATCTGTGCTGTCATTAAGTGGGTAAAATTTCATCAAATATGTATAGCCATTTCATCAGTGCTCCAACAAAAATTTGATTGAGTATAGAGGGACTTTCACATACACACACACACAACAAAAGTTCTATGAGTACACACAGAAGCACCTGTTAAAGTTCGCACAGTCAGAAAGGGAGGTGAGGTAGAAAAATTTCACCGTGTATATTACGAAACGTGCATATTTAAGCCCCCACCCTGGAAGGTTGCTGGAGACATTATGTTTTACTGTGTCTATTTGTATCATTCTATGACTGAATTTTCCCAATGTCATTTTTTCTTTTCATTTTCCTCAAGAAAATAAAATGCAATACATAAAAAAAATACAAATACAAATATACAAACACAAATTGCAAACTGCAATTTAGATGAAACATTCATCTGATTTTACAAAAACTATCTAGATGTGAAAATGTGCCAAATGAATGGTCAATTTACAATAGTATGCGTTACTATAATCTTGCAAAGTAGGAGAAACATGAAGGGGCCTACATAGATAAAAGCTTTTTACATCATAAGTCCCTCATTAACATGATTTAAAAAAATTAAAAACAGAACGATATTCAGAGGAATTTTCATGTCTCCGTGCAACAGACTTTAAAGGGATAGTACAGTTTTGGTCGAGATGAGAATTAGGCTTTTAAAATTTTGCAAGATACCAAGAAAGCACTTATGATGTTGTACAGAGCCTACCATTTTAAGAGGAATTCAAAGTTTATTTGATGAAAATCGGGTTTGGAATAACTGAAACATCCAAAAACAAAGTAAAACATAGCGATCGTTACAAAGTGTGGGTCCCACACTTTACTAGAATCGTTCTTTTTTGGATATCTCAGCCATTTCAAAACCAATTTTTATCAAATAAACGTTGAATTCCTCATAAAATTCCATGCTCTTTCATATTTCATATGAGATTTCTCATTATCTCACCTAAAAATGTTAAAAACCTGAAATTAAGTCTCCACCAGAACTGTACGATCCCTTTAAAATTTGGTTTCCAGCTAGATCATATGACCAACTCTTGCCAATGGGAAACTTGGTTGTCCTGTGGTCACTTCTGGTTGCTTGCTTTTGGTCATCGTGGTTGGTGGTCATGTCACTTGACCTTGACTATGCATGAGAGGCAAGAGCTAGGAAAAAAGAAAAAGCCATACAAAAATGAAAAATGAAATATCTGAAGATTAACTGGCTCAGTCAAAACTGTTGATATGAGCTTAAGGATATATTCAAGTCTCTTTTTCCCTGCATGTGATGCCTTGTTTTCACCTCTCATTTCGGTGTCATTTGCTTTTAAAAAAGCACACAAGTGTTTACCGCAGGTACTCGGATCTCTCTGTCTAACTACTCCCAGTCTCATCTTACTCCTCTTGCTGGTTTGATATCTTTCTCTGTTCTTTTTTTCCCTGCTTCTTTTGATACGCCATCCAATTTATCAAGCGGTGTCCTGGATTTTCGATTCTTACATGTTCTTTGAGCATGATGCGTGTACTGTAAGCCTTTCTGCTGCTATGCCAAATTTGCCAGCACTGTAATTCCAGGTCGGTCCCTCTCTCCCTCTCTCATCCTGTCCTCGATCCTGCCCCGCTCCATTTCGGAATCGGAGCGGTGTCGAGTTACACTCGCGTGGATCCCAGCCGAATCTCTGTAACCAGTCAAAACAAATCTACCATCACCCATTGTGTCTGGCTGTTTGTCCGATCACGTCTCGAAATAGAAGAGGGAAAGAGAGAGAGGGAAAAAAAGGGAGAGAGCTTTTGTTCCTTTTGATGCAGATTGCCATGTGAGTCATCACGAATGTAATGTCGGCACCATGGACAAAACATATTTGAGCTACTACCCCCTTCACAAACTGCTGTCGAATTTCGTCCCCTGAAACATAATTTGGAGGAGAAGAAATGGAAGAAAAAATTCCATCTCTCTACTTCCAACACGTACTTTAATGGAGTTAATGAAAACACAAGGTGATGAGCAACGTAGAAGATCATTCATTACCATCCCTTTTGCAGTTCATCTGCAACAGATAATATTTTCCATAGGTGCTGGATGGGTTAATATGTAGGTTTATTGCCACTTGGTCTTCTATCAGATGGTCTACTTCCCAGTTCGTCTAACACCACTACGACTAAACTCATTTGGTCTACTATCAATTTCGTCTAATGCCCGTCTGGTCTGTTTCTCATTTGGTCATTTGGTACAGCTATACCTTTTTAGTATAAATTGTTTGCCTCTGAACACCCTGAATATGGCTATGAGACAAAGTGGGAGTAGACTAAGGGTGTGTTTATGCTCAATTTGCGAAGGCAGAATCAGCGTTTTGAAACGCTGATTCAAAACGCCGTTCATGGGAGCACTGTTTATGCTCACTTTCTTCGAGCCTTGGAAAGAGCGTTTGCGATTGCTTCGCTGACCTCAGCAGAGACAGGTCAAATTGGGTGCGCGTTTTTTTGAAAGTTCTGACCTGAGTGTGTGCATTGTTCATGTTCCGTAGCATGTCTGATATAATTTCGATTGCTTTACTAATATGAACTGTAGACAGTGATGGGAAATACGAGTTTCTATTTCATTGACAAATTGTTGACAAAGTCGGAATGTATGATAATAGTGAGCTCTTCATGCATTAATTCATAGTTATATCTGTCACCATGTACAGTAATGTACCAACAGGGAGCTTGAAGGATCAGCACCTGCAAATTGTGTTGCACAGCACGTAGAGTTATCGAAAGGTCGGCTGGCCTGGCGCGCTCATTTTCAAGTGAACCGGAAAGGCGATGGAGATGACGTCATTTAAACGCATTTGTGATGTGAGTTGCATTTATGCTTCCCCGTCAAACGTGATTAGTCAGAAACGCTGATCGTAAACGCACCTTTTTGTGCGTTTTGGATCGGCATTTTGAATCAGTGTTTCTATCGAAATGAGCATGAACGCAACAGCGTTTTGCACTAATCACGTTTCAAAAGCCTGATTTTGGCCCCCAAAATGGAAGCATAAACGCACCCTAAGTGATAGATCACCAAAGGGTAAGGGGTGGCATGTGCAGAACAGGTCCTTGACTTTGTCATCTCTGAGATGTGTATTGATTAGTATTGGATAAGGTCCTTATAGAGTGAGATGTGGACCAATAACTGTAAAAGTGGAAATTTTTTGCTCATTTTGCACAACAAGAAACTAGCCATGCAAATTTTTTAATTTGCTATATGCAACACTGTTTAATGTTTTGATCCCGCAGAATGAAAAAAAAAAAACCACAGAATTCATATCTTGCCTCGGCCAAGCGCGAAAAAGTACTCATGCAAATTTTTCCCACTTTAACAGTATTCTGAATTGCACGTATTTGCTTACAAGTGAGTGACAAGCTCTGTTTGAAGATTTCAAGTGTACCCCCACCCCCAGTGCACTGCAGATGAAGGTTGATTTAATAGGGCCACTCATGAATCTCTATGCTACCGAGTCTTTAACATGTTCTTGAGGTGTAGCATTTATTCTTGTGATGAATAACCATGTAAATATTGTGAATGGATTATCAATAATGCATACTAATGAGAGATACTTTTGGCTATCTATCTCTGTGAGCCACTCAGCGAGTTGTGCGGTGATGACATCATTGCCTTGCCTGATTTGCATAATGTTATTGCGTCCAATATCACTGGTTTACTAAAACGTGGTAAACATCGAATTCCATCACCCGCTTGTCCTTGCTACATTTCACTGGAACTTTAACTGTTCTGTTTCGAGTTTATTCTTCTCAGTCAACCGAAGCACAACGTAACGTTTCCCCTCCCAGGCAGCAGCAGCTGTCGGAACAGCTTCTCAACTTTGCTCTTTTTTTTTTCTTTCCCCCTTTGGATCAACTTCTATTCGTGTGTTTGATGGCATGTTGACCTCTCTTGTGTACAGGATGCACAAAGGAGAATGGTTGGGCCTTTTACGGATTGAAAAAAAAAATGAATATGTTTTGCTCGGTGGCAGTTTTACATCCATCCACACCGACGTCATGCTATTCATTACACCCAGGCAACATTTTGAACATTAATCATGGTTCACTGGAGTACTATACAATATGAGAAGGGATAGGGGATCGAAAATATGGCTAGCCGGAATTGAGGAAATATTGCAAATATTATGACACTGTGCGCAGAAAGTATACTTTTTTTTTTCCTCTTCACATGATAAGTGCTTGCGAAGAAAAAAAAATGCCACCCGCTGTATGAAAAGCAAGCTGAACAAGCATCTGCAGGGGCCAGAGCCATGTTCAGTTCAAAATATGCAGTCAAGCAGCTCATATTTTAAAGGTGAAATGCTTAAAGAGCATTCTGTAAAGCATGGCAATGAGGAATGAAACTACCATTCAGCATTACTCTGCATATAATCAGCCAGTACATATACTGTAAAAGTGGTTATTTTCGCACAAGTGATTTTTATGCGCTCGGCTGGGTAAGATTAATTTTGCGTGTTATTAACCCGTTGAGGATGGTTTGATTTTGCTACACCACGCATTTCCCATAGACACCTGCCCGAGTATACTCGGGACTCGTCCTCAGCGGGTTAATTCCATGAAATCAAGATGTGTATACTGAATAGTGGAACATATGATGTGCAAAATGTTTTTACGCTGATTATTGGTTGCGCAGAATGTGCGAAAATTTCCATTTTTACAGTCTAATGTGGGTTATATACATATATTTGTATACCGTATGGTAAAAAAAGCCGGGCATTTCCCACCATTTTTCACAATATCTTGTGTCTTTCTAATATCATGTTTGGTGAGTTCTTATTTCATAACAAGCATAAACTTTGCCCATAGTACACACAATTATGGGGGGTGGGGGTATGTTTACCAGTAGTAGACAATCCTGCGGAGTAATACAGGCCTAGGCTGTTATTGTGAGTTACCAGTAAACAGGATATCAGAGAATGGTATGAGTCTCATATTGATGGAATGACATTTGTTTGACTGACAAACATTGAACGTAACCTTTAAAAAAAGCTGATATTTCAGAATTCTCTTTTCTGCCCACAGGATGCAGATTTTGAATGGAAAAAAAAAATGTTGCAAAATCATTTGATTCTCATATGCGAATATTTTTCCAGGTTGTTAGTCGGAACACTCCATATGGGGCCACAGCATGGGATTTTTTTTTTGTCATTTTTTTTTTGTTTGTCTAGGAATTCTTAATGCCCTCATTGTGATTGACAGCTTCTGCCCCAGAGTTAGTTACACCCAGGATGAGATATTTCCTGTGAATATAAAAAAAAAGGAGGGGGGATCTACTTTAATAAGCAAATTTGTACTGATTGAAACCTTGTCAGCGTCCATCAAACTCTATGATATGCAAATGAGGAAGACTTGATCAAAACTTCTACAAACATGAAATTAAGGCTGCATTTATCGAACTCGAAAGAGAGAATCATGTTTCAAAGCAGTAGGCCTATGTGTTTCGAATGGTGTTTATGAACATGGTTTGAAACATGATTCTCAGGGTGGTCTGAAATGCCTTTCAAATTGCCTTTTGAATGGCTTTTCAAATAGGCATTTCTAACATGTTTTAATTATAAAATGCGATTGCATATGCCTATATCTATCACCCTAAAATGCCTTAAATGCATTTAGGATTGTGATTTTGCCTCAGAAATTTTGAGATGAACGCACCCATATTTCACAGAGATTTAGTTCAGCTAGTATGATTATAGTATGACCTGCTTGTACATGAATATCTATATTCACTATTTATCACTATTTAGTTTTGTTATATCAAGTACTAAGAACTCCACAAGATAATTCTGCTTGTACGTGTAAAGCAGTAGCAGGAAAGAGACATTGTGGATTTATTGCTTAATGTACTTACGTTATAAGGAAATAATTAGTCGATATAGACTGCAGTGTGAACACAGTCAATATTCCTGTTCAGAATGAATCAGTGAGAAAGATAATCATGCCCTTTTGGAGATGTTTTGATGCAGTAACTTTTTGTTTTGGCCAAAATATGATATGGCAAGTGTGAAAATAATTGAGAATGCTGCATCCCATAAAGTGATGGAAGTATATTGGGCTGGGAGAGTGACCCTGACCCAGTATTTCATGTGACACAGAAACAAAAGAAAAATGATAAATGAATAAAAGAAACGAGTAGAACTTTCATCCTGCACAGTTTTTGCAGACAGACCTTGCAAACAACAATAGTCCTGGGAAAAAAAGGGCAGTGGAATATTTCTGTGCATGGCATAAACAACTATAAATCAAAATGCAACAGGATATGCCACGTATGAATCCCTGCTGGTTGCTGGTTCAAGGTTAAATGAGGGAGAGAGCTCAAGGATAGTGCAAGTTGAAGTGCAAAGTAAAGATCGTCTGCTCTCTAGAGCGCCCTCGTAGAGGTCCCAAATTGACAGGATGGAAATTTGTCTGACATTTAAATGGTCAAGCTGCCATATTATGGGGACACCGTGAATAAATTCACCACTTGAGAGCCAGGAGTTGAAGGGTTGCTGTCATAAAAAGTCCTCTTCACCCCAGACTCTCTGTCTGCCTGGACGACAGGGTGGCCATTTGTTTTCCACATGGGGATCCAGCCAGGGGCCTCTTTCACATTGAGTATTTTAACCTCCTTAAATAGATTGCAGTTCAACAGGAACCACATTAAGCCTCTTTCACACTAGATTTTTACAAATTTTTAGAGCAATTTTCTGTTGACATTCACAGATAAAGGGACAAATTGTGTACTTTAATGTTCTACGAACGTTTATTTTGTGCAACACGTAGAACCTGTAGAATTAATACCTACGCAGACTGTATGATAATCTATTTAGAAAATTAAATTCTTCAGAACTTGTGTATAAGGCTCATTCTTGTCAGGAAATATTGTGACATTAGAATGTCCGCCAGTTTTTGCCAACATGATATGAAGATTATAATGCAAAAACAGATAAATGCAATTTTTTCAATTCTTTTAATAGAAAGTAGAGAGTACTGAAAAAAAAACCCACTTCTTATTGATACAAGCTGTACTGTGCTTATTACTATAAAACACAAAATATTTTTGAAGATATTATTAGAATTATCACATATCTTAATTTTTTTTTCAGCAGCATTAATCTCAAACATCTCCAATTGATAAAAATGAATCTGTTTTTGCATTTAAAATGTTCATAAAAATCCTGAAAAATCATTGAAATAGAGGATCTTACAGGATTTTTTCCAAAAACATTTTAAATTACCAGTTATCTTCAAATCTTTCCCCAGCAATTGAATGACAATAGTCTTGATAGTACTCTGCCTGCAGAGTGGACTAATGGTGGTTACTCTCTCAAAACAAAATCGAGTGAAAATATTCACTCTTAAAGGAGTGAATACAAAAAAAGAGTGAATTTAGAGTGAAATTGGAGTGAATTTTGAGTGAATATGTTAATTTTCACTCGTTTTAGAGTGACCTCAGGGATCACTCCAAATTCTTCGAGTGATCCTTGAGGTCACTCCAAAATGAGTGAAAATGAAAATTTTTACTCAAAATTCACTCCAATTTCACTCTAAATTCACTCTTTTTTGTATTCACTCCTTTAAGAGTGAATATTTTCACTTGATTTTTTTAGAGAGTAAATCAGGGAGGTGAGACGAATTTTCTTCTCACCTCCCTGGTCAGATGTATGTGTAAAGTGGGATGTAATTATTTCCAACATCCATCCAGAATCACGGTCTTCCAGCCCCAAACTTATTTTTTTCTTTTTCTAAAAAAGAAAAAGTGAATTTAAGCAGAAATATTATGAGAAGTATTTCTAATAAGGCCAATAAGAAGTGCAGAAGCAATGATTTCCACTCTCTCACCTCTCATCATACCATGGTAATGGTTACCAATGCAAGAAATGATAGGAAGTCCTTTGGGGAATGGTGGTCTTTAGAAGTGTATATAACTCCTGACAGGGATGCCAAGTTCAAAAAAATTTTATGAGTGAGATTTTCATGACTCGGCATCTCGGCATGCGAATGTGCGCGTGAGCGAGGGTGTGGGAGGGGTTTTTCCCCCTGTGGCCTCCCACGGTAGGGAGCTTTTTCAATTTTCAGCTCTCAATGGTGCGATCAGGTGCATACTTAAGTGACTATTTTTTACTTATTTTAAGACAAGAGGGAAATATACCTTCATTTGTAACTATCACTTTAATCTTTTGAGCTATGTTCATTATTATAGGCCCAAGTTGCAGACTTCGCCCGATGCGTGAGAAAAATGGGTGCCATGCGTGAGATTGTGAGATGGCCCCTAATAAACGCTTGAATCTCACGCAGAATGCGTGAGACTTGGTAGCTCTGTCCTGACCTTGTAAGAAAATGAACATAAAGATGGATGTTACACCTTCTTGTCTGAACAATTTGGACAGTGGTCACATATGAGGGTCATTTTTGTGCTTGTGAGTGTGTGTGTACCTGTAGGGCCTACATGTATGTGCATGTAGTTTCATGTATCCAATATGGAGGACTGTACATCAGAGACACACAAAGATTAGGGCCTTTGATACAAAGCAGATGTATACAGCAAATACATTTTTGAGAAATCAATCCATTTGCTACCAAGATAAATTGCAATTCCTATAATATTCATTTGTGGGGGAAACCCATATCCCATGCGTACCGTAATTGTTTGAATAATAGACCACCTGTTCCTGTAATTGCTCCTAAATCAGGGAGTGGGGATATTAGCAGAGCGTAATGCAAGATTATGTCATAAAGGGATGGTATACTTTAAGTTGAGATGGGGCGTCAGGTTTCAAACATTTTTGTGAGGTAATGAGAAACCTCTTGTGAAATATGAAAGAGCATACAATTCTAAGAGAAATTCAAAGTTTGATTGATGAAAACTGGTTTTGAAATGGTTTAGATATCCAAAAACATAGAGGTCCTTATAAAAGGTGGAACCCATGTTTGATTACAACCACTATGTTTTACCTTGTGTTTGGATATCTCAGCCATATTCAAAACCAATTTTCATCAAATAAGCTTTGAATTCTCTCTAGAATCGTATGCTTGTAGATATTTCATAAGTGGTTACTAGTAATCTCGCACGACAGTCAAAAATCTGATTCTTCATCTCAACCAAAACTATACCAACCTTTTAAACAAATGTAGAGAGCCTACTGAAAATTACAGATCTTAACTTCTTCTTGTTCCTTTTTTAAATGAATGAATATATTTTAGGTACTCTACCCCATCACCCTTCCCCATTAAAGAAGAGAGTGATGTTTGCATGAGTTGAGAATGTGCAGAATATCAATATTCATGTGTAGATGGAACTCTACTAGTGACTGGTGAAGGTTTGACAGTTTGTATTAGATAAACCCCCCCCCCCCCCCGAAAAAAAAATAGATAAATAAAAATAAAAATAAATAAATAAATAAAAAATAAATAAAAATAAAATAAATAGAAATAAATGAATAAATACGAATGAAAAAATCTGTACCTTGTAAAATAATGCTATATCCTTTAAAGAAGAGGCCTGATATGCTAGATGATTTTTCTCTCTTTTTTGGGGGGTACAGAAAGATGCATATTTCCTTGTTTATCACAAAACTGATTTGGGCTGTTAGACAAGGTGCTATAAAAAGTGAAGCTGGTTTCAAAATATCTATAGATGTTTCGCTGTGTATGTGTGTGGTCCTAGTACCTTATGGCCACCGGCTCAACAACGTGCTTTATGACATTGTGAAACTGCTCATAAAGGAAATTGCTTTTTGATTGAGTCACCTGTAAGGTTTCCGCACACTGCTATCAATAAATATGATGGGCAGACCGGGCGGAAGGGACAATATCCAGGATAGCGAAATTTCACATCAAGAGTTATTTAAAAACTTTGAAAAAGTTTTGATATTAGTTTTGCATGCTGCAGTGTAGTGCTGAATCCTGCTCAGGACATGAAAAATGTGTCCCGTGGTATTTTCAAGCACAGGGTTGGTTTAAGCTCCCAGGAAAATAAACACATTTGACTACCTGGTATTGCAAAAAGCTTAATCTCTTTCTTTAATATTTTGTCAGGTTCCTCCTGAATGCCATTTGATGCTGGTTGATGTACTTGGTAAAGTATTTGCTGCAATTGCATCTCCCAGTTTTGAAATTTAAAAGCAAAGTTAATTCACCTAAACTGTAACAATGCATAGCTGTGAGTTTTTTGCTGCATTCTAGAAATATTTTCTGCCCCTGTTGAGTGAAATGAATCTGTGTAGGTCATCGTTTACCACACAGAAGCAACTGTAGGGATGATATGATTGTATGTTTTCCAGGCATCGACCTTAAAGGACAAGTTCACCTTCATTGAAATGTGGGTTGAGTGAATGCAGCAATATTAGTAGAACACATCAGTGAGAGTTTGAGCAAAATCGGACAATCCATTCAAAAGTTATGAATTTTTGAAGTTTCTGCTCAGTCACGGCTGGATGAGAAGGCTACTATAGCTTGTGATGTCATATGAGTACAACTATATAAAGAAAGTATAAAGAAAATTCAAGATATTCTCACTTTTCTCAGATAATAAAAGAACGCTTGACTTCTCTCTTTCAGAGGTCAGGGGAAATAATATTACCCCTAACATAAGTCAGTAACATGTCGAAGAAATATGCACTTTATTCAAAAAGTCAAGTTTTGTGAAATTCTCTTTTTATTTTCCTTATATTGTTGTACGCATGTGACATCATACACTGTAGTAGTCTTCTCCTCCAGCAGTGATTGCACAGATACTTTCAGAATTCATAACTTTTGAACGGATTGTCGGATTTTCCCCAAACTTTCACTGATGTGTTATACTAATATTGTTGCCTTCACTCAATCCACATGTATATGAAGGTGAACTTGTCCTTTAATGTGTTTGTCTAGTTGGCTGGCATCATGCATACTTATAAAAATATGTATGTGGAAATATTACAGTGCATTTTGACATAATCAAACCTCTATATAGCTGAATAGATATTAAATTGATTGCAAATACATCTTAAACAGAAATAATATAGAGTAAGGAAAATGCAAGTGTAGATCACATGTAAAGTAGATAAGAACTAATATGATGTAGGCCCTAGGCCTAGTTGCTTGTTTTTTAGACTTAAAGGGATCGTATAGTTTTGGTTGACACCTAATTTCAGGTTTCTAACATTTTTTGGTGACAATAATGAGAAACCTCTTATGAAATATGAAAGAGGATGTAATTCCATGAGGAATTCAACGTTTATTTGATGAAAATTTGTTTTGAAATGGCTGAGATATCCAAAACAGAGCGATTCAATAAAGTGTGGGACCCACATTTTATTACGATCGCTTTGTTTTACTTTGTTTTTGGATGTTTCAGTCATTCCAAACCCGATTTTCATCAAATAAACTTTGAATTCCTCTTTAAATGGTATGCTCTGTACTATTTCATAAGTGTTTTCTTGGTATCTCACAAAAAGTTAAAAGCCCAATTCTCATCTCCACCAATACTGTACTATCCCTTTAAACTCAATTGACTCGCCTGTCCCTTAAAATGTATGGACATGAGAGACTTCATGAAGGGGCGAGAAATCGATGCCCTCCTCTCGAAGATTGTGAACTTCTTCCTTAATGAATTAACCGCAACTGCACCCAAGTCTTGTGGAGGAGGTGGGTTGATTGATGTCTTTCACCCACGATGAAGCTTCCCATAATGCATCTTTATGTCAGGAGGCTTGCCTCCGAGCAGTTTCATTACAGCGATGGAGAGGAATTGTGGGACGTGGAGTAAACTCCCCCCCCCCCCAAAAAAAAAAAAATAATAATAATAATAATGGAATAATTGTGACATCACCTGATGACAGGCCACAAACTTTCCAAGAACTGTGAAAGTAATTTATGTGAGTGTGTGTCATGTGTCTGTACCTGTATTTAGGATTGTTTGCTTTTTTAACCTTTTGAAAGAAAAGTTAAGAGAAGAGAAATGTTACCGGAGTGATGCATTTGAGATGATGGTGCACTGGATGCAGCAAATTCAAAACTCAGATGCTGCAGATAATTTCCTTCCTTCTTTCCTTCCACGATTTGCTAAAAACTCAAACAAATGAGGGGGGAGGGGTGAGGGGAATACAACTTTGGTCAATATACTTGTCATGCTACTATTACATGGATGTCAAAGAAGCTTGAGTGATCATCAGATTGACAACGATATAAAACTGCCACTTTGATTAGTTGGCAGAGGGAGCTAGTGTTGGAGCAGTGTTTTGTGAGTACACCCAGAGCTTCATCAGCTTCCCATAACCAGAATAAAACTCACTAGAGAGATGTGACGGACAGCATGAACCCTGGAATCTAAATATTTAAGCTGCTTGGCAGCCAGCCGAGCCTGCTGTTGGTTCGAAAGGAAAAGAGGAGCAAGATTGTTGACCGTATGCGCTGGGGATGCAACTCACTTAACCTGTGCCCTTCATGTCGTGTCTCACAATTAGACAATGTCTGACAGCTTGATGGACAGGTAAACTGGACATCATCAGCGTTTGCTTTGAAACATCAGAGCCTAACTTAGATTTGGCTCCATCCGCTCCTGGCTAATCAAGCACGTTCATTTATTGATCTCGGTATCATGTAGAAAATATCTGCCCAGACAAGCCATACCATACCTGCCATTTACCATGGTCATGAAAGCGATGTATTGTGTGTTACACACAATAGATGCTTTTGCACCACTAATTATGTTCAATTGTGGGCATCAAGGTTGTAATAAGCAGGACTCTAAAATGAAGTCAGTAACATCATCAAGTCTCAACTAAAATATCATCAAATTTTGTCTGGAGATCGTTTTCATTTCTCCTTCTTTTTTTGCCACAGAAAGTATTTAACAAATTTTAGCTAAAGACATCAGTGCGCTCTGAGAAGTGAGAATCAAATTTGTTCATAGTTTTATTTTAGTTTTCTATAAAACTTGAAACGTCATCTAATCACGTTGAAGATCGATAACCTACTCCTCCACATCTTTTTGACATTTTAACCATAAACTTTAAATCCTCATTTCACAAAATTTGAATCAACAATTTTACTGGATATGATATTGTATGATTTACCATTCATTTGTCAAGGTTAGCAGAACTAATCCCTACCTGTTCACCCACCCTTTATCTGTGGAACCAGTTTTCATGCACATCAGTAGATTCACTTGATGTGATATTGGATGAATGTCTACTTCAAGTATTAATATCAGGACAAGCCTCACTTCATGTCCTCTCTCTCTTGAACTTATGTGCATAAAGGAATCACTACCATATTATTAACTTGTGGGGAGAGCTCTCATAGAGGGCAGTGCACACATTTCTTAGGAGAGTTCATCGTAGAAAAGGTGAAGACTTGCCCTGGGACATATTGTAATGGGATGACACCATTTGAGCAGACATTGATTACACGGCCTGGGGCGGGGTTAATGCCGGATCTCGTAGCTTCCTTTCTCCGTTTCTTGAGGATAACGGTTGCCCCTCCTCTTTCTTTTTTCTTTGTGTTTGTTCTTTCCTTTTTTCCCCCTTTTTGGTAGAAATCTTCCTCAACCCCCAGGTGGCAGTTTCCCCTCTGCATAAATATTGCGGAGCAAAAGTGTTTGAATTTGACAGCGAAATTGGGTCACTGAGAGGCTAGTTGTAAGATGGCAGTAAAAAAATAATGTCTTCTTGGTGATGTAAAGATTACGATTCCATGTTCATGTGATCCCCGCCATCTGGAAGGGGCAATCGTAATTTCCGGTGGAGACATTGTCGCCGTGTAGGATGAAGAATATTGCATCATCATCATCGTAGTGTCTGGATGTGTGTTGGTCCTGTGTGGGCAGCAGAAGGGTGTTAATTCAAAATGTGACCTTCCTAAAATTTCAGGTTAAATGCTAACAACGCTTTGCAGATACTTAGCAGAGATGCCAACTGTTTGTTTTTTGTTTTGTTTTGTTTTTGAAGTATTTTGTAGTCTTTACTACACATGGCTATAGCAGGAAAGGTAAAAATACTGTTTTTCTAACAAACATGTGCCCTTTCAGCCCTCAGAATACTACAATTGTGCTGTTTATGAGGTTGACATCCCTGACTTACACAGACATCATGATTCTGTTGTTGTTTGAGTTGGTCTCAAACAAACCGTAAGAAACATATGTGAAAAGTTTGACAGTCAACACACCAAACCAAAGTCAATTTGATGGTTTGACTTTGAGGTAATACTCGATCTCTTTTATGTGAACCAATCGTTGAGGAAACTTTTTGTCTAGATTGTGTGTACAGATAGTCTTTTGTATATATGGCATCCCCTGATTCAGTACTGAGCAGATTCTGGCCACCACTTGAGTTTTTATATCCATCAAGTTATGATCTAGATTAAAATGACAAAGTTCCCCATTAGATAAAGACCAACAAGACCTGTGTATTGCTTCCCAAATGTGATCTACCAAATGCTAGATATGACATGCAGATGAAATAAAATTGATAAGGAGTGTCAGTTGTGCAAAATGCACGTTCCATGCAAAGGAAGACAATAATTCTGCTTTCATGAAATTCTAGATGCAGAATTTTAATTTCATACTATCTCTTGTTGATTGATTCATTGTTGCCCTGATACCGCTCCATGGTCGAGACATTTTCTGACTGTTTGGTCCAGTAATGCCAGAGAGGTGCATGTGATGCACACAGGTGTGTAATGTATGTGTGCCAGGGATGAACTGCCCAGGGAGAAATTGATGGGGCGCCGCAGACGAATGTCTTTAATCACCTGGATGAGTCACGCTATGGGAGGAATCCTCCTCCACCAGCCTGGCATGACACTCTATATGATGGATTCCCTCCCTACCAATGACCCCCACCCCTCCTTTCCCTCCTCTCCTCCCCAGTGTACACATAAACACAATCCTTTGTACTGCATCCTACCACTCCAAGGGCAGTGCATGCTACTCATGCAGTACAGGTGCTCCCATGGCAACATTGTCTACCCCTCACCCCCCCCCCCCTCCATAAAGAGCCATCTGTTGACATTTGAGTGATTGCTCCCACCATGTGACACATGCACACATCATACCAGGGGCACCATCCAGATTCATGCAAAAATCCCTGACTTTTATTTCATGAATAAGATGAGACATATATGAGCAAAAATGAAATCACAATTGGGTAAAAAATACAGAGAAAGGAAGGTCGGTGGAGTGGAGGGGGGGGGGGGTTGGAAGGGGAAGAGCAAGGGAAACTGGAAGATCAGCTTTTAATCTTGCTCATTTATTTATTCATTACCCTACTAGCTCTCCATCTGTCCCTATTCTCGAACTGGAAATACAGAATTCTAGAAAGGCTGCCACCGTGTGATTCATTGATTAAACTTGCTGCTTCGTCAGGGCGCGCCGGGCAGGCTAATAAAATGAATGCGCTGTCTTTGAGTGAAACCTATCACACAGTTGGTATTGACTCAGGTGTGTAAAGGCAAAATGTCAGACTGTCAGAGACATATTCCTCCTGCCTGGAATGCAGAGTGTATTTTTTCTTTGGCTCTTTCGTTGTTTATGTTGTTTGTTTTTAGTGAATATACCAATCAGCATCTTGATCTTGTGGCTATATATGATATAAAAAATGTAGAATCACTGCCCAGTATGTGTGTGTCAGAAAAATGTTACTCTTTACGTTTCGAGTTCTGTTCCCTTGTTTTCATATTTCTCTCCCCCCCCCCCCCCCCCCCTGCTCCTGAAGGTAAAGGATATATATTGATTATTACCTACTGGTATTACTAGTACTCATTCTAGAATTTTTAAAAAGGAGTTTTTAACAGAAATGGGCTGTTGGTGTCATATCCTGCATTAAAATCTATGTCACAATAGTAAAGTCATCTGCATTAATGTATATATATATATAAAACTCAGCTCATAAGTCTGTCACTGTGGGCTACAAGAAGTCTTCACATGTACTCAGAGAAGATGATCAATGAAATCAAGTTATTTCTCATTGACAAAATACTTGTAATAAGAGCTACTTGATGTAGGATTTATAGGGTATCAAAGGCCATTTCTGCCATAAATTTCACAAAATTGATATGAGGTATAGAGGGGGCAATGTTTATGGGTTGGTGTTTTTTTTTTGTGACAAGTGAATGTGACATTCTTCCCTAAAGCTTGAAAAATATAACAAATCCAACCAAATCAGTCACAGAATGATGGGTAAGAGAAATATTGGGATGGGTGTATGCTACTAAAAGCAGAAATTTTTGCACAAGTAATTTTGTGCTCTCGGCCAGGTAAGATGAATTTCATGTGTTTTTAGTTTTGTGTAATCATTACATTAAATAGTGTTACATCCAAGTATTAAACAAAAATGTTTTGCATATATTTTCACGTTAGTTAATGGTTGTGCAAAATGTGCTGAAATGTCCACATCATGAAAATTTCCACTTTTACAGAACTGGTGTTACACATTTTTTATATTTTCATCTGTTTGTGTCTTATTCTTCTACTGAAAAAGGAAAAAAGGAAAAAATCCAGCATCTACATGACAGTTTGTTGGATGTAATCAATTTGATACCGGTGGATGATGTGGATTATGAACTTTTCTCAAGTACACTAGAGAGAAGGATTCACTAAAAGCTCTGTGCTACAATTGCAGAGGCGGGTTGCAATATTAGTTTCCATGGCAACCGTCTCCATTGCTGAATGGTGCATTGTCAAATTCTATCAGGAGTTGCAAAGAGATAAAGTTACTAACCTGGATATGTCAAACTTGATAGATGTACACTATGGATGTAGACTTCCCTCTCAGTAATACTGTCTCCAGTTCCATTTTCCCTCTCTCATTCTGTATTCAGGTAATGTTCATATCTTTCTTCTCTTCTTTTTCTTCCACCATATATGTGGTCGGTTTGTTTATGTGTGTGTGTGTGTGTGTGTGCATGATAAAAGGCATGAAAATATTCAGAAAAAATGCAAGTATTACCCTTTTTGAAAAAGTATACATTAATATAGGCTTAATGCAGAATTGAACTGACAAGAGCACAAAATGCATCTTATGCCACTAAATTATATATGTTAATGAGAAAATACAACTTTTTTTATAAAAAGCAGATCTACTTAAATTCCCCCAATGACCCATTTTCTATGCACATCCAATATATACACCCATTTTTTTTTCCATCCCTGCCAATCTCCCCTAAATTGTAGTGATGCTACAGTCCTCAATCTATACACACTATGCCATCTGTGTCCTACTGTGGAGTAGTCCTGAGGCCCCAGATCAATGATAAAGCTTTGAAAAACATTGTCAAAACCTTAAGGGGAATGAAAAATTTCTCCTTATTGGAATGAATTCCCCTTAAGATACCTCGTTTTTTATACGTACATGTATATTCCCCCATGGACTGTTTTATAAATATATATATTTCAACATTTTTCAACTCTTGCACTTTTCCGAAAAGGAGGAACAGTAAGAGGAATAATGATGTCAAAGCTACGCACTTATCTCTCCTTCCTTTCTCATATCTCACATATATATATATATATATATATATATATATATATATATATATATATATATATAAATCGTATAAGCTGTTATTTTTGTGAGGATTTAATTTTCGCGAATTTCGGAAGCACTGTTGGACCACGAATTCAATAACACGCGAAAATGTTGCCATGCGGTAGGGTAATAGTACACTTACAATAGCTGCGGTGTCAATATCGCAAAAACAATATCTTGTGAAAATGTCTGTGACCACCTCATTTGCGAAAATATCTGTACGCTATTATAAGAGCTTATACAGTATATGGGGTGACAAGAATGCGTATCTCAATTGGTATATCAAAATGCTGCCTAACTCAATTTTGAATATCAAACATACTGATTCAAGTTTTATATTGGAACAGTTATCAATGTAATCCAAAATGATGTTTGTACACTATCTGATGTCAACGTTGAAGATATTTTTGCAAAAATTTTGCAAACAAAATTCTATGTCTTTCTCCTGAATATTAGTGATTTTGAGATATGAGGTCTTGTCAATCCAGAGATATTGCATATTTTAACCCTTAGGAACTTCAAAGCAGATGTTTTGTCAGGTTGTTCTGTCAAAAAGAAATCACTGTGAAAATTTTAAATTGAATAGTCCTAATGACTTTGATATAGATGTTGCATGATGCATCTGTGTCAACTATATAGTGAAAGTAAGTGATATGTTTAAAGATGAATTGTGAGAGATATAGTGTATATGTCCTATATTTCACAGGTATGATATTGGGACTGGGAGGACAATTTTGGGAGTGGTTGAATTCACAATCAAGAACCACATCGACAGAATGAGAAGGAGCTTTTATCACTTTTCAAGGAAAAGTAAGCAATTTTCCCACTTAGAGGCAATATGTACAGTGCACCTGTGTCATGGGAGAGAGTATACTTGTGAGTTGCAGATTTCATGAATATTGGTAGACGCGCGAAATTTCTGAAAATTTAAACACAGCGAAATGCGAAATATATACCTTGTTACAGAGGTAGTTCCTTTGATAACAGTGATGCTAGAGATGGAAGTAATTGTTATGATGGTGGTTTTTTTTTTATGAAACCTAACAATGACAAAGTTTATTTATGTAATCGTTTTTCTTTATCATAAATGAAAAACAAAGTTGTAAACTTAAATCTACAGGGGAAGGTGACTAATTCTTGAATTGTACTTGAGCTTGGCTGGGGTTGATGAGATAAGATACATAATTGATGACACAGATTGAGTGCATCATGTCATTCATTAAGAAGACCAACAGTTTGGAATAGAATGAACAGTCTCAGCATGATTTAAAAGAAAGAAAAGAATCTGGACCTATCCTTCAAATCTTGAAGGTAGACATACTAAATCTCACTGATTGAATTACGCAGACTTTTCCACACTGAATAATTCAAACCAAGTTTGGAAGCAAAAAAGGGGAAAAAAAGAATAGAAAAGGAGATGAAAAAGGGGAGAAAATAGATTGCATTTTGAACAAAAGCCATTTACTTTAGAATGTGACAGTCCCGGGATGGGAGTGATGAATAAAACATCCCTCCGTGACAGTTTCAATAATGGAGGGTGACGGATGATTCGCCATTCCTCCGTGGAAAACCATCTGCCTCTGTCTAAATAGAATAGAATATAATCACTTTTGGGGAGAGAACGTTTGGAATCGTCTGCTGTCACCATTTTGTTCAAAGGAAGAAGAAGAGTGTGATTCTATTTTTGTTGGAAGTGGAGATGAGCAAGACAAGACAGAAAGAGAGAAAAGAGATATATAGATAGAAACAGAAAGAAAGAGGTTGTGCTATGCTTACGTCTTTGTTGAACTCTGCTTGGTACAAACAATGCGTGTGAATTCGTTCAGATTCGATGTTCCTTGGAGGGAATTTCGGTCTCTTTTAAATCTTCTGTTGTAGAAAAAGCAGACTCTTGTCATGCTAGAGAAATAAGACACATGCCTGTGCGATGACAAGCTATCGTTGAGAACGCCTACCCGTGTCACACGTCTGATCTTTCAATCATCTGCGACACCTGCACTCTTCGATTCATTCAGGTGGAATCCGACATCGCTGTCATTTGCGCTGTCAGCATTGAGTGCTGAATGACTGATAGCATGACATTATGAGATGTATACCACTTGAATGAGTTATCATGTGAACTGCCATGTGCCTATTGTCATATAAATGTATATTTCTCTGGAGTACTTATCTCTCTTTTGTGAAAAAAAAAGTAATGTTATAAAAAGAGAGACATGCTCCTCCTCTTCTACTTGTAGATTTGAGTTCGTCAGCGCTTTCATAAGTCGTGCCTCGATAAAAGAAGAAATGCTTCTCAGAGTGATCTCAGCATTCATAAATTTTCATTAAAATTGCCCGCAGTCACTCTTCTGGTCTTTGGCTGTGCATTGTGATTGGTTATCATGCAGTAACACACTGACCAATGGCAATCCACTCACGATCAAGTAGGACATACGTACCAAAGGAAGGGCTGCGGGGAGGGGGGGGGGGGGAGGGGAGTAGAAATAATGTCACTAAGAAATGTTTGTTAGAAACCCACAACTCTTTTGGCTACTGTTTGTCTACTCGCAACCCACCTGATTTGTGTGCGACATTCAAAATGTAATGTTGGAATGAATTATGGGTAATTCTCAAGATGTGGTGCAGTGGAGTGGGTCATTAGTAATACTATTGATGCAAAGAGTTTTCCTGACATATAGTATCAACTAAATATAAGCCAGTAATGTGAAGGCTAATGGAAGTCACCATGACCATTGCAGGAAAATCAAAAAGAGACTTTAAAGGAAACTCAGACTTACCAATCCTCAGACAAATGAGAAAAAGCTGAATTTCATTGAATCCCACCTTTTGATAGCATTAGATGACATGTAAAGTGCTCACTGTGGAGGCTTAGAAATACATATGCAAGCTGATATTAGATGGATATGTGCTGTAATCTTGTCTAAACAGTACCCTCCCCATCCAAGGACAGTAACTTATTGAAAATGAAAATGCTGCAGACCAACCATGGGACTGTATACATTTTAATCACCACTTTTGCAACAGAAATCTATTAGTTTTTCTGCCACTTTTTTTTTCATAGGCAGACGTCATTTACAAAAATCTGAAATCCACAATTTGAGGTATTTGCTTGCCTTTGAGTGAATGTGTACTGTTACAGGGAGGTGCTGGAGAAAGTGTGTCAAAAATCCATGCACCAATATGACATTATATCCTGTCATGCCCCAGGGGTGTTAAGGACCAGTGGGTATGCTCTGGTAGCAAAACCAACATTTTGCATACACCTCGCCTCCCGTGCCCATAATGGCTGGGCATTATGCTTTTCGCCTCGGGGGCCCGTATGAATTAGCGATGCTGCATCGCCCACAGGCAAGCTCTGTCTCCCGTCTACACCCCCCCCCCCCTTTCTCTTTTTACCCTAACAGCAAATTGGCTTCATTACCTCAATTTGCATCCTCTCTCGCCTAACAAATCCACCTATTCTGACAAGGCATCCATCAAGCTTTCCATTTCGTAAATCCCCGAAGAAACTTTGGGCTGGCCGGCAGGGCTCGTCCAGTCACAGTCCTGGATGTGCGCAGACGTTGGATGGCGTGCACACATCATGGAGTGCACTTCCTTCAGCGAAAGCTGTTGAGCAGACACGAGTGGACTCCCTGGTATTGCCGCTGTGGGGTTAATTGCTATTATTTGTTCCTGTGCCAGAAGAGCACATTTTACAGCGGCTCTGCGGATATCAATATTGTCAGTTCCACCTCCCTTCCTTCCTTCCTCCAATGTGACTTAACTGTAAATGTGATATTTAATGTATGTTGTATGTAAACCACAAAGCAAATGCAATCAACTGTGACATTTCAGTGCAGGTGGATAATCATTCAATCTGACAGTGTGTATCCATTTATGAATCAAACAGTTTTCATGTGACTTATAATTCTAATGATACTTTCTTCATGAAAGACTTTCTTTTTGAAGACTGGCATTAATATATTACACATTATTACTTTAATTTTTGTTGTTTTAGTAAGAATGATGCAGCATAAAGGCTGAGGAGAAAATGGTGACAGACTTGGTTAAAGGTATTATTTACCATTGGGGGCAGTGATTTAAAAAAATGTTCAAGTTATCACATTTGATGCATATGTGTAGGTCAGTTGCATTACAAAACATCCTATCGTATAAAAATTTTGCACTAAAGCATAAAATATAAGAACATATCACTATCTTTCTCAATAAACCATTTACTGTAGATGGTTTATTCTAGAAACAATTTCTGTTCACATTTTGTATATTCAACAATACTTAACATTGATTATACTGATTAACATATTTACATTGGCTGTTTCTATCCCTAAATCACATTTTAGAACTATTTTGAAGCACTAAAGCTGGGTTTTTGTTTCATCAGCAAAATGTAAATAATGCCTTTAATGAAGCAGAGTGTCAGTTCATTTTTCTCCAAATGGCGTTCTTGGTTCGACCTCTGCAAAACGTGTGTCCTGTGAAAGGCTATCAGCGGAGAAAAATTTTGAGGTGCCTCTCCGGAGCCTGCTCTCAGAGCAGCGCAATGTGCCACTTAAAATGTGCATTGAGACAGCCTTCCATTTTCGGGAGGGAAGTCTTTGAAAAAGCATACGCCCCGTTAATACGAGCAGGTTGTTGACTTGTTGAATATTCTCTCTTCTGGTGATGAGAGCCTCCCATCTCTCCTTGTCACTCCATTCTTTTCTTCCTCCTCTATCTCTCCTTTACTCTCCCTTTCTCCTTCTCTCTTCCCCTTTCTTTCTCTCTCTTTCTGTCTGTCAGTCTGTCTGTCTGTCTCCCTCTTTGCGCTTAGCCTGTCCATCTCTTTATCCGTCTGTTTTTTTCTCTCCCTGTCCCATGTGAGGATTATCTATCAAGAAGTTGATCATATACTTGTACCCTAGCATAGAATATCCTGCAGGCCCTTTAAATAATTTGTGAGATTTCATTTTTTTTTTCTCTCTCTCTGCCCTCTCATTTGCTTTATAAAAGCTAGACACTTGCTGCAGTATTCTTTGTGCAGACATGTTTTTTGTTCTCCCCAGCTATTGATGGCTGATTTCAGTCCTGTGTTTCCTCTGTGAAAAAAAACAACAACAACCACTGCTAACTAAGCTTTGAGTGAAGGAAATTTGCCGTTGAACTATTTTGTAAAACAACAACGGCAACCAAATTCAGATTTTTGATGGTGTTGAGTTCGTAACTCTACACGGAGCAGCCATGGGGTAAAGTCCCGTTTAGAGGCACAAAGTTGAAATATAAGCGCAAATGCATCAGGAGATCAGTGCTACTGTTCTTGGGGATTACTGGGCCATTTGGTTGTGGCTAGCCGCATCCCTCTCGGCAGCGGAGATGGGACAGACCGGTTTCGGGTGAATGTGATAATTGTTCTCCACGGAGCTCTTCTCGCACCTATTGGCTTATGGCAGGGTATTGTGTAACGACGCTTCCAGAAACAGCATCATGATCCGCTGTGTCCAAGAGAAGGAGAGCGAGGCATGGATCGTTGAAGGTGATGCGAACTTGTGGTATTGTTAAGGTCAACTGCAAGTTTTTGCAAAAGTTTACATTCCACAGGTAGACAAAGGAGCGGTGTTTTTGGTGTAGTTTGTTGCCTTCCTTTTGGATATCAACCCACCTGCATCCACCTCCTCCTTCCTTGTTTTCTTTTTCTTTCTCTTTCAGTCTGTGTCTTGTTCTATCCCTTTCTCTCTCTCTCATGGAAAGTATTCCCTCTTTTCCAGTCTCTTAAGTTCTTGTTTTTGTCTGTCTTCTATTACCCCCATCATCCCTCGATACACCTCTCTCACATTGTTACCTCTCATCTTCTTGTTTCTTTTAGTGATTGTAAGCTGTTAACGCACTCCGCCGGAATGCAACTGACAAAAAGTAAAATGGGCCGAGGTAGCAACAGTACATTTCTGAAGATCAATAAAAGGGAATTAAAGACGTCAGCAACCGAGGTGCCAAGCGATGTTGATGCCTTCCCTGGGCGGGAGGGGAGGAAGATGCAATTGTTGAGCTGGGGCGATTTTTTTCCGGCTCTTCCCAAGGAGCGTTGGGATTCCTTTAATGTGGTTGTTTGTTCAACCCCTCCGCTGTTATCGTAGCAAGAAAGAAACTGCAGTAAGGGCTATCCCCCTGAGTGAGCGTAGGCAACAGTTGTCGCAGTAATGGTCTGTTTCAACATGAAGGATCATGCTGCAGATAACTTAGAGTGGCTATTTTAGCTGATGGAGTTGTTTGTAAAGTGGGTCTAAATGCATTACCAGATCAGTGTAGCCATTTGAGGTAATTATGTTGCCTCTATTATGCTGGAAGCCCTAGCCTCGCACAATTGTCCATGAACTTTGACATTTAGATAGAGTAAGTTGAGCTAATTCTCAGTAGTTGCCAAAGATAATGGTCTCCTGTTTATTCTGTTTATCTCCTATATTTCTTTTTTGCAACATCTAGTTGTTGTTGTTTTTTATCTGCAAAAAAGTTTTTCTTTGCTTTCAAGACCTTAGTTTTGGTAGTAGCAGTAAGTTTGAAAACACAAAAATTTGAATTGAGATAAATCTGACTTCATAGAATGTACCATGAGCAAACGTGGTACCTAGTAGAAATAGTGATGAGACTCAACACCCAAAATAGAATATCTACTCTGATACCATTCACAGTACATTAATTAGTATTTGGCAACCCCTGGCAACCCCTGGCAACCAGCGGTATGCACCTAGAATCATCACTTTCCTTATGTCATGTAATATGCCTCTCTCCTTGTCTTTCATGTTGAAATGCCAAATGAATGAAAATAATGATGATGACAATGATAGTAGTAGTAGTAGTAGTAGTAGTAGTAGTAGTAGTAATAATAATAATGATAGTAATAATAATAATGATAATGATAATAATAATAATAATAATAATAATGGTAATGATAATGATAATGATAATAATAATATTAATAATGATAATAATGATAATATGATGATGATAATAATAATAAGAAGGATAATGATGATAATACTAATATTAATATCAAAAGCAATCATCGTCACTATCATCATCAGTTGCTGTGAGTAAGACAGATCATTAAAATGTATCAGCGGCCCTTCAACTGTGAATAGGTAAAAGCAATTTCATTCTCCATTATACCAATTGTTCACTCATATTAAGTGTATAATGTTCAGAATATTTTTGTCCCCCCCCCCCCATTTTATGTCATTTATTACTCTGAAAAACATGAGTAGAATATATTGTAGGATAACATGATTTTGATTAGTGTGGTATAGATAAGTCCAGCTACAGATACAGCACAGGTCAGTGTTTGATTATTGTCTCCATGTGCCTGCCAGTTTTGCGTGTTACACACTGATGCTAACAAAATGGGACTATCATTCAGGGTATGTCTGAATGTGTGTTTCATCCCTATGTTGAATTAAGGGGGCGGGATGAATTCAAGAGAACACTGAAAATGACAATTTGATTTCATTCTAGTTTCAGTGAATTAACTTAGATTATTCCACATCTCACCATCCATGTTTCTCCTCTGTTACATAATGCACTGTGCACAGGAATCTACTAATGGACACCTTATCCATAAAATTTGGTGATAAAAACCCACAAACCACCATTTGCTTTTCAGACTTATTTCAAAAATGTACAGGGAAAGTATAAATTACTAGTATCTTCCCAAATCAAGATCAAAATCATTTTGTCAAAGTCTGTCTCATACCACTGACATGAATGCCATAGAATGAATGTCATTGCTTAAACATAGAGCCACAACACACATGGAACAATGTATCATAATGCTCACATTGAAATAGCAATATGATGTAAAAGTAGTAGCTTAAAACATTGCTTCATGTGTTAGATGCACTACCACTATCACTACAACTACAACTACCAATACGACCGCCACTATTAATACTACTTCTACATCTACTGCTGATTATCCTACTGCTACTTCTGCCACTATTTCTACAACCACCACCGCCACTTCCACTATCACTACTACTGCTACTACAACTACAACTACTACGGTAATACAGGGCCAGCGGAACTGGTGGGGGGTCCTCGGGCCTCTCCACCTTTTTTGCACCATACATAGGAATACATAAGGTGTCACCACCTTGGCCCCCCTCCCCTCACTCTTTGTTAAGTAGCACTAGAAAAATAGAATGAAACCTGGAAGTGTGAGTACAGTAAGGCCTTTGATTTTGTGCTGAAGACCTTTTTTTTTTTGTTTGTCAGCTGAAGAAACTACTACTACTACTACTTCTACCATTAATCCTACAACCACCACCACCACTACCACTATTGCTAATGCTACAACCAGGGGCAGATCCAGGAATTCCGTAAAGAGGGGGCGCGTTTACAAAATTAAAGGGGGTGCACGCACCCCTCCCCCAGTTTTTTCCTTTTATTTCTTTTGTTTCAACAAAAAAATAAAGGGGGGCGTGCGCCAGTTGCGGTCCTCCCTGGATCCGCCGCTGCTACAACTACAACTTCTGATACCACCACCACCACTATATATACTACTTCTACTGCAGCTGCTAATACTACTACTACCACTATTCCTACTACCACCACCACCACCACCATCACTACTTATACTACTTCTGCTTCTACTGCTGACTACTATTACTACTTCTGTACTACAACTGAATGATGATGTTGTCATTGACATGGTTTGATTGACCCATAGTAGGCCCATCAGTGTTGCCACTGTTCCTTCAGAGGGCTCTGTCATTATCAATACCCCAACATCACTAGGTACCCATCTCTATTAGTAGTGTATGTGTAGGGCAGCATAAGGCAGGGTTTCCTGTTTCTCCTGAGTCTTGAGCCATATTGATATGCCATTTGGAGTTCTTCAACTTTAATCCATACCAAGGCACAGTTGGTTCCCTGTAGAATGTTATGTGGAAATGAGATACAGCAACAAAAATTAACAATTACTACAAGAACAGCAACTGAAAATCAAACACTCTTCACACTTTTACCTGTTGGGGACAGACAGATTTTGATATGATGCACATTTCCCATAGACACCTGCCCAAGTATTCTTGGGCAGGTGTCTATTTTTAACAGGTTAAAGGGACATGGACCGTTGATTTAAGTGGGCGCTGTTGAATGGCATGGTGTTTGCCACCATCTTTATTACGAAGATCAAGGATTTAGAGCTAGTTAATCGTCAGTCAGAGTAGATCGTCGGTGCATATTGCATACGCTCTCTTTTTTACAGGTTCATTAGTTGTTCATGATTGCGTAAATATGGTATATACAATATGTAGGACTGGACCAATTGTATTGATCTTTTGTAGATCCAGATGTAGTCTTACACTTTCACAGCTATCTGTCAGCTACTTCGTACCTGTTGCACATATTTACACACAAGTGTACGTGACTCACTAGCAAGCAAGCAACCTTGGTCTTTGAAGAATTGGTACTATGTAGAAGGTCGAACCAGACAAGAACAATGACCAAATCAAGAGATCCACTGAGGTTAACATTATTTCAACCATTTTCATCATTACTCATTTTACAACTTGTCTTAATCTGGATGTTTGGAACATGGCAGATGCATTTCCCTCTCAAATTCTTTTACAAAAAAATGACACAGTTACTTTCAGTTAGACTTTACCACCAACATTCTGTTAAACGCCAAATGTTTTGGCATCTCCAGATGAACATTTAGAGGGCTAGTCAAAGATGGTAACTATCTGTCCAAGCGTGAATTTCTGTTAAATGGTTAAGGAAAAATAGAAGTGATACATTATGTACAATATCTCATAAAGGGCTGTTGTTAAAATGTATCTGTGATCCAAATCTGTGATCCGAATTGATGTTACAATGGAATTTGATTATATCTTTACTTTGATATTTCTAAGTATTTCTGCTCAAGGCTTGGTATCCAAATAGAATTAATTGCCAGCAGGGTCAGTCTAAAAACTTTGATAACTCAGATTTGGAATATGTGTGCCTTGTTTCTTTCACCAAAGTAGGGCAGCAAGTTGATGACAAGGGATGAAGTGTCTAAGAGAAAAAAATGATGAAAAAAAAAATCCAAACTTTTATCTTACAGACAATGGCACACTGAATTTTGGTGTGCTGTCCACAGGTGTTTGTGTGTGTAAATTTTGTGTGTTGCGTGTCGTGTTTACGCGTGAGTTTTAGTTATTTTTTTTACCCTGCCTTGCTGCTCTAGATCCTCCGGATATCTGCTAATATGTGTTCCTTTTCTGTTGGGGGCTCCCTCCAGGCTGGAATGGGTAATGAGGAATTTAACCAATATGATATTGAAATGCTCTTAGATTCACTCTAAGCAATGCCTCCTTTTTTTCCCCCATCTCTTCCATGTTTATTTGAGACAAAGGAAAAGGGGGGGGGGGGGGGGTCTTTGACAGTCCCTTAGAGGGGTGCAGTTGTTTCTTCTCCTTGGCCTTTGTGAATGCAGAAATTTGAAGCAGGATAACACTTACGGGCCTCATATCATACACACGGTGATGCGAAACAACATCACCTCCACCGCTGCCACTAACAACAACAACAACAACAACAACAACAACAACAACAACAACAACAACAACAACAACAACAACAACAACAACAACAACAACAATAACAACAACAACAACAACTAACATCTTCTTTTAGATATGATTTTTTTTTTTATAACTTGTGGCAGTGCTGATTGAATTTGTGAAATCTATTTAGGCACGTTGTTGTTGTTATTGCATTTTTTTTTCTCCCGCATCCCATCCAATGATGGGAGTCCATATATAGATAATATTGCCGAACCTCGTTCAGATCAGGGAAGAAGTCAAATCCAGCTGCGTAATGAGTTTTGGTGTTGGGTTTCGTTTGGAAGGCTCCCGGTAGGATTATTAATATGCTAGAACATGCCCGTTCCAGGGAGAGTGGAAGTCACTTATTTTGGACATTGCCTTCTAAATTTCTCAAATGCTCTGGAAGGGATGTAAAAAGCTTCATGTTGTTAACTCCAAACAGCCTCTAACATTCAAACATGAGGCACCTATGCAGTAAATTTGTGGATGGTGTCTGGCTTTGTGCATTTTGTGTAATTCCAATCAGATGAATATCTCTAGTGTTACTTAGATTTACTCATTCTGTTTAAGAATGAATTTGTGTCAACGTCTTCTGTAATACTTTTTAGGGCTGAGTCTGTGTACATGCACGCATCATGTTCGACTTCTTCAGTCACACATGATTTTGAAATATGATTGATGTTCAGTCAGCTTTAACTATCCCCCCCCCCCAGCATTTTCCTGAAACAAGCTCAATTTATGACACTTGGCTTTGTATCTAGGGTAGAAAGCCAAGAGGGAGTCGAAATTGGACTCTTGCCATACTAATACTAATTGCTATGCATAGAGAATATAATCATGGCTATCAGAAAAACTGACAAAAAAGTGCTGCTACCACTCCAGGAATCTATAGGGAATATTTGCCAAGACAATTATGTTCTCCCCCCCCCCCCATCTATATGACTTTTCATTTTTTTAGTTTAGTCAGCCACTGTTGATGTTGATGTTTTTTCTGCCAATATGTTCTTTCTCATGGTGTATATGTCATCTTTGGTTTCTGCATCATATTGTGTTGTTTTACAGTATATGCTGTAAACTTATACATGGACTCACTGAAAAACAACTCTGAGGCTGTAGTGTTTTTTTTAACTGTATTGATATAAGTAAGACAAACAAACAAACAATTTCTCTGTCGGGGAATCCTTTTTAGGTAGGATTCCTCATGATTTATTTTTCTCCCCAGAATTTAATCCCGGTACTTCTTTCTGCAAATGAGTGGACTGAGATGTACTATAGACATACCACATGATGTTGCCACCAACATTGAAAAGTTTGTAGGGATTATCTTGTGTCATTTGAGGTGATTTTTATTCTTTTTTTTTTTTTTAGATATCTGCCTCCATTTGAGACAGTACCTGCAATCTTTTGTTAGTATCTGTCTGAGGAATTTGGATTTTAGTTTTTTTTTTTCATGCATGGACAAGAAATGACTTTTTTTGTGTATATATGTTTGTGTGTGTGTGTGTGTGTGTGCTGCATGTGTGTATGGAAGGACGATAGCAAAAAAAATGAAAGTTTGCTGTACATGGATTAGACTTTGATGTGAATTCCTATGCGATTGAAACTGTGAGATAAAACTTTTCAGAAGATAACAACATTCTTGCTGGTAATTTAACAAGTCAGAAAAAAAAGTGAATCAATGGAATCATATCCAATTGAAATAAATATACATAGTCAGAAAACACTCAACAGAGATGGCAGATCTCTGTGTTCCAGCTTGATGGCAAGTGAGAAATTTGTTGGATGGGTATTCAACGATCTTATCACAAATAGCGTACGGTGACATTTCTTCTTCTCGGTGCCTGTGACACATAGTTGCATTGAGTGGCATTTCAGAAATGTTCCACTGAAATGTTTACCCTCTACCTTCCCCCGAATGCTGCCTTTCAGGCATGGAACTTAATCTGATTTTGATAATCATCTTCATTTGAGGGCTGTAATTTACTGTCTCCTGGAGTAACGATACCATTTAACCTTCTGTCTGTCATACGTAAGTGTGGGTTGGGTATCTGCACTACATTCTGCCGAAGTAGATGTTGTGTGTTCCTTTTTTTTTCTTCTTCTTCTTCTTTTTTGGTCTTTGCATTGCTTAAGCAAACATTCAGATATTGCTGCCTGATGGGTTATGTGTATTTAATCATTCCAAAACTGATTAGAGGCAAGTCTATTTGAAATGGGATTCGAGCGACTGAATAAATACGCACGGCAGCGATGGATTCTTCTTTGCCCAATAAAAGCGCTCCAAAGGAGGGTTTGTGCCGTGCTGAGATGTAGCCTTGGGGAAACTCATTGACAACATTTTTCTCCTCATAACAGAATGAAGACAATCCCACCTTCAGGTTGGTTTTTTTTTTGTTATTTTTTTAAACTTAAATTGGTGTTTTTTGTCATCGGAAGATGTAATTCATGTAAAACAATGTAATGATTATACTTCACATCTTTGCTGTAAGACTGTTAGTCAAGTTTTAATCATCTTGTTAGTACGGATAGCAGTATAGTGGCCACAAGGAGTTTTTGTAATCATCAATACCAAGAGCGGTGGAATCACTGTCATACCAAAAGCGCATAAATGCCATTTTAACAATTCGTATAACTATCCCTAACAGATTTCTTTGAATGATGTAATCTTCATCAAAGTTAGCAATGGCATTTTTGATAACCAGAAGAAATAATTTTCATCATCATTGTTGCCATTTTTTGGAATTTATAGTCTCTGTTATCAACTTCATATTTTCATTACCATCAGGCCTTTTTTTTTCTAGTGTGAATGGGAGTTCACTTTATTTATTCACTATTACATAGCATAATCTGTGTTTGTGATGAAAGTAGTGAAAAAATGTTTTTCTTTGCAATTGTAATATTTTCCCTTCTATTTGTTGGCAAACATGTGTTTCTAAATGGATATTTGTTCATATATGTGTGTGTGTGTGTGTGTGTGTGTGTCTAAGCAGTATAAAGGAATGCCAAAGAGAAGGAAGGAGGATGCTCAAACATATCAACAACGTATGAGAATCTGTTTTCGGGGACGCTTTTCCCCCCAAGGATGTTGAATGCCACCGGCGGTCCATCAACATTGTGAGTGCTACGCCTACCACTGATCACTGATTAACCCAGTTCGGTGACACTTGGTATTTGGATTGTAGTAGGACTGCAGGATACGTGCAGACATGTGATCCATACGGAGCAATCTGGCACTTTGTACATCGATATCTTGTTCTACATCCCGCACCGCCTCCCCCAGAAGTACCGGTATTTATCCAGCTCCTCATCATGCTCCGTTGTTGTCGTCTGTGTCCCAAATATCAACCCTGGATTTGTCATGCCCTATAAGATGAAAATCAGATGCTCCATCTATTCATTTCTTCTTCTTTTTTTTTCAAGTTCATCCAGTAAGGTCACTGAGATAAGCATCTGTGATGTAATGATTATACAAGGAATTCTTGTAAAGGTACCACAGCAATAAGCCTACCTTTCTGGCCATGAATTTATATCTGTGTAAACTTGGCAACCTGCAGTTCTTTACAAAGGGGGCTTTGGTAGTCATTGAGTTTTCTTCCCTTTAACAAGCAGGTGTGTGCTGTGTGGAAGAAATTATTTTCGAAGTGTAGAGAATAAAAATGGTGGAAATTAATACTGTTAGAATTGATAGAAGTCATTCTAATAATAGAAAAATATTCTATGTATAGTCCTATTGTAATGCATCATGCTTTCCTAACATAATATATTATACTTTTTTTTGTGGAAATCTCACCTTCTTTGAGACTGCAATGTACACAAATGAATATTGATGAAATAAAGATTCAAATGACCCTCCACATACCTACCCACCACTGGTATTCTGTACCATGTCTTTTCTTCTTCTTCTTTTTTTTTTTGTGCAATATTTCTTCAAATTTGTTTGTCTACACAATCAATCTAATGTTGAAATTTCCATGATCAACCCAATAGTACAAACATTGAACACCTGTGTTCTTGAAGTTCATTTCAGATAATAGAAACAGAGCACTTTGGATGTGAGTGTAAGTGCATTTTGCAGCTGCAATGAGGGCCCCATTTCATAAAAGCTGTTAGGGTAGCAACTCTTTCTGGAACAGCAACTTCCGTAGCAACAGCCAATCATGAAGCTTGATCCTTTTGCCATTGCCGTTGCCATTCCAGTGAGTGTTACTGTCTATCAATTATTTATTTTTTTAATGAAATGGGGTCTTGGAGAACTTGGTATTGTTCTGCTAGAGAGCTGAAGATTCCAGTCGTTCTTCTGATAAATTTGATCGCAGAGTGTCTTGAATATTTCATGCACAACTGTTACTGAGTACACATTTCTGGCCCGTCGTAGGAATCCCAATGTAGCATCTTGGATGCCCCCCTCATGTGATTGGAGTGGAGGTATTTTTTCCATGGAGATGGCATCTCCTTCTGGCCTCCTCCTCCAAGTTCTCATCACTGCGGTGCGATCCACCGCTGTCCTGCACCTGACTCATTACGTCACGGATCTGGGTTAATGAGCAATCACACCCCGCTGAGGAGGATGCGCTGTGTAATTAGAAATCAGACCTGTGGCCCCCTTGCCCATCCTGTGTGTGGTGGTTGATTCATTAAGGCAATCAGAAGAAATAATTATCACACCTTACTTAGCCTGCAGAGAGTGGGGAGGGCGGGGGGGGGGGGGGGGGATGGGGGTGTGGTTTGGGGATTGAAGAGGTACATGGAATCCATTCTCTCTCTCTCTACTATATGTAGGTTATTGGGCCACTTCTGCCATTTTGCATCTATTATTGTTTAGCACTATTGCCAATCTATCAGTATGATTGATGGCATGTTGGCATGCTGAGCCATGAGATTTCTCCGCCCGTTTCCTGGTTGACTGCAGGCTCATCATATTTTCACGGTCAACTCCATCATTCATGCCCTCATGTACATCAGCAGATGAGGTGCCATAAGGCAAGGTACGAGATCGTGCTGGCTTCATAAGATGTGAAGTTACTGGAATCCTTGAACACAACCTGAATGTGATTCTTTCCCCCGTTAAAGGTAATTTTGACAAGCTAGGACTGGAATCTTATAGTGAAAACCTGTAATAAAAAAGTATTGGAGAAGCCAAATTTGCTGCTTGTAATTTCATTAGATGTTTATTAGGTGGTTTAATTACCCCATCTTGGCTATGCTAATAGTGTCATTCTTCAATTCTTTTTCCCTGAATCTTTGGACATATATGCCCTATCGCCCTCATATTTCACACTATACAAAAGGCTTTTAGAGTTTGTCAAATGAATCAAGTCCTAACATTGCATTTCTCTTGTCAAATGTCATTGTGACTATGCAAATTAGGGTCAAACATCAAATATTCTTTTAAAAGCTACTTCATAAAGTACATGGCCTATTTCTCTCATATTCTGCACTTTTTAGGCACTGTCAGATGAATCATGATATAAGATAAAACTTCCTTGATGAGATGCCATCTTGGCTAAGCAAATTAGGGTAGGCAGTTTTTTTTTATTTGATGATGTCATCACTGTGCAAAAATCCACCGAAGGGAAGCTTTTAAAATTTGACTATTTTATGCCCTATCTCTATGGCTGTCAGTTTTGATGTACCATTGTCAATATGCAAATTAAGTTTACATGTCAGATCTGTTCCTAAGTTAACATCTCAAAAATTACATGGCCAATCACCCCGAATTGCAGATTTAACAGATCACTTAATTCATCAGTCTTGATAACTTTCTAAGTCTGTTTTTTTAGTTTTTTTTTTGTATTTCCCCCAAGAGAAATTTTGTGGAAGTGAGTGGTGCTCAAAATGGTGTAGAGATGATGTGTTAACGCAAAGTCTTTATTAGAGATTGATGACCAAGAACAGAAGCTGTGAAGAGTAAAATTTCGTGACTTTCATTTGGGAAGATTTGAAGGAACAGATGTTTTTCTCTGTTTATATCAAAGCGACTGTGACCATCAATAATCCATGGATGAAGGGAGGAGCTACCAGTAGAGCTAATATGGTATGTTCTGATTGAGTGTGAAGATTTTTGTGTTCACAGATTATTTAGGGAATTTGTCCTCCTATTGAGTGTGAGTGCATCATACATGAGGGAGTGCAGCAGTGTATCTGTGCCGGAGACCTTATGATTGGGAGGAAAAGGGCAAGTAATCCAATAGGCTTAAAGGAGGGAGATGGAGGGCCAGTGAGGTGACCACGAGTGGACACTTGGGATGAGGGAGGTGTCGGGATGAAATACTACCGGTGTGAAAAATCATCCCTGTGCAGCGGACCGCATCCAGCTTATCAGACCCGAAACGCACATCATTAAGGCTTGGTGAAGAGGGGATGGAAGTGTGGATGTAGATAGAATGAAATCTCTAGTCCTCTGCCACCCAACTAACCCTTTAGCATAGTAGCAATTAAGTGAAATTGTTTGGTATCAAATTTATTTGTTTAGAGCAGAGACTATGAGTTTCAGATAATTTGTTTCTGAATATGTACCGGTAGTGTAATTCACATAACAGCAGATTGCCAAGTTGACAGATTCACAAGTACACTAATTTACCCAATTAGACAACTCCAAAGAACTGATGTTTGATATGTTCATTAATAGATAGATATTGCTTATGAAAAAAAAACAATAAATAGTCCTTATACAACCCATTTGTGATTTTATATTATCTATAATTGCATATCTGCAATATCTTGGTAAAGCAATATGGAGTGTTGAGTGAGTGTGTTTCTGTGGCAGCAAAAAAACAAAGCAAAAAAACATGCAAATTTGCAAAATGGTATCTTGATTTTCTGGACACATTTGAGAGCTAACATTCCCTAGGCTCAGCATGATGGAGGAAACTTTGAGCAAATGATATGTCAGAGCTTCTTTACTGTATACATTTGCATCAGTCTTGAAAATGTGAGAGAAAAGTGACAGATAAAGAAAAAAAATAATTTTCTCCCTCTCAAATATGCTAATCAGGTGGATGCCTCGTGGTAGGTTCCCAAGATTTACATAACAGCAACGGATGCAATATCTATGGTGTTTGCTCAGTTTTTGACTGGATTCATTTCACCTGACTTTATTTGATTGCAGGCATCCACACTTAACTACCACTCCTCTCCTCCCCCTCCCCCCCCCCCCCACCCAGAAAAGAAAAAACACACACAATTTTTGGGTATTGGATTGAGAGTTCTTACTTCATGGTGGTTGCCAGCTACTGTCCATCAGCATTTGAAAGAAGAAGTTTTAGTCATGGGGATGGGATAGGGATGGGGGGGGGGGGGGATAGAGAGGGAAAGAAAGAGGTTGTTGGATTTAGATGCCAAAATGACCTCCCATGATAGACAATCCATCAGATGAATAAATGATTAGGTGAAGTGACTGAAATCGGTGATTAGTTTTTTGCAAAATTTCATCACCGGGGTTTCAGGTTGGAGCTTTCGGTGATCAAGGTGATCCATCTCCCCGATCGTTGTGATCGTATCCAATTCATACTCTTCTGTGGAGTTCAATTGTGACAGGCTCCCTCGCGGGTTGGCACTAGGGTCAGGTACAATGCATCTCTGTCCGTAATCCGACACCCATGGAAAGATGAATGATCCCCCTTCTGTGACATATGTGAAACCATTGTGCTATTGTGAAGTATGGTGATATGTGGTATAGTGTTTCATTTCCTCAGCTATCGCCAGTATGTGACCATGAAGATGGATGTGCACAGTTTACATCATAATAATATCGATGTATTGATTTAAGTATTGATGATAGCTACTGTAAAACATGATATATTCGCGGCATGAATTTCTCGCGAATTGGAACCGACAGCCTTTTACGTGGCATGAAATTTTTGCGAAGTGCCACTGGCGTTCAATGCATATAGTGTAGACAAGGACTTTCGCGTGCATTTTAATTTTGCGAATCTTGGCGCTTGCGAAATTCGCAAAATTAAAGTGCACGCGAAAATTCCTCATTTTACAGTATATCTTTCCACAAGGGAACCAAACCACAAACACACAGACACCAACGTAAGAGATGAAAATTCACGAACTAAAAAGACAAAAAACCCACAAAAACAAACGACCAAACATGAAGTACTGTACCAAGTCATTTCAGTATTATTCGATTGAACTCAGTGCAATTCAGTTGGAGCAATGAATACAGATACAAGGCATGTAAATAAATTGTTATGTTGACAAAGAACACAATCAACTTGTGTAAAACAAGATACTTGGTAATCAGATTGGGTGTACAACGGGTGACCCACTGAAGATGTTTGCTCCTAAATGATGGATTCCTCATGTAAAATCACCTCGGGCTATTGAATATGCCAGCCGCATTTATGATGCATGATGCATGCATGATGACACTACCACCAAAGTTGGCATGGATATCAAATCACGGATATCAACTTGCAGATATCAAATCAGGGATATCGAATTGTGGATATCAAATCAGCAAATCATGGATAAGAAATCACACATATATGAGATCACAGGTATCAAATAATGGATATCTCATCGTGAATATCAAATGGCGGATATCAAGTCATGGATATCACATCATGGATATCATCAAATCAAGGAAATTTGCTCAGTTATCCTTAGAACAGATTAATCTTTGAAATCTCACTGATAGATGTCTGTTCCTTGGAAAATTTTCTCCCAAGTGAAGTCTGCAGACTGCTTCTTTTACATTTTTTACATGAGGTGTGAAATTTATTCAATAGAATAATTGTCCAGAAAGTCAACTGAAATCCATGCAGGAATCATGTGAGCATGTTATGCCAAGAGTACCCAGCCAGTTCAGTAGTGATCAACCATAGTCAATGTGGTCTTGGATGTTATTTTCTTTCACCTATATAGTACAGACTAACTCAGAGAGATCAAAAATTGAAATTTAACTTTTTAATGTCATACTCAGTTATAAATAGGCCCTATTGGTCCTTTTCACCTATCATCTGAACCAATTTAAAGCAGACTGCTTCTGTATCAGTATGCATGTACAAAACAAAACAAAACAAGGGCACTGCTATTCATATGATGAAGGAGATTGAGGCAGAGGGAGGTCAAGTTCTGAGGATCCTGGACTCAGTTTTTAGCAGGCAATGATTCCTCCTTTGAAGAGTCCATTTGAGACCCCAGCAGAACAGGTTGATGTCCATGGATATCAAACATTAAACCTATCGACTTTGTAATGTACCTCACATGATTTAAAATTTTAAACAAATATAATTTAGAACTCATATCGGGGGTGGGGGGATGGGGGAGGTGGGAGTGGAGAATTTGGTAACAGGTGGTAGACCTGTAAAGCACTTGTAACTCTTTCTAGCATTTGAGAACTAGAGATTGTGCTGATAATGATTCAATGGACACTACATTCATGTCACGTTCAACTTGCAGAAAACATCTCAACGGCTCTCAGATATGGCTGATAATGACTTCTACCAACAGAGGGAGCAATTCTTCAGCAAACCTTGTCATTTAGTGCTGAGAAGGAGGGACTCCAAATTCACACTTAACTGTGTGTATGTGTGCGTGCAAGGAATTAAGCCTTGGGCTGCATGCAGTTGGTAAATTCATGTTAGAGGTGGCCTCATCGGGCTGCTACAGAAAACACTTTTTGGGGGCGGTATTAGAGTCACTGTCGACACTCCATCTCTCTCTCTCTCTGATGAAATATTCAAGACGCACGGACGGTTTCATCTCGACAGTGCCCTCAATCAACCCCAAATATTCACCCGCGTGTCCTTGGTGAGCTGGTTAATAGCTAAAGGGCACAGACAGACAGACAAACACACACACACACACACACACACACACACATACACACTTTATTGTTTTTTCAGACATTACAATGTTGCTACTAATGCTAGTCAAAACTGCGGGAAGAATCATGCACATTTGCACATTGTGCAGCAATGGACAGGACTCAATGCACTGACGTAGAATTAAGAACAAGATTCTGTCTGCATTCCTGTTATTGAACTTTTTGTTTATGTACAGAGGCCGAGAGCTCATACAGAACTTCTAAAGATTTGTGCTGTAATTTTTGATAGCCACTGTGATTTGTCACCATCACTGCATTTAATCTTGTGCAGTTTTTTATTTCGTGTGTCTAGTCACAGCTTTGAATTAGGAATGAGTGCTGAAGAATGGAAGCATACATATGTCATAGTTTTTCTAGTGTTGTGAGATTCAAGCCTGATAAGAGCAGCAGAGAAATCACCTCATTAACCGAGTGGCTTCATGATTTTTCTTTGTATGATCATATAGAAGAAGACTTTTTAGACATTCTTTTTTACCTCTTCTGAATTCTTCTTATTATTGTTATTAATTTATGTGTAACTAATTTTGTCATCATATCATGATAATTGTTAATGAATTATTGCTGTAATGGTTACCATCATATGATGATGATGATAATGATGATAATGATGATGATGATGATGATGGTAATGATGATTATTGTTACTATTATTATTGGGTATCATCATTAATAACATTGTTGATAGATATGAAATCATATTTCACTCATGTAATTTATACCCCTATCTGGGTTAGGACAGTAGGAAGTCAAGAATAATGGATGAGTAACGAATAGGATAAAGTCTGTCTTTTATGCCATAGCCAAGTGACAAGATATAAATAGATTTTCAGCAACAGAAAGACTGGACATCACAGAGCTCTTCTCTCATGTGCAGTGGTCATAACTCACCATAGCCAAATGAAATGGTCATCCTGAAAAATGGTAGATGTGTCTTGAGCAAAGTGTTAAACCCTAGTCTATCCAGGAGAATCATGATGAAAATAAATAACACTCTTATATCTCCCACATATATTAAAAGAGGAAATTTTTGTGCCAGATTTTTTTTTTGAAAGGCTGTCGGGTAAAATAATTTTGCTCATTTTATTTCGAGGACGGTCACGAGCACTTCAAACAGTTCAACGTTGCCATGGCAGCTTTTTAGGGCTTTGACAGCCCATACTATGGTGTAGATAACTTGTTCGTTTGTGCTACAGCAGCAAATTCACTCATGCTACAGGACTAGTGAACATGAAACAAATAACAAATAACTTGGAAGTTTGATATATACCCCTTCAGGGGTGGATCCAGGGATTCCGTAAAGAGGGGGCGCATTTACAAAATTAAAGGGGGGGGGGCGCACGCACCCCTCCCCCATTTTTTTTCTTTTTATTTCTTTTGTTTCAACAAAAAATAAAAGGGGGGGGGGCCTGCGCCGGTTGCGGTCCTCCCTGGATCCGCTACTGCCCCTTCAATATACCAGCCTAGAAATCAAAGTTATAAAATGATGTTGCATATGATAAGTAAAATATTCATACACCTTTCTTTTCCCAGTAGTTTGACGTTTGCCTGAATTGTGGGAAAATTTCAACCCAGCAATTTTTGTTTTTGCACTAAAACATAAGTATATGTCCCTACATGGTCAAGAGAAAGTGAGACTTACTTGTTGAGATTAGATGAGGTCTGTGGATGCTGTGTATGTTTTATACAGTGTCATTAAGGAATGCACAATGCTTGTAATATAAAGTTTGAATAAAGTCACTTGTGTTTGTGAATGGTATCACAGAGCAACGATATTGCTCCAGAATTAAGATTCTCTGGACAATTTCCTTGCAGTGACCTCTAGCCTATTACATCCTCCGCATCACCCTATTAGTTGCCCTTTTCCTTTGTGCGTGAAGATGGCACTGCACTGTAAGAAACTATTTACAGTGCTGGAGAAGCGTGAGATTTTGCATCTCCATTTTGAGTTTTGTCAGTCGTGAGAGACGCTGAAATGTCAGGGCACCAAGTGTCCCTAATAACACTTCATTGCCCAATTAGGCAGGGCAGCGGTGTCTGTACCATCACCCTAGACTTGCTACAGAGTCAAGCAAATCCAACGCTTCTTCATGCCAAATTGAACTTGCATTCACACTTGGTCAAACACTCGTCATAATAATGCTATTTTTTTCTCTATCTCTCCCCTCTCTCTTTCTCTGCATATATTTCTTCCCATCTGTTTCCGCCATCCGCAGGTCAGCTTTTGCTGTAGCACACGATTTGTTCTCCCACATCACCTTTCCGCCGTCTCTTCGCACTGCAGCTATTAACCGTCATCTGATCGTGAAGGTCAACAGCAACAACACCAACAAGGAAATGGATTTAGCATGTTTTGGTTCCAAGAGTTCAGTGGATGGACAATTTTCTTTTCTTTTTTTTTCCAGGGGGGGGGGGGGAGGAGGAAGGGGGAGGGAGAGGACGTATTGAGATTCAGGAGAAATTTCGGGTCGAAGCATTCGGCACCTGCCTCGAACAAACGGGATTTGGATAAACGGACACATCTGTGACACATGGAATTGTGCAGAGCGCCACGCGTACCGTTTCCAAGCGCAAGCAGATGTCATGGTAGATTTCCGTCAGGATTCATCACGAGAGGAAATCTGCGTCGTCAATGTTCTCCATCTGTTTTCATCATTCCAGCTCCGGGCTGCGGCGACGACTGAAGAAAGTGATGCAATAAGTTATGTCATTGCTTTTTAAAACTCAAAGTAGTTTGCCCTCCACCTTCTGGGATTTAATCTCTCCCTTTTTGATTTAGACATTTCGGAAGGGGGGGGGGGGGAGAGGGGAGAAAGGTGGTGTCGTAAAAGGAGGAAAAGGGTTGACATAGACCAGTTAAAGGTAACCATACTCCTTTGCACAGTATCTTGGGATCCCAAATCAAGATGGCTTCATGACATCATGACTAGTTTTTTAACTATATTTTCTAAACTGGGAATTGTTTTTCATTCCTTACAGCTCAAGTATCAAGCTGTTTCAATGCATTTGTTACTACTTAACTCATTTCAATACAATGTACCTGTAATCAAATGTGGATGCATTGGTTTGAAATGAAACTGCACTTGGGCTGATCAGGCATTCATTGTGGTATGATCTGGTATAGTGCATTCAAGATTATGTACTGCTTACATGATATATAATTATAACACAAGTAAGTACAAACAAATAAACAGAAATGTGTTCAGCTTTAAATAATCCCTTTCAATGGCTGATATTTGATTCAGCTGCAGAATACCTAGTAAAGCTGCCAGTTCAAAAATCAAGAGATGTAATAACGTTGGTCACATGCAGTTCAACTCAGTTCTTTCTTTAAAGGTCTTTTGCTCCGCTGACATGGCTTTTAGTGTGTAAGGCAACCCATGCAATAGAAGACCTTTGGTGACTGCTTGAGTTTGGGTGAGGTTACATGCAAAATTTGATTAGCATTGATACATGATAAAAGAGAACAAGCAGTTAGAAGTTTGTCTAAGAGATGTGATATCTTGCAAGAATGATAATGAAATCAATTGCATTTCCTTTTGGTAGCTTGTTTCTCTCAGCTATCACCTCAGCAGGGTTTCATCCTGCTGACGACAACTTGTTTTTTGGGGGTGGGGGAGGGGGTTGCATTCTGGTATTTTTTTCACAATTTTGATAGAAAGGAGATAATTTCAACTGGGTGATGGCAAACTGCATTGAAACTTTGTGCAAAGAGACGTGGTATTTACGGGGAGGTGAGAAGTTCTCACCTCCTTGGTATTTACAATGTAGGTTAACTTTCACAGTCTGATCCTCTGTCTGCCTGAAGACCTGTCACAAAAGTGAAGTCAGAGTTGTAATTGATGTGTTTGCCCAACAGCAAGAGGGCAATTTTCAATCCCGGGAATGGTTTAGCGGCTGGTTTTTACGCAAAATAAAGCAAATTAGATTACAGAACACCAAAGGATGTCCAGTCAATGAACTCAAAAAAACCTTCAAGAAATGTGTATACCACTTGTCTATGGGCCAGTTGGTGGTGCAAAAGAATGGTACACACTGTGTATATATCAAGTAAAGAAACGTGAAAGTAATTTTTGTGTTTTATTCCAATCAATGTGGAATACATGAGATTGTATATGCTGTATGCTTCAAGGGACTGTACAGTACTGGTGGAGGTGGGGATTCATGTTTTGAGCATTAATAAGTGAGATAATGAGAAACCTCTTATAAAATATGAAAGAGCATGTAATTTTAAGAAGGATTCAATGTTTATTTGAAGAAAATTGGTTTTCAAATGGCTGAGATATCCAAAAAAGTGATAATAGTAAAAGGTGACAGGCCACGCCTTTTATTAGGATCTCTTTGTTTCACCTTGTTTTTGGATATCTCAGCCATTTCAAAACCGATTTTCATCAAATAAACGTTTGATGTCCCTTAGAATTGCATGCTCTTTGACATCTCATAGAGTGGTTTCTGAATATCCTGCAAAACGTTAAAAGCTAAATCCTCACCTCAACCAGAACTGATGTACACACCCTTTAAGCTGGAGGGGTTGGCCACAGCAACTTACAACTGGGATAAGTTTAGAAGAATTGTCTGAATGCTGATGAAAAAGTGTGGCAAGTTACAGCAATTACAGTGTCTGGGCACATGAAGGGTTATAGGCATCCTGAATTAAGCTTAAGTTAAGGAGAGTATTCTTCAAGGACTAGAATGGACTGTGACTGTGATTTGTGGTAAAGTGAAGGAACAGCTAGACAAAGTAGGAGAGGCTTGATGGAATCCTGCTGAAAGGATGGCAAAGGTTATGTGTCAAAGGTCAAGCCACCATCATTATAAGTTGTTAGAACATCTCTGCAGTTCACCTCCTCAAACTTGATAAATGGTCCAGATGGTATAACAAGCTCTATTTGCTTGGTGTGGAAAAAAGGTGAAGAAAGTAGTACGAAGTTTAAAGATGCATGTCCAATATACTTCAGATAAAAGGAAAGAAATGTATAATTTGTAACAGTATTTGTGTAGACAACCTTCTGGGAATGTAATTTTGTCATTTGTGTGTGCATGTGTGTGCATGTGTGTGAGTGCATGCTGGGATGCGGGCATGGGGAGGGGGAGTGCAGAAAAGGGAAAATGTCAGATGACCTTACAGGTTTACTTCATCTTTCTTGCTATATGATCAAATGAGATATAATAAGCTTTTGTACCTTAATGCTCTGAAAAAATTCCAGATGAACACATCCTACTGTTTGGGAACATGTCAATTTATAACATTCAGCCTGCTTTGGAGTGTGTGATTGTCAAATCTTGTCTATGGAGACCCACTCGCAGGTACAGGGTGTAGATGTGATGGGCATTTGAATCTTTAATAAGCTTTAGAAGGAGACATCCAAATGTAGGAGATGGTATCTGAATAGTGACTATAATTCCTCATGTATTAACATCAAATGAGCACTGTAGCCTCAAACCCATTGCATCCCTCTAAAAAAGAGAACAAAACAAACAAAAGAAAAAGACAAAATGTTATATCTGTGAAAAGGGAAACAAATATGAATGGTGGGTTTAGTTCAAGACTCTTAAAGAAGGTAAGCAAAGGGTCAAGTCCTGACTACCAGGTACCTCATTATTCATACAATTGGATAAGATGTTTTACCCTCTATGACCCTTTGTGACACAGGTGTTAATTACAGACCCGTTAGTTTGGGATACCATGGATATGGGAGGCTAGCTTGGCCCAGATATTAGAGAATCCCCATAACAAATTGTTCACAGCTTTATCTCTGATCTCTATGTAAATACACACACAGCCGAAGAATCTTGACTGGTGTTGACTGTTCCTGATGGGTGTTTGCTGCGATGCACACATTCGCTGACGGATGCTTTTTGTGGTTTTTTCGAATGTACCCCAATGGGCAGCCAATGAAGATCGATCCAATTGGGCCACCCATGTTTCCCCCCACACTACTGGATCTTAACCCCTTGAGGACAGGCAGATTTTGATACAACACTCATTTCCCATAGATACCTGCTGGAGTATATTCAGAACTTGTCGTCAATGGGTTAAGATAGTACCTGCCAATACTTGGGGTAAGGATAATGATAGACCCCTCTGGTAGAATGATGAGTACACTCAATACGCCAAGCTGGACAAATAAGGCCATGATGTTATATATGTGTAGAAAAAAGAAAGAACTGTTACTGTGGATTAAATCCTGTTAGTCTGTGTGTAAAAGGCATGTCTGTGTCAAGGTCAATGTAGATGGTAAAGCAGCCATGTCGTCTTCAAAGTATTGACTAAGATGCAGAAATGGCATCTGGGGAATATTGCTATGGCTCAAGCTTCCTGCGAGCTATGAACCACAAGATGTCAATTATAAGGTTGAGAATCTCTTGGAAGAGTGGATGAATGGAAGACGGAAATTTATTTAAAGTGATATTTCTGTTCTGTGAAAATCAAGCTTAGAGCAAGAAAGGAAAAAAATTGTGTGTGTGTGTGTGTGTGTGTATGTGGGAATGAGTGATTGAGAGAGAGGGAGAGAGAGAGCGAGAGAGAGCGAGAGAGAGAGAAGTAACCACAAGTATGCAGAACATATTCTCATGTGGAAGTGGGATTGCATTTTCTCATTTGTCAATTTCCGTGACAAAAAGAAGCAAAAACGACGTGGCCCAATTTAGGTGGAACCCATACATGTTTGCCATTCCGGCAGACTCCGGGCTGCAGCAAATGGACCTGAAAGGCTTCCCCGCCCCAAAGTTGTTTCCATATTCTATGTTTTATGCTGAAGATACTCAATCCTTGTGCCTTAATACCTGATATTTACATTCAACAGGAAAGTAAAAAGACAACTTGAGAAGGATTGCAGTAAATAAGCCATGTCATGGAATGGAATACAGTGTTTAAAATGTTGTGCTTCTCTCGTAAAGTATCACACTAAACCATTCGTCTCCCAAGGTGCACCCCACTCTTGGTGACAGACTATTCATGACTGCAACTCCCAGACCATGGAATGGAGTACCCAGATTTCTTAGCAATCAACAGTCCCTAGATACTTACCAAAATACCCTCAAACTCACTTCTCCTGTTAAGTCATCTTTGGAGATTGTTGATGGAAAATGCACACAAAAAAATGCCTTTTTATTACCGTTATTATTATTCAAAGGTTATGCTGTAAAACGAGGAATGTTCGCGTGCATTTTAATTTCACGAGAGCATAGTTTCGCGAAATAAAAATGCACGCTAAAGATCTTGTCTATACACTATATGCATTGAATGTTAGAGGCAACTCGCGAAAATTTCATGCTGCGAGTAAGGCTGACGGCTCCCATTCCTGAAAATTTCATGCCGCGAAAATATTGTGCTTTACAGTATCTTCCTAACATTTTGTTCAGAAGGATATTACTGTATTAGTGGACATAGTTTCTGTCATTTGTACAGTATGGAGCTGTGGCTTAAAAACCCAGAAACTTGGAGAGACATGGTTGGTCCGATTGAATCACCACCACCTTTGCAACACCTTTACACAAGACACAGTTATTTATTCTGGTCCTAAGCTTTGGAATAGTTTGCCAGTTGATGTGAAATCTGCCCCCAGTTTATCTGTATTCAGGCAGAGACTTAAAAAACACCTCCTTGCATTTTATGTTGATTGATGATAATCATGTGCCCTTTAATTTAATGGTCAATATGTGTATTTTGTACCTGCAAATGCTATTATTACTGCTGTAGTCAAATGTGTAGCATCTCAATAATGCCTGTACTTGCATGGTCCTCTTAATATCCTATAACCTATGTCACAACTCCCTCCACTTTTTTCTTCCTCCCCCACCTCCCTCTTGTTTTGGCTTCTCATCTCAGCCCTTCATTCTGCAATATATCTTTTTCACTCAAGTATTCTGTAGTTTTTATGCTCTGCTTTTTAAGGTCCCACTGTACATTCTCTGTATACATAAACCAGCTTCAATTTTGTGATTATATACAAAATAATACTATGTACATGTCCTCACAAGGGGTTTGTGTTATATGTGAATGTTTTGTGAAATGAATTGAAGTGAATTGAATTGAATTGAATCAATCTATATTCACTACCCACCAGGGTACATTTAAAGAATTATGAATAGCACTTATCAGCAAATATGTGCATCGAAGCATAATTATGCTCATTGGTAATGGTTGACTCCTGTCTAGATTTTTCGGCTGTGTGTGTACTTACATGAAACATAGAATTCAGTGATAAAACTGTACTCGATTTGTTACGGGGATTCTCAAATATAATATACAAGCTGGGCCAGCATTCCTGCTCCATAGTATCCCCACACTATACTGGGTCTTATGTCTAGCTTTTCCACTGATGCCTTATTTGTTGTACATGAGCAGTGTCTCATTACTGTGAGATATTCAAACCGTGGCAAGTCATTCACAGACCATTTCATAGTCACCTAGGTTTGACACTGAGTAAGCAGACGAGTGGTAGAGTGCAAGAAAAACATTGAAAAAAAAGTTGTGTATATTTGCACCAACTGACTCAATTGCTGATCATGAGGAAGACAAAGTGGTTACAAGGTGTTTACTGCTTTATGTGATGCATCGCTAGTCATGCGTCATTATCTGCATTCCTGAATCACTCTGTACATTGTCATTTCTTGGAATAAACAACTTGTTTGTCTTTATACTGCCAGGTGGTACGTAATTAATGTGGTCTGTAGTGTAATGAGGTCACTCAGTCACTGCTGTTTAAAGTAAACTTGCAGTGATACAGTTATCCCTTACACGTTTGCCAGATACATGTATGTCATTTGCCTTGTATGTCCAGTGGTAATACATTAATTGTTTAGTTTGCTCATTTAAAGTCCTCTTTTGCAAATGATCCCTCTCCTCCTGACAATTGTCCTTCAAAGTTTATTTCCAAATGACATGTAATATCAGGACAACACAAACACAATTTTTGACACTAAATGTATCACATGAGTAGTATGAAGTGTGTGTATAATCCTTTTTCTGATCTGAGCTTGGTCATTCTTTCTTTTGGATTGAATTATATTTAACATATAGTAGCAATCTTGGTACGTAATGTCTGTACTATAGAGAAGTTTAATTTTGTAAGGACTTGGAAGTATGATTGTGGGGGATTGTAGCTTTAACTGGTTCACAGGTCTCTGATAGCTTCCTACTCCAACTGCTGAAGAATTATCAGAAGTGACAGAGGAAGTTTTTGGTGCTACCTTTTCAATAAGTTCAAGATATTAAGTCATAAGAATCTGTGATGATGTCAGCACTTTTATTTTGGTCATTTTAAACCAGTGTCTCAAAATTCCCCATTACTTTTATTGAATCACAGTACATCAACGTCCCTTCATCATTTATTCTTTAAATGCATTGCCTCAAGTTATCTGTCTAATCACCTGTAGCTACTGTAGGGGTCAATTTTATTTCAGAACCTCTCTGTAAAGGTATCTTTTTCCCCAAAAATCACTTATAAACAGGCTTTTTGCAATCGCTGTTATTGAAGTTAACTGAGTATATCAATACATAGACCACGTTTGTTGACATCTCAGGTGTTGTATAAAACAAATAGTGAATAGTTAAAGGCATTGAAACAAGATTTTACATTTGTCTAAAGACAAAATGCTCTATTTAACTCTGCTTTACCTTGTTGAATAGAGCATCATGTCTTTTACCTCATACAAAATCTTGCACCTTGTTTGAAATCTTGCACCATGATCGTTATAGTCATTACTGTTCACTATAATACAATTTCACTATTGTATTGTGATTTTTAATGAACTACTGTTCTTGAGTAGGACATCATTGCATATTGTGTGTACATGTTGTGTACTTGTCTCCCATCTTCAGTACAAGTTGTATACTGTATGCTCCATCACTGCTGATTGTAGGTGTCACCTCATTAAATAAACCTTATACAAACATTGTATCAACATTTACTGGTGATACATGGTGATTGACCAGTGACAGATTACAACATGCTCTTTCACATTTTGTGATGGTTTATAGATTATAACGTCTGTATAATGTGTGTGTGTCTTGTCCTCATTCATTAAGCTTGCTACATTTATCTGTAGGTAAGATACAGTACGTTCTTCTATGTTCTTTAATAGAGGCTGCATTTCTTAATTGTCCAGCTTGAGCACTTTTCTGATGTAAGATTGTTTTCCGTAGTCAAACAAAATGTTCATAGTGTGTCCTATGTGTATATAAGTGACTCATTGTAAGACTGATGATACCACAAGAAAGGAAGGACAGAATGTATTCTACTGTATTTTGTGGCTAGATAGTGAAGTTGTTCATGTATGTATGAAGTACAAACTGATTCCACTTATGATGAGTCATTAAAATGCCTTTTCACATCCACTGAATCAGACAGGTTGCAAGCATTCTTATGATATTCTTGTTGCTGCTGTTGGTGAAGTGATCATGTGACATTGCATGGTGGTTTTTTTTT